>NC_057935.1:13486275-14086275 GCF_018555375.3 Anguilla rostrata | reverse complement strand
GGCTATTTGTTTCTATGCCTCCCCTTTTTGCCTATGAGAGATATTTAGCACACAAAGACTGGATTCAATCAACATTTGTCTTTCATCGTGAAGTAAGTATGAACTAAATTCAAGATTTTTTATTTACAATTTTCTAAAAAAAACTTTCCACATGCACGACTTCACTTAATCAAACTTAATTTTATGTGACCCAAATTTCACATTAAATTAAGCTTCAGGATATACACAGACCATGTCCTTAACGCAGTAGTTAATATGAGACACACACGCGTCTAAAAAAAGTACATAATATAATCCACAGTCTTTTTTTTGTTTAGATGATTTTCTCACAGCCCAGCTCAGTTCCTTTCATGATCCACCACCGGGATCCGGCCCACCATTTTGGAATCACAAAGCAACAAATGATGTGCCTGACATGAAAGAGGAAGGATATCTCAGAACCCACCGCTCTGAACTAAATCCTTGAGCGTGGCCACACTTCTGTTCCTTGACCCTTTGAAAAAAAGCAGGGAAGGAGATCAGCATAAACTATGCCATTCATAAGGACAGACCAGATAGAAGTCGTTGAAAGGAATATAACTGGGACTGTGGAATCAAAATCGGTCATAAGAACATAATGCAACAATCAGCAGCAGAAATGCCCTTTTAAATTTGCTGTGCTTACCTCAACAGATATTTACATTTGCATGTAATATTATTTATTTAGCAGACACTCTTATTCAGCAAAACTCAAACCTAGTGCATGCGATAAGATTCAGTGAACACCAGCATAGATACCGAGCAATGTGCTGTAGAGCTTAGAGATGTAGAGACTGAGACAGTCACAAAGCTTCCTGCTTCTAACCACCACAGTGTGTGTCCCAGGGGTGGGCAAAAATACAAAAATGTTTCTATACAACTTCCATAAAATCCACACTTTCTTCATGACCTACTTTCTGCAGTTCCTAGTCCATGACTATTGCAATTCCCCACTTTGTAGTTTCCCTGACTTGGTACTAGCCTACAAGAAATGATCCATGATAACCAGTTAATCTTCAATGACCAGCGCTATTCCACAACCTGTGGGACACTGGCTAGAGCATGAGGCTATTTGGGTAGATAGGCTCATGAGGCTATGTGCTAGCTATATATGAGAATACACCTGGGCTGAGTTAGTGTTAGGGCCTTGTTTCGCGAAGGTGATTTGCAAGGATTTTCACTCGCAAATTGCAGTATCTTCTCAAAGTGTGTTCCACAAAAATCCAACTCTTGCAAATTTCTAGTAAAAGTGAGATGAATTCTTTCTTAGTATGATATTTGCTTTGATTGTTTGGAGACAGATGTACACTCCAAAAAAAGGTGATCACACCTTTAGATAAATATGAAGACAATGAGTTGCTCTGAAAACATAGGTATGAAATATGGAATTAAATGTTATGTTTATGCAATCTTCTTGATGAGATCTTATGTCAAACCTTAACAGGAGCATGTTCTGCCCTTGCCAGTCTTGCTACAAGTGTTCCCATGAAAAAAAGCAGTACATTAAAGTTTAATTTTTGAAAATATACCCATGACCATCATTTAGTTTTAAAAATGTGTTTTAAGTATATTTTAATGTATATTATAAAACTAAATTGAACCATTTCAATTATACTTAAAGTATTTCTGGGAAATATACTTTAAGTATACCATTTAAGAACTACTTCTAAAATTTGTATCTTAAAGTAGTATACTTCATTTTAAAACCCTGAACTAAGTTTCACTTCTGGAAAGTAAAGTGAAAGTGCACTCTAAGTACGCTACCTCAGATTTAGTTCAGAAAAAGTACTTAAGGCATATTTTTATTTTTATACATTTATTTTTTGCAAAGGTTGACAACCGGCAGCTTTCTCAGGGTTGCCGGACAATGCCACAGAATAAGCAAAGCCCCTGCGTGCTTCTCTCATGCATCCGTAAAGTGAAGACAGCTCTACGCACTGCAAATACAAATTTCATTCAGTTTCCTGAGCCCCAGCACAGACATTAGGTGAGATTATTTATGCACTGTGTGGCCGCCCAAAAGTCCTTGGTCAAGCTGATGGATAGCAAATTCCCATCGGGGCACCAACTGAGAACTGAGAGAGGAGGGTACCACTCAATAAAAATATTAGTTGTATGTGATGCCAATTGCAGAGTATTAGATTCTATGGTCAGATTCTATGGTTATATATCTTGGGACACATGACGGCTACATTTGGAGCAATTGTCATTTGTGTCACTGCCTTGTTACAGGTGACAGAACTGATGGATGGTTTCTACGCGACAGTGGGTAGGTTTAATTTGAATATTACAAATAACAAAATGTCTAACATTACCATAAAGTGTAAGCTATTTTAAGCCTGTCAGGGAGACGTAATAGTTCAAATAAAGTAAATAGTGCAAATGACTATTTGCAAATTTTTATATTTTATATTGTAATCACAATTTAATCTGACTGCAGGCCAAATTCCCCCCCTTAGGTACCCCTTGCAGCCTTGGCTCCTGACAATCATGGCCAGACCATGATAGCCAATAATTGTCAACATGAATGCACTTTGTGACATGTGTTTGTGGCTTGCAATTGCAAATTCATCATGAAACACTCAAAAAAGAGTGGAGGAAATCTACTGTATCTCATAGATCTCAGCTTGCATGTCGTAACTGTTGTGAAACGAGCCAAAGATTGATTTAATGACCCTTGATACCACAGACTGACACTGCTGCCATCTTTTCCCGCTTGAATATGAAATTATATTTGAATTAGGCTTGTAATGTGCTCATTGTTCCTGATACAATGTGCCGCAGCAATTCCCCTGGAGGGTGATTTGCACCTGAATCTTTTGATTATATGATCAGTTCCTTGAGCACTGTAATTCAGGACCATCCTCTGATCAGATGCTGATGCTCTACTCCTCTTACGCTACGATCAAGATGAAGACCTATGTGGTCAAAGTGTTAACCCTTCACAGGGTAAAATAAATACTATTATTGTTGTTTTTGGAGCATCAAGCGAGTGTGTGAGCCTTTTTTTCTGATCGTAATATGTTCCTGTGACCCAGAACCTTGCGCTGGTTTTTTGGTGTGCATTTGGTTTCTCTATTACCAGTTGCAGACCAGCTCCTGAAAAACTGCATCCTACCTGAGATATTTTAGAAATGAATTAAAATAGCATGACTACATACTGTCAACATGTTTAGAATGCCCTTCTTTACATGCATGACTGAATACGAAGATAGCACTCCAATTAAAACGTGAAATGTTTCCTATTGCATACAGAGTTCTTTAACACTTAAGCATTTTATCCAAAGCCCCGTATCACTTTTATGTAGGTAGGCTGCAATTAAAGTCTAGTTTGCATCCCACACAGCATCATTTCTGGCCCAGAGTCATGTTTGGATTTCCTTCTGCCCCTGCTTTTGCAATATGAGCAGCAACAAAGCTCCTGGAGAAGGATTTCTTACTTCATCGTGTGCTCAGATCCTTAAGTACGATAATGCAAGGCCAGCTGATCTGGAGCTGTAACTCTATCCCTTTAATGCACCACTGTTGCTATTCCTGAACAACCTCCTGCGCCTGCTCACCCTCACTGTCTGCAAGAGGAACCATTGCACCCTGTCACCAAGACAATAAACTATGACAGCCAACTAGCACAGGCAAGAAATCCATTCTCCAATTAAAAATTCTGTTAGACTGCTAGAACTGAGCATGGCCACCGAAGTCTAATACCACTGAGATGATAAAAAAATTTGATAAGCTGACACTGAACAAAAAAAAAAAAAAACAACTCCCCAATTAACAAATAATTCTATTAGAAAGAAGAATTGAGTTGTAGGCTATTTGTGGGTAATTGGCAACCTGCTGATTGGGTTCTGGTAGGTATTGACAGGCTTCAGTCCCAGTTATCTTAATTCTGTGTGAACATGTAAGTGTCCAAACACAGACTCTGCTAAACTGCTTTCAGTATTCAATGAGAATGAAAAGGAGTGTGTGAATTTGGTGGTGTGCATATGGGACATGGTATAGGGGAGGGGGTTGGGGGGTGTACCTGAGATATGGAAAGGTGATCCCGGGGGAACTCATATCATCAAACGGGATCCGCATTCGTGCGGAACTGAGACTGAACCGGAGACAGGCAGTTCCTTTCTGAACAAAAATCTCAAAGCATTTTAGAAAAATATCCCAATGTTATAATGAATGCAATGGAGGACATTACATAGACACACTGTAAATGAGACCACGTAAATGAAAGGCAAACTAGAAAAGACATCAGGTCAAGAGATTCCTCACGAAGCAAGTGTTTCATTATTACTACTACTATTGCTAATACTACTTCTACTGCTAACAGTACTACTGAACTCCTTGAGATTCACCGTCTTGTCTTCAAGGGGGCCTGTAATAACTGCAGTTGAAGATGTAAGATTGATGGCAATCTTAGATACCTAATTCTAAATTGTCATCACAGGTATAAAAGTTAATTATATTGCCCATGAGGGCCTCTATTTTCAGGTGGCCTTTTAATGAGTGCTTAACTCGCGGCAGCAAATCCAAAAAGCAATATACATTTTGAATAATGAATAATTACCTTCATTACTGATTCAAGAGGGTCTCTATATTAATTGGCATGTGATTCACTGTAAAAAAAGAGCAGGCACCGATAAAGAGGGGGACTGAAAAAAGTAAAGTCAAAGATATTTTAAAACCAATGATGTCAATTATATTGCAGAGAATTGGAAGGAAAAAGAGCTAAATTCTTCACTCAGGGGGCTGCAGTTTGAGTCCAGCAATCTTTAGCATTTACATAAATGAAACGGTTACACAGTTGGAGCTGCCTGCCCTTCCTGGGCATTCCTTTAAAAAACTTACTCTGGGTGAATGACCGTGTTCTGCCGTCACCCCCAAAACAAAGAGCAGCAGTAAAACTTGTCATACCTGGAGCATTTCTGTCAGAACTTGGTACTGACAGTAAATCTGGATAGGACCAAAGTTACAGCCTCCCAAAAAAAAAGAGGCAGATCTCAGGGAAACAGGTATCAGTTCACCTTGGAAGCCAGCAGCCTGGAGCAAGCCACCAGCACGTGTACCTGACTGGTGTCTCAAGCAGCTTCAACATGGCAATAAATGCATTAAGGGACAAGGTGCATAGGGCCTGCCATGCAATTTAAAAACCAATCTCCAGATTCAACCCCCCCCTCCCCTCCCCTTGTCAGAGTAAAAGACCCGAAACAAAGGGGCACAATAAAAATGTCCAGACTCCAGTGACCACAGCTTTGCCATTTAAACAGCTGGCCATAAAAAGGCCTGGTTAGCTATACTGAACGGGCTGCAGAATCACTGCAACCTCGCAGAGGTGGAGGACAAATAAAATAGCTATACTTCTGAAAAGGCTACTACGATAGAGCTGGCCACCCTATAAGGCTGCCACAATTTAAGAGATGTTGCATTGTCAACCAATGATCCATTTTTGTGTTTGTGTCATTTCACCTGGCCTCCTCATTAAGGATGAGCAGTGAGTCAGGTGTTTGTTAGACATGTTAGAAATTCAGTTCTTGCCGTTGTTCATCATAGGTGAGTGTGTTCGGATGTGTAGGAGGAAGGAGGGAAGGTTGTCCATGTCTGCTCTTCTGGGGGAGGTTTTTTCATGTCATTAACAATGAAATGGGGGAAAAGGGGAGAGAGAGAGAGAGAGAGAGAGAGAGAGAGAGAGAGAGCATGATGGAGGTTTCTGCATCTGTCATTTATCCTCCTCTTTTCCTCTCTCAGAATCATCGTAATTCACTCTGTCCAGTCAACTGTGGCTCCGCTTGATTACCACATCATAACTTCATATTAATCGCCTGTAACTCATGTGCTGATTAACATATGATAAACTGAATATTATCCCATTAATTTTAGCTCTTCTTTTCCATTTTTTTTATCAATCTCGTCCACTTCAGACAAATATATCATTCCCAGATTGACTGAATAGTTTATTTAATCAATGCTGGACTGGGTAAATAGCCTGCGTCTGTCTTGATTAATCGAGATCACATGCAGTAAAATGCATTCAGCATGATGACGAACACACAGAAAATACAGTAATGTGATGCAAATGAATTCCATATGATGCAGTCACTGATGAAGAACATTTTCAGTGCTCTGAACGTTAAGATTCATTGTCATCACTCAAATCCAGCCTCTGGATGCCATGATGCAGAGCTGTTTCTATTAAAAAGCAGTTTCTATTAAAGAGTGCTTCTCATCTTTTCTTTCAAATAACAGTTTTTTACTTAATAAAATGCCACCCTGTAAGCAATAGGGTCTATTTCACATACTACGTGGATGAGATACATAGTAGTGTTAAAAGTCAGAATTTATGGAAATATGCAAAGTTTGTGACTGTGCAATGCAGCAGTTAAGGACTTTGGCTTGTAACTCAGAGGCTGATGGCCAGGGGCACACAGGGGCACTGCCATTATGCCCTTGAACAGTGAACCCATCCTAAATTGCCCCAGTAAAATATCCTGTGCATAAACTGTGGATATGTTAAAATATAAGTCACTGTGGATGAGGGCATTGATTGAGCAAATAAGTAATTATAAAGGATAAATGTAGGGAAGAATGAGAGGTGTCACTAGGGATAGTGGTGGGATAGCTTGGAAATAGCATCTGTCTCTTGCCTGTGGGTGCAGTTTTTTTATGTATTCCTTTGTTTATGTTGATCAAAAACATATTGTCTTTTAGGGAAATGATCTGGTAAGTAAAGCAGGTACAATATACCAGGCACAACAAGGACGACAGGGTATGTATTTTTGGGGATGATTTGTACTGAACCATACAATTAAATAATGCTTTATACTCAAGTGCCTTTCATGCTGAGTGACTGCACCAATCTCACACACAGGCAAACATGAATATTAATTTAACTTATTATTCAAACATAAAAAATAACGTTATGCATCAGAAAGTATAAAGCCTTGAGCAACAGAACATAGAGAAAAAAGATACAAATATAAAAAAAAGTATAGATGCAATTTTCAATAGAATAAACTACAAATGAAAGCTGTCTCCTTGTTGCTAGATGCTTTTGATTATGCCCTCCCCTTTAATATGTTTTTGCCATTCATCCTGTTAAAATCTTCACATCTAACAAAGTATTGACTCCCCAAAATGAACTGCCCTCTTACAACCAAAAACTCTAATATTCAAAGAACCAGTATGCTCATGGCTGCAATAAATTTGTGTGTGTTGTATTGCTTTTTTGCCTTGATCAAGGTCCATATTCATAAGCATACCAAGTTAAGAGAGCTGATCTAGGATCAGGTTTATCTTTTCACTGATAATGGATAAGGTTTGCCCTGGATTGGAAACTGCTGGTCAAAGCAACCTTGAGTTTCAGATATACAGTGCAGAATAACAGGGGTTCTGATCATGCCTCGCAGAGTTGGGATCAGTACAAGGAGGCAATAGAAATTGGAATTGAAAATGGGGAAAAAAAATCCTTAAGGAAACAGAACTGGAAATGAATTGGAATTTCACAAACTTGAATTTAATTCAATTAAATTCTGTAGTTCAGTGAGTTCATTGCTTTTGTTTCTTACCACATATCTGAGTTTACACAGTGTTGTATATTATCAACAGAGTATATCATAAAATACTAAGGTTACCTTTTGGGTGGACTTTGATGTATGTAACTATTTTTCTAAATTCATATCATCAGATTGCATCTCACAGGCCAAAATACCTTGGCAGCGACATTGAAAATGGGTTCCACAGGTACAGATATTTCCATCAATAAGCAGTGTTCCACAATTCCACTGACTGACAGTCAATCCATGGCTGCACAAATGTGGTAATGCAGGCTTTTTCACAATGTTTAACATACCGTACCGGCTGATGTGAGTACATACATGCACCAACCAGAACAATTCCGCAAATACATGAACGTATCTCCACATACCTGCAAATACAATGTACATACCTGCCCATTCCAGCTTTATGTTGATGTGATTTATCTGGATGCAAGAATATTAATGTCAGTGTAACTTACAGTATATAATGAGCCCAGGCCTGATCTCCACTGGGCTGTATTCATTCTTATGACTTATTTCCTTGAAGGCATCTTACTGAAGGCTTGACCCATGACATTAAAATTATGCACATATTAGACTTCTGCATGAAAACCAGTACAAAGCCCATTTTAAAGCTGTAATCTTTGCTTTAAACCAGCAATTTGCCTATACATTGAAGTTCATCATGGTTTGTATTAAATTATTCAGCATCTGCAGGTGTTAGTTTGACCTACACATGCACACACACGCACACACGTATGCACGCACACACACCTCTTTATAGTAATGTATGAGAGGAAAGAGGTGGGGCCGGGGGATTTTATGCATGAAGACGGGATCTGCAGAGACAGGTAGCAGATGTGATACATGTTAGGCCTTTAGCTTCTCTCCAGGCTCATGACTAATACAGCACACATCCACACCTTCCCAGCATGCATACTCGACAGCAGCACAAACCTTGCTTTTCCTTTTCTATTATGATTTGCTCCCTTTTTTTTTCCCATACAGTACTAAATATGTCGAATAACCATGATGATGCACACCTGTCATCCATATGCATTTTCCTCTCATTTTTTGGGAAGGGAAATTTCCTGCAGGTGCTGATCTCAGTGTGGCCAGTTAATGTGTGGTACAGTTTTAGCAGGAACCGTGCAGGAGGGGACATGACAGGGCATGCATTATGAAGTTGACCCAAGATCAGCTGTGTAATGACGTGTGTGTTTGGATGCCAGGCTAAGATCATCTGTGGTGCTGTGGCATTGGGCAGAACTTGTTCAAATGGCAAAACACAGAGAGGTGAATAGTTTCATGCCCTCTTCAAGAACAGCAAACCAGCACAGTCAGACCAGTGCATTATACCATGGGAAAACTCTGAATCTGACAGCTACAGACAACATTTAATTCAAAAGAGAGCACATTCCAACCTGAACACCTTTCAGTCCCTGGTAACATTCCATGCGTCCATTGACTATCATATCACGTCTTCATTTATCCCAAATATTCCTCTTCCACATTTCAACTAGATTGCCTAGCCAGTGATTATGTTTTCATAAATTTGCATAAAATTAGCTTTAGAGGATAAAATAATTGTCCCACCTTGCCCAACATGTCCTCAGCCGTATGCTCAGTCCTGGTAGGTTCAGCACATTCTGCTGAGAAGCCAGAAAGAGGTGGATTGTTATTTTTTTACCCTGAGATAAATCCAGGCTCCACAGCTCAATTCATTGACTGTTATCTTGTCTTCTGTTCTGGCGATCTCCACCCTTCAGTATTTACGTATTTTCAGGTTTTAGCTAGTCTTAACCTCAGACTGCCTCAGACCTCTAGAACATCTGTGAAGGGAAATTAAAGTCTACAAGTGTCCTACAATCTGATTGGTCATAGTAAGATATAGCCTTCCAACCTCCCACACAATATCATGATTGATCAGAAGAAGTAGCAGCAAAGCAAATCACAAGTTGTGCAGGCTTTTCTCACTTTAGAGATCAGACTATATGATCTATTGCTCATTTTCCCTTACCTCCATCTGTAACTCTACCACAGAGTTTCTCCACCCTAGCTCCCCAGTGGTGGAACAAACTCCCTGTACCTCTACGGACCATTCAGTCATTGCCCATCTTCCACCAAGGTCTGATGATGATCTCTTCAGTCTATACCTGGATTAACTATCACCACTATGCAGGGCACTCCCAATTTAGGATCTTTCTTATCACTTATATCCTTCCATTTGTTTCTGTAGCACTTTCATGTTACACATGCACCTCCATCCAGCACTTATATTGTACTTCATATTGTTATCTTGATGTCATAGCTTGATGTCATGCCTCCTAGTTTGCCTTAACATTACTCTCTGACTTAGCCAATGCTTCCTGTGTGAACAGGACTTAACGTGTTCATGGCTATGGATAACTGTTACATCATGAGTATTTCACCTTATCAGGCCTGTGTTTTGTAGTTGTTCCTATGACCTTCGATATACCCTTATTGTATGTCGCTTTGGATGAATAAATGTAATGCAATGGAATGTAACTCCAGATTCACCAGCTTCATATGTAGCTACGGTCTTCTGCTCCCTTCCTGAGTTCAGAAGCCTGAACAACAATCTGTCTGAGGAGCGCAGGCAACAGGCATGGCTGCTTTCAAATCATGCAGTTCTGTGAAGCACCAGATTCATCAATGCATAATCTAGACTCTTGAATCTATAATGCAATGTGCTTTGTGAATGGAGACTGGGGGACTTTCAAGAGAACTTTGTCCTGGAATTGGATTCAATCAAATCTGAAAACGAAAGCACCCGTATTTTTTACACATATTTCTTTCAGAACTGGAGTTAGGGAGGTGGATAAGTTAAAATGTCAACTTCATTATACCTGTGGTAACCATGGTAACAATCATCTGAACATCAGCACAGCCAATCAGATTGTTTTATTTATTTATTTTTATTTTATCATTGTTCTTATTCAGATGTATGTAGCTACATGCATGGTAAGCAACTGTCCACTCTTTCTTCCTACGGTCAACTTCTACATTATTATTATTATTATTATTTTGGGTAATGAAAAATGCTAAATGCAGAGAGGCATCGAAACATGGCTGTTGGAGCAAAGAAAGCCTGGCCATTTTTATGATATTAAGTCACTGAATAGATGAATACATCCTTACTTTTCTCTACGATTTGATATCTTACATACTTTGCATATATTCATTAACTGACCGTTTCTACAGCGCTCTGTCTGCTAGTGGTGAGCCGCAGTGCTAATCTCACGCCCGGTCCCTCCAGACCCTCCACACAAAGCTCTTCAGATTGCTCCTCGCACCTCCTAATGACGTTCCAACACCTCCCATATCCGCAGACCGAGGAGCCGCCACGCGGGAGAGATAAAGAGCCACCATTGAACGCGGCGCAGATGGGGGAGGCATCACAATGAACGCCTTCTGATAAAGACGGCAGTGACGGAATGCATACGAATGTTTTCTCGCTGTTGCACAGTACTGCAGAGAGTAATATCACACAATCGTTTTACCTGAGGTAGGTAACAAGCTAACAGGGAACATGAATTCTTATTGAACATGCGTCACATGGTGGGGGTGGGGTTGGGGGGGGGCAGGAGTGTGAAGGGTCAGAGAAGCTCCTGCCTGATTTTAGGCTGCTATCGCATTGAAGCCTTCAGGACCATGGGCAGCATCAACCCCAGTCACCGGCAAATCCAGCTGAGGTTAATTGGTAATCATCCCAGGTGTTGCCCATTGCCAGTAGTAAAGGCAATGTATGCCTGGACAGAACTGCTGCACTGATAACTGCTGATTACATTCTGGGTACAATCTCAATATTTTCTTGTCCACACTCCAGCACAGTAAGTGGCAGTATGCATCTATAATTTGGCTTAAAACTTCCCATAAATCATATAAAGAAGAAGAAGAAAAAAAAATAAAAAGAAGAAGAAGAAAATGTGAGAAGGACATTTTCATGCAGGCAGGCACGGCAGATGCTTATGTACATAAAAGGCTTGCGTTTAAAGCAAATCCTTTCTTCTGTCTTTACATTGTGCTTTGGGATGAGTGACTTTGAATTTAGTATTTATATTACCAAACAAAACGATATTGTGTGTGTGTGTGTGCTAGTGACAATCATACACAATTTCAACTATATTTTTGATGGAAAGCTTGCCTTGCCTACCCTAACTGTATATTCCTGCAAGAAATGTGGCTCACAAATAAACTTATGTGCTTAGTACTTTCTGGGTCAATTGGCAATTTGGCCCCCGGAAAATTGCTTTGTCACATTTAAACATTATACACTACATACTGAAAATCACAGCCCTGTACTTAGAAGATGCATCTTTCGCACAAGGGTACAAAAGATGCCTCATAAAAGTATAGATAAACTATGGAAGTAAATCTTCTGTAGAATTTGTTGGCTCCAGGGATGTCTTTACAAAAGCATACAGGACTTGATTTTAGTGAATTTGCACAGCACAGGCATTCAGTGATTTCTGAGGAGAAATAAGCTCAGTGCCATATGGCACCTCTTATTTTCCCAACAGGAGAGAAGGAGAAAAAGAATGAGGAGCGGGACTAAAACCAGGAATACACCACTCTGCAGATCATCATCTTCAGAAGCTCCAGAAGAGGTCTGGAACAAGTGCCTCACCTTCCCTGTGTACCACAATATTTAGCCCTGCACCTTCTCTGTACCTCACAATAGCTAGTTCCTCCTTCTCTATGTGAACCACAATATCCAACTTATGCACAACCAGTTAACTTTACATGAACCACGAAGTGCATTTTGTGGTATACCATCCAGCAATCAGATTTGCCCTTTGTTAATGCTAGCTTCCTAGCTAGCTAACACAAATGTATAATTGGGAATATACATCTGAAAATCTAAATTTAAATCGTCAAAATATGTGAGAACACCATGAAACACGGAAGCAAGTAGTTATGTAATTGGTTTAGTTCTCAAGGACAGCTTCAGATGCCTAGGACAGGTGCCAACACTGAGGGGAAGCTGCACATCACTGAAGAGTAATTAGATGGGAAATGCTGGGAACAGTTCAGTGTAAACAGAAACAAGGGGTTGCAGCTACCGAACCAACAAGGCCACAAGCTAAACCGGCACCCTAAGATGATTAGCATAATTAGTAAACATAAAGAATGCTGCTGACTCTGCTTCATAATTTCCCCTCCTGCTTTCTGTACATATGGGAGAATCACACTATTTAGCTGGAGGACAGACCACAGACCAAGTGTCAGAGTCACCACTGCTAACTAAGCCCCTTCAGATAAATACAGCCTTCAGAAGCCTTTTCAAGAAGGAAACACCAGATTAAATGCATGAAGTCCTGCTCTAGGGTATCCAACTCCTTGAGGGACTTCATCGGTTTTCAACTGATAAAATGAATCAGCTTTAGTCAACATGAAGGACTTTTTTTCAGAAATGCATAATGACACTTATTATAGGTTGTGACACTCAGAACTTCCCACTCTCTTCCTACCCTTTTAGCATGCTCCTCTTAAGTTAAAAGTGTCTGAAAAATCATTTCATGTAATTGTGTAATGCATGAATGCTTTCTGCTCTACAGTTTCTATTCTGTATTTTATTAATATGTGACCCTGTCTCCATGCTGTTGAGTGGAAACAGACCATTATCTATATCTTGCAGCAATCTTCCACTCCGTCTAGCTTTCATATTTGCATCGTCTTTGGCATCCTTTTTTTCCCAACGTCCACCTGGGCGTTTCACCAGGCTTTGATGTTCTGGTCACTTTTCAGAAGAGGACATTGTCTGTCTCACGGCTGGTCCGCAGCAGTTTTGCTGGAACATTAAGCTGAGCTTTGAGTGATGGATCACTCTCCAGGACTCTTCCCTGTGGGATTCCGACTCCCTCCCCACTGTTTCGCTCCACAGATGAAAATAATTTTTTTTTTTAAACTGTGCCGGTGAGATGGCAATCTCTATGACCATGCTTCAGTACATCTTTCTGTGTCACTCATCATCACAGAAGAGCCACCCCTCTTCATCATGTGTGTTCCCCTTTAACTCAGAGAAAGAAAGAAAAATCCCTTTCAGCGTATCTGTCTGTTCCTGGCGCAGACAATCCAGTGCTCTTCAGCATGTTCAATTTTGTGGCTACGTTACGATGGAGAAAACCACCTCCTTCAGTGCGTCTCTGGGCTGTGATCGCACATAGAAGCCAGCTTATGTTTCCCTTTTGTTACAAATAAAAGTGTAGTGATGGATGACACCAAACCAGAACTGAATCTCTAGCTACAGACAGGGATGCAGCCGGACAATATATTGATTCAGTGTATACATACGCATAAGTCAGTAAGTTACATCTACAACACAACATTGTATTTACAGTACCGATATTTTGTTCTACATACAGTTCCTATTAATAATACTAGATTTCATCAGACTGTTAATTACAATGATTTTTCAAAGTTGGGGAAAGTAAATTACATAATGCATCATCAAGTCCCCTGAATAGAAATTATTTATTTGTTATCCAAGTATGAATTGCAGCTAAAAATACAAAAGTGAAAGAATTCATTATATTTTCACTTCATTAGTTTGTATCTGTAATACATTATATTCCATTGCCAGGAGAAGAATAGAATAGACAAATTTAGTATGACTTTGCAAACATCCAGTTTGTCATAGTGTCCCCTTCAATAATGAAATGTAAAACAGCCAGTGTATCACGTAATGAGGATAGCATACCAGTAAAAACAAAAATTATGGGGAATTAATATTCACTCAACGTGGCTCTCTCTCCCTGGTCTCTGAATACATATGTGGTATTTTCCTGATTCTCCTATTGTGAGAAAGCTTATAAAATGAAGAAGCATTTTTGCATAATAAACAATACATAAATAAAACAACTCCCTACCCCCTACCCCCCTTTCAGAGCAGCTGAAGGTGTGATGAAAATGTGTCCATTTCTGGGCAGGTCCATGTGAGCGCACAGGCTCAAAACCTGAGCCGTGTATTTGTGCCACCTGAGTAATGCTGTCACGGCTGGGTGGAACAAAAAAGAAAACATCCCATCATGCACTGCTCCTGTTCTCCATTACAATGCCTTACTGTGACAACCCCCCCAGCTCCCCACCCAAGCCCAGCAGAACGCAGTAGAGCTGCTCTGAACTAATGAGGACTCAGGAGACATGGGATCGGCCATTGGCCTGGCCCCTCCTTCACCTGTCTTCCTCAATATCCCCAAAACTCAATCTCACACCCGGCCCCCTCCACCCACCTATTCAACTCAATATTTTCAAATCTTACACTGATACAGAAGCCATTCCGCAACTATTCTGTAACCCTCTGGCCAAGAGGGCTGCCTGGCTCAGGATCCTCCTATAGCACAGGCTCCCCATCTCTGCTGCATGTCTATGTGCGCGTATTTGTTCTTAGTACTGAGTGGAGGAACACACTGCATCCATGCATTCTGGTAATATGTACTTAGGTACGTAGGTCAGATAATTACGTAAAGTGACCTAACGTTTTAGACACCAGTAAAATTGTTGACAGCTTTAAAAGAATAATATCTTTTCAGCACTAAGCAGAAAAAAATTCTTAATTCTAAGAAGATTTTTTCAATTTTTCTGCCATTTTATAAGACACTAACATCATCCCATCCTCTCCAGGCAACACAATGGCCAATCACGCACCATCATGGTTCCACTACTGGCACAATCTTGTCAGAACCACGTGCTAGAACAGTACCTTAACATGGTGAGCCTCCTGGCACCCCTGAAATGCATTTACAACCCAGGTTTGAATGCAGTGAGGGACATCTGAAGATATTACTCAAGATATGTTACTGTTATGAAACTACTAGTTAATTGTTCTGTTATTTACTATCACATTCTGTAAATATCTTTGTGATGCATCCTGTGTTAGGCAAATAAAGTTATTATTATTATTATTATTATTATTATTATTATTATTATTATTATTATTATTATGGGTAATGAAAAATGCAAAATGCAGAGAGGCATTGAAACATGGCTGTTGGAGCAAAGAAAGCCTGGCCATTTTTATGATGTTAAGTCACTGAATAGATGAATAAATCCTTACTTTTCTCAACAATTTGATATCTTAAATACTTTGCATATATTCATTAACTGACAATTGTTTCACCATGTATGTTCTGTGGGAACATCCAGGATGACTTCCATATGCTCTCCATCTCAGCAGAACTTTTACAAACTCATTAATCCACCTCAGCTTTTGTTTTCTGCTGCTAAAAGTTATGCCTTCATTCTTCAGCAGCTGTTCTGATTTATTAAGTTTCAACACTATTTACAATAGTAAACTGTTGCCAACTGTTCTCCATAGAGGCCAGACTATTTTATCAAGAACTCATTAAATGGTTGTACTTACTATACACAGTATACACACACACACACATATATATATATATATCCAACATCTGGAGGTGTTCTCGGCATGGCAACCGGGGAAGAGGCCCAGGGGCAGACCTAGGACACGATCGAGGGATTAGATCCAAAGGCTGGCCTGGGATCACCTTAGGATCCACCGGGATGAGTTGGCGGAAGTCGCTGGGGAGAGAGACGTCTGGGCTTCTCTGCTTGCTCTTTTGCCACCGCGACCCTGATCTGGACCAAGCAGCTAGAGAATGGATGGATGGATGAACTGATATATGTATGTGTGTGTGTGTGTGTGTGTGTGTGTGTGTGTGTGTGTACAGTGATCTCCATGATGTTTGGGACAAATACATTTTTTTTCTTGATTTGGCTCTGTACTCCACAATTTAGCTTTGTAATCAAACAATTCACATGTGGTTAAAGTACATGCTCATAAATTCTCAGCTTTTATTAAAGGGTATTTTTATACGCTTTTCTTTCACCATTTAAAAGTGCTTGATAAAAGGACTCGATTTCACAGATGGACACAGACAGAGACTCAGAACTGATGACAGACAGTTATACAATTGATTCGCAGCTCTGATATATGAGCCAATAACCATAATGTATTGAGATCACTTTTATTGCATCACTCCAGTCCTTGTGTTAATAATGAATTATAATGTGTATAATATGATATGAGTTTGACAAGACAGACAGAGAACATTGTCGAATAGTGCTGAGCTGTGGTGCCCAGGGCATTTTCTAGGAAAGTTGTCATTCACTCTCTCAACAGGGCATTCCTTGGAACAGCTGTTATAAGGTACAGTGCTGTCCTTATTTATACTATCATGATAAATGAATGCAATAAATCCATATCCATAATCATAATGCAGGAAATACAGTATAGTAATACATATAATAAAATAGTGTCTGCCTTAAAACAAAATTTAGTTAGAAATTTCAAAATCAAAATTGACAAGAAAGCAATTAAACAGCATGTGGGCAGAGTGTTAAGTAGCAGAGAGGATAAAGAACAGAGCAGGCGTGTACTCCCCTATAGAGTCACACTCACACACCTCATGGAGTCTTACTCTCAGCCTTAATAACCTCTCTATCTAACCTCATCTTTATCACTCAACAGAGTTTTACTCACCCTCCTTTTCTGCCCTTATGGGGCCTTAACAGCCAGTACATGTCTTCTTTTTTAAGTACTGAAGTCATTGTTCTATTTGTTTACTGCTGTTTTGCCATAAGATAGGGCTTGTTAGACAGTCTATGTTCAGTCAACCTTTGAGGGTCTGGGGATTATTTCAGCTCTGGAGAATCTATAATTTGCTTGAGGGATTGAGGATTAGTCAAGGGAATGTGTAGGCTAAACTGTTCTTTTCATACAAGCAAAGCTTCAGAAACGTTTTAAACCTTTTGTGGAGCTAATAGGGGTTGCTAATTTCAGTTTCAAATGTAGGTTGGTTTGATGATCTTTAGCAAATGTTACCAAAGTCTCCGTCTTTTTACCGGTCAGAGGTTTACCTGCTAAGGAGGACGACAAGGTCCCACTCGTATTAAAGACGTGGCTCAGAGTAGGAGTCCTATACTAGGATCAGTTATATCAATTTAGCTTTTTAGCTCATTGTGAATAATAATGTATTTAAGGCTTCATGCTTCTATTTTTGTTTCATCAGCGATTTCTTTTTATTATCTATTATTTGTAATGCAGAGCTTGCCTATATATATATATATATGTGTGTGTGTGTGTGTGTGTGTGTGTGGGTGTGTGTGTGTGTATATGTGCATCAGTTCAAAAAAGAGCTTATTTATTCTCTTCATGCCATAATTTCACTGAAGGAAAAGCCAACTAAGAAAGGGAGAAGCTAAACTGATTACAGTAATACAGAACTAGTTCAAACAGGGCTGGTGGATTTAAAAAGAGAAGTTGAGTTCTTTTGATTATTCTGGCCTAGATTCATTTAATCACTTATTTTGGAACAGCTGTTCCAGACCAAAGCAATCAAGCAATAAGTCATGAACACTTCCTTTGTAACATATGAGCCACATTATGTCCAGTGGGCCATCACTATTGCTACATTCAGAAATTGTGTCACAGCTCCGGTCTGCAATTCTGCTGATTTCAGACTGTTGGCAAGCAGCTGACCACATCGCACCATGTCAGCACAACACTATGCAGCTGACACAACTTCAATTCATTTCCAATATAGATGTAGCTATTGGGGAAAACTTTGGAAAAACTGACAGCGAATGAGTCTGTCAGTGGGTGTGTAGCTCATATTCCCCTTGTGCAATAAACAGTTTTAATGGTGTATGTTTGTGCAGCAGCTACATCCTTTGGAGATTCAAGCACAGTGGTGTTCTGTGGCAAGTGATTCAAAAGAAGCAATGCATTTTAACTAAATCATTTTTCATTGATTTGGGGAGAGAGGGAGAGAGAGAGAGTGTGTGTAAAGGCAAAGTTCCCAGCTTATGATTTCACCAGCTGATGGCTGACATATTTTCATGTTAAAATGACAGTGCTCCAACAGTTTTTCAACTACTGATTTAATTTATTCTTATTTTAATGTGTGCTGTATTGGAAGATATATTAATGTCATGCACAACATATACTTATATAAAACAATTATAATTATAGTTTTTTGTACTTTAATCATGGGTGAACAATGTTCATAGATGGTTTTAATTAAAATTCCTCTCTATTTTGGCATCTCGTGGAAATAGCCCTTGACTTCATAAAGAGAGATAATCTACTTGCATGTGCATTTACTCTAGGGAAGAAGGCACGGTATAATGTTCTAATTATGAGAATCAAGCAGGAAAACAAATGATAAAATGTTAATGAAACCCTTTTATAAGTAATCACCCATAAAATAATGAGCACTCATTACATGGAAATTTTCCTTAAGCTCCAAATAACATTCCCGTATGACTAAAATTATACTGTTATATGAATATGATTCATAAATAATAAAGACATAGCATAAGCTGTTAAACATGAGTTGGTGTATCCTTTGAAGTTCTGTTGACTGCAGTAGAGGGAAACAGTTAATGTGATCTGGACAGATTTTATATAATATGCGATAAAATAATGTGGATTGACAGCTATTTGTAAATGCTTCTGTAATTGGTCACTCTTCTATATATACAACTCTGAATGGATACACTTTTGTGAATATTGCTCTGATTGACAATGTAATTACTCTAGATTTTGCATAATTATGAAATAAATGATGTAGACTATCTTTGACATAAAAAGGTGTTTTCTCTTCAATCAATAAACATACACCCAAATAGACTGGCTGGCAGTTATACTGAGATGCATTTGTCACTATAATGAATTAGACCATATGGATAATGGATTACAAAAAACTGTTAGTTCCATCCTGATTAGCGTTCATCAATAAGTAAAATAAGACATTCTACCAATACTGCAGGGTTCTACTCATATGTCCATTTTTCTTTAGCAAAAGCCTAAGTATCCACAGCACTGTTCAGAGAAATTAATGACTGAACAGCCAATAATTTGCTGGTTCAGGAGTCAGGTCTGGAAGAGAAATGTAGACGAAAACTCCTGGATTGGAATCCTGGTCAAACGCTGGGTTCTGGCCTGGTATTATACCCTGGCCACATTTGTGCCAACTTGCAGCCAATCACAGGATATAACTGGCTATAGAGTTGCCCAATGAGGGAAGGTATTGATCAGCGGGGTTGTCCTTCTTCTTGTCACAGATTGAGTAAGTGAGTATGGGACACCATAATTTGCAGGGCTGTTTAGTTCCAGCCAGAAAAATACTGCAGATAAAAAAGGTCAGTATATCTGACTGAGCTCAAGGAGGATCAATTTGGCTGGATGTTTGAGAACCCATATGTGCTCCCCAGTCAGGACTATGTATGAACTAAAAGCTACATAGTTGAATATCTAGTGTTAATTCCACTCTAGCAGTGTCAATTCAACTTCAACAGAGGAAATTTGGTCACAGAGGGAGCAAATGTTACCTGTTAGAGTTGAATTAACAATATTAGAGTTGAATTAACACTGGACATTTTACTGTGAACAGACACTAAGCGGTGAGAGTGTTCTGGGCCACTTTGGTGAAGGGAAATATACCGATCTAGCACATATCACAAGAGTGCTGTGAATACAGCATTAATCCCAGCAAGAAAAAGTGCTTTTGAACACGATGGGGGTAGTTACTTATTTATGTATTCATTTATGTGCTGGAAACTTTTATCCAGAGGGCCTAACAAAGCACTTACAGCAATATACATATTAGGCATGTTGCATGATCTGCAAAAATAAGAATATAGGTACATTAAAGAAAATAACACATTAATGATAAAGCATCTGTGTAAATGATTTAGCTTGCATTTAATAGATTCTGCAGTTTACACAAGATCTGAGAATGCGGGACAATGTTTCGTTTAATGTGCAAAGAACACTTCTTCATTGCCTCCTCAGCCCACAAGACAGTGATTATTTTACACTCTATGGGTCCATGACCCTTAAGTAATTCATAAATAAAAATGCAGTCCAATCATTCACTACAACGGAAACACTATGATGTTTACCATTTACTAACCATTTAGCTCTGCATAACTCGTTCATATTGATATATATTAAGGAAAAAAATATGATTTATATTAACTTCTTAACGAAAGTCTATTGGATTAGATTACAGCTGCCGGGTATTTGAACTGCTCCCCCCTGATCCTTGGGTGCAGTTTGAATTATCCACAGAACTCTCTGTACTCTGTTCCATTTCACTCACATCAGACTTTTTGATCTTGGTCTTGGCTTGCAGGAGTTTGTTATGTTAGCTCAATAGTGACACCTCTTGCATGACAGTAGCAAACAGAAATGAGTCTTACCATAAATGTAAACTCCCCACCATCAAACAATATATTTTTAATAGTTAATTAAATATAATGTCTTGTAGCTTTGTATATATAATAGATGTCATTGCTTTTGATGTGTGCCAAAAGCAGACTTGGTCCAAATATTTATTTGAAATACTTTACCCTTTAGACATCCATAAAATTACAGACAGTTGTAAACTTCTTCTTCCTCTTCTTTCGGCTGTTCCCGTTAGGGGTCGCCACAGTGGATCAGATCCGCATATTTGATTTGGAATATGTTTTTACACCGGATGCCCTTCCTGACGCAACCCTACCCATTTATCCGGGCTTGGGACCGGCACTAGGAATGCACTGGCTTGCGCATCCCCAGTGGCTAGGTTACGGACAGTTGTAAACAACTAACTTAATTCATGTTCTGGACACATTTCTTCTTTCATATGATTGTACATTTCGATTACTTAGTATGGTTCATTAAAAATTTCAAGGATCTTCGCGAGTGCTTTAAAAATGTATTAGTGTTCCTGTACCCCCATAGACAGTAAAACAGAAATACAATCTGCCACAAGGCCACCCAGACAGGAGGTGCACTATCATTCAATTTTTCATGGAGAAATACTGACACCTGCTGACAAGAAGTCTATCCTTCAAGCTTCACTAAATCAGGCTTGTTAATTAGCTTCTGTCTAAAATGTGGTATAACCTCCAAATATGTGGGAAAGTGCTTTGATAAAAAAATTTAAAAAATGACAATAGTCACTTATTATACTGTTTCTGATTAATCACAATCTTGTGTATGTATTGTATAAATGATGTACATATTAGTCACACTTGTTTGCCGGCTTCATAATCATCCAGCTACCATAATGTTTCTCCTGATGAGGATCGCTTAGGCAGCAAAAAATGAAGATTGCCATTTAACCATTTCATCAAATGACATTTACCAGTCTGCAACACTTTTTCATAAGACACAATCATCTCTAGTGATTCAAAAACAATGGCAAACTGTCTATTAGTAACATAAACCAGTGTTTTTCAGCAGATAAACCCTGTCCCTTCAAAGATTTATGTCACTCTTCTGTAACCAAAACAAAAAGGATAGAATACCTTGGAAATGTATGAAGTTTACTGATTGGACACATGTACTTTATTAGAGTCAAATGTCAAATGAACACTGGGAATTTTACTGTGTGTGTGTGCAGGTGGGTCAGTGCGCACATGCATGCTTGTGGATGTATATATATATGTATATATATATATATATATATATATATATATATAATATAGTGAGCACCATAATTCATTGTACAGTGACACATTTTTTGTTATTTTGGTTCTGTACTCTAGCACTTTGAGTTTGAAAGGATACAATGACAATGAGGTTGAAGTGCAGACTGTCAGTTTTAATTTGAGGGTATTTTCATCCACATCGGATGAACCGTTTGAACATGTTAATTTGATTTTAATTTTGATTCCAAGTTTAAGGCAAATATTGACTGAATCCTGGCCTGAGTGTCTGGAATCAATGTGCAACTGGATATAGCACAGGGAAGCATCAGGAAACCCAAAATTGGTATCGCTATCATGGGTCAGCTGTGACTTACAACTCTGAAACAATGATATAGGGATGCTTTGTAGAGCAAAGTTATTTGAATTTGTCTTAGACAGCAAGGTAGAGCTTTGATGATTATACTGGAGAAGTGTGTAGTTCTGCAATAATTGAGGACCATACACTATGGGGTTTGCCGTATTGTGGAACTATGGATAATTGGACACATTAAGAATGGAACAAAATGTACCTTTTAATATTTAAGACTGGAATCAATAAATAAAAAAACAGAAGGATGTAAAGTAAACAGAAGTCCAAATATGTGACAATATGCACTGCACATACATTCCAGCAGAAAAATATTCAATTTTCTGATGCACATCACATGCAGCTGCTGTAATTGCTGTTCTGGGTTAATGGACATCTATTTAAAAGGACCCGACTTGTCTTACTTTTCATGGGCGTTTGGACACCCTTATTTGTTTTTGTTTTCTTTTTTAAATCCACAACAAGCTTGTTATGACAGTCTAATGTCCTTTTCATATAGCTTGTATTTTATTTTGTTAAGATTTATGGTTTGCCGCAAGTGTTTTCTGGGAAAGTATCTATGTTCCCAGGGTCCTAAGTTCTACTGTACCTGACGAAACGTTGTGAACAATTTTTCATAATTTCTTGGAAAATATAATTATTATTGAGGACTTCTGAGCATAGCTAAGCCATTTGTTTGCTGATAGACCTAGCTGACATCATTTTCTGGAGTAAGACAGAAAATCATTGATTTACTGTCTCTGTCTCTATCTACTGAACACATAAGATTTCATGTAGAGCTGGGAAACATAGGACCCTTTGTCATGTTCCCATTGTGTGTCATATAAATCTGGGGAACATAGGACCCTGGGAAAATAGGACCCTGGGAACATAGGAATGACCCATATTTTCTCATCTTTTTTTCATTCTCTTTTGGAATTCATTCATAGGCTACTGCACGGCAAGAATGACATTTACATTTGCACTAGATTTATCATTTCATCGTGAATTATATGCATTTCAATGTCTTCTGTGTGATACATAATTGCACACAAAGTTGCAAAAAAAAACTAAGGTACTTCTTATTCTAACACATGTAGCTAACGTGCGCTACATTTGTTTTCGGCTTCCAAATAGAACAAATAATCAAAGCTTAGGTTTTGACCTTGTAAATATGTATAGCTATACAGGAGGTGCTGAAAAGAATACGTAGTTTAAGTTAGCGTTGACAAATGACAGTGATTTGCAGTATATCCACTGTCACTCATTTTGTTGACATTAAACTAGTTTTTAAAAACTAGCACAATCCGAGATTGAGGAAGTAAGTGTACTGTAAGAGTGACATACAGATAGAGCAATGGGAGCAAAGGATGTTCAAGTCTTTGCCCACCCACTTCTTAAATTAACCAATTGTAGTTAACACACGAGACTTCCGTTACGGCGATTTAGACATGTTTCATTGTACGATCTATTCGGAGGGGGCAGCCTGGCCATTACACGAACGAGCAACGTGTGTGATAGTGGTTTATTTAGTAGTGTCTGTCTTCTTGTGTTTGTTTTGAGAAAACTGAACAGATTTGACTCTCAGGAGTGCACGTAACAGAGTTATTTACTTTGGTTCAAATGTCGATAATTGTTTTTGGCTGAGAGACACTGTTAGCTATCGCAAACTATCAACTCTCAGCCGGTGACGGAGAGCTGCAAAGAAAGTGTAGCTAGCTGGTCTTGATTTCAAAAGCCTTTACCGCATGGTTCAGTTGTTTCACTTAGTACAGTTATAGTTTTTGCTATATTGTGTTCCCAAACAGTACAGATAGCTCACCGAAATAATTTGTTCATTTCAGCTGATTGGTGTTTTTTTATTTTGACTTCAGTCTGCAAGATCGCTATCCTGGAAAAGAGCTTTATCACCACTGCATTACAGTAGTCTCTGCTATCCGGCTATCGGAGGATGGTGTCCCGCGTCGCAACGTAGATAAAGGTAGCTAAAGTCAAGACTTCTGGACTGCGTGTGTCGTAATTTGTCACCCATCGTGGATCAAGCTTGGTAGTAAAAATTAGATCACGGAGACGTTACTCACAGACTTCTAGCTAACAGTAAGCTAGCCAACGATTGCAGGAACTGACCAAATTGGTATTTGGTAGCCAAAATAACTCTGTAAATCGAAACATATAGCGAAAAGCGTGCTTTTTGTTTTCAGGAATATCCAATGTTCGTTGTACGTCACTACATTTCCAAGCTAGCGACCCCCATCTAACATTTAGCAGGTAGGTGAGCTGGTACAATTTGAGAAGTGTGCAGTTGTGTAGGTTTTCGGTGACCGCTAAATTGCTATCTGATAATCGCGAGTAATACTCTTGCTTGTTGCTAGCTTGTTGTAGAGGTGTTGTTGCTGTTGAGCTAGCTAACTGGGTAGCTAGCGAAGTAAACCATCCACGCCTGCGTAAGAAAACAGACAGTTGTTATTTATAGTAAGAATAAGTATAAAATGAATGGGTTTAGTACTGAAGAGGACAGCCACGATGGGCCTCCGGCTCCGCCGTTTTACGGACAGAGCTGCTGTCTTATCGATGACGGGGAGCGCTGCGGCCGATCCGCTGGAAACGCGTCCTTCAGCAAGAGGATTCAGAAAAGCATATCCCAGAAGAAACTCAAGCTGGACATTGACAAAAGCGTAAGTAATGCTCTGCATGTTAAATCAGACCTGTGAGCAAGAGAAAGTAACGTATTTCGTGTCTAGTAAATGTAAGGAACAGCATTATGATTGAACTTTGCGAGTAATAGACTAACTGTTCAGAGCTAGTAAGTAGTAATAGTCGTCAGTTGCAGTATTACAATATATGCGGTATTCGTGTTTTTCTGTTGTTTATTCGTGGTAGCTTTGGGTTTTGTTTCATAACGGCTGGAGTGTCTGGTTCCAGCCAACGAAGTTGTTTGTAGCCATTAGCCAGCTCTGTTAGCACTGGCGTTTTACTTCTACTCCACGCCTCCTAGAGTTTTCCCCAAAGATGGCTGTTGCTAAGGAGGGCACAACGCCGCCTCGGGAATCCTAATCCTCTCTGTTGATTATAAAACCGGAAACAATGTAACTTTTGCGAGCCTTAGATTGTTGTATTTATTGCGTCCCTGATCTCACGGACTGCATATACTTTGCCTTTAAAACAAAGCGAAATCTTGCATGCATGTAACCCTCGTTTAACTTCCCGTCTGTGACATCGAACCGTAACGTTTGTAGAGTACACAATAGGGGGCACTTTCAATTTGACTCCACTTTTTTGCATCCTGAAAGTCATCCCAAAAGTGTCTGAATTTTTAAAATCTAAATATATAATAGACCGTTAGATTAAAAATAAAGGTACGTAAGCAGCAGGTTTGATGAGGAATGTACTACTTTATCGCAATGCCGCTGCATTAATATCCGATGTTTTCTACAGTGGTGTAATCTAATTTTTTCAACTATATAGTTGATGTTGCCTACTGACACAGTACAATTTAGTCTTAGAGCTAAGTGCAATAAAATACTGTATATTGGTGCACGTGACAGACCCCACCATATTACCCAGAACAGGAAATTGTTCTAGACCTGGTTGTGGCATGTGGTCCTGACTACAACATGAACCTGAATTACTGATATTTTAAAAAATATCATTTTTGCATATTATAAATCATAGCAGAAGACTGAAGACCTTATATTTAAAAGACAAACAAAGTACTCCGAGTTTGGCTTTTCACTGTCAACTTTTCTAGTCTTCTGTGTGTTTTTTTGAAGACCCTCAATGCAGATGTTTTCATTTCCTGCATTTCTAGAAGGAGATTTTGAAAAAGTAAATATTTTTGTTTCTACAGAAAGCAGGCTCAGGTTAAAGTTACCAGGGCTGAAACCACAAAACTCCCCTCGCAGCGTGTCTAGAAAGGAGCCGAATGGTCTGATTCGCGTTTGTTTTCAGGTGCGGCACTTGTACATTTGTGACTTTCACAAGAACTTCATCCAGAGCGTCCGCAACAAGAGGAAGAGAAAGGCCAGTGATGATGGCGGGGAGTCGCCCGACCGGGACGTTGAAGTGCCAGAGGTGCGTATGACGTGAATACAGAATCTGTGCTCAGGGCTACCTGTAGCATACGAGTGCGCAGTGGATGGCTGTAGCTTAAATCTTATCTTTCGTGCTAATTTTGTGTCTGTATTCCCCCCCTTACATGTGGGAGGTTCCCAAAAGAAGTTGTGGTCTCAGGCTTATAGTTTTGTGCTTATTAGAGTTTCTCAAACCAGTCAACATTTTCATTTCAGAAGTTAACAAATTAAAATAGGAAATGTTTTGCTAATAGTCTTTTTGTAGAGTTAAATAGACGAGCAGAGTCCATTAATGGCTGTTTTGGTTGCAGGTTGACTTGTTCCAGCTGCAGGTGAACACACTGCGACGCTACAAACGACACTACAAACTGCAGACCAGGCCAGGCCTGAACAAAGCACAGCTGGCAGAGGTAACTCACTCCCCCCTGCCCTAACCCCTTCACTTCATAACCCACTCTCTCGCTCACTCTGTCCTACCCTAACCCCTTCACTTCATAACCCACTCTCTCCCTCACTCTGTCCTACCCTAACCCCTTCACTTCATAACCCACTCTCTCCATTCTCTACATTCTTACATATTCAAATCCTCATTATGACTTTGCTGCTCATACACACAGAGACTTAGTCATTGTGCTCACCACTACAAATCATGTGCACAAGGATGGTGGCAGGCTAAATAGACTAATTCTTCTGTGCTTTATTGTTAAAAATAGCTACACTAAGAAGAGGTACATTTTTCCAAGATATTTATTTATTTATTTATTTTCAGACTGTTAGTCGCCACTTCCGGAATATTCCTGTGAATGAGAAGGAAACTCTGACGTACTTCATATATATGGTGAAGAGCAACAAAAGTCGTCTGGACCAGAAGTCTGACGGCAGTAAACTGGAATAAAGGTTTTTTTTTTGTTTGTTTGTTTTTTTTTACTTTTGTTTTTCAGAGTGTGTAAGCATGTATATTAAATTTGTTAGGACTTTACAGATTCAATGTGTTAAAAGCTTATATTGGGTATAAATATATATGTACAAGCATACAGAACACAAGCATTGTCAGTAGAAGAAATATGTAGTACCATTACATTGAGAGAGATTTCTTTTTTTGCTTTGTTTTAATTTCTTTTTCCTTTTTAAAATTGGTGCTGACTGTTGATTCTGCTCTACAAAGTGTATATTATTGTGCCAAACTGCAGTGTGTAAAATATTCATAAAACTTGTGTTTTTAATGGATACTATGGTGGTGATATAGTCAGAGACAGTTTTGTTGGATCTATATGTGCAGGCTTTAAAAGTCTTCTAAACAGGGTCCTTTGTTGTGACGGAAGGTTAGTTCTCTGTTTCTCCCTTGGGGTTCTCCACAGATGGGTCTTCCACAGGGCTCCCTTCCGGATCCTTCCATATCTCACACATTCCCAGTCACAGCCAACACATCACTCACAAAACATGCTTTCCTTGCTGTGTCCTTGCTGTGTAATACTCTGCATTCTACTTACGTGAGAGTGGTTCTTCCCCTCATTGTCTATTTAAGTTTCATCTCTTATCTTGTGAAATGTTAATATTTTAGTCATTTTGATGAGCGTATGAACTCCTCACTAAAATCAAGGGAAAGTTAACATTAAATGTCCAATGGTTAATCCTCTCCCATGTGGTTTTGTTAGAATTTATGTGAACGGTCACTGTACTTGAACTATAGGCCCGACGTAAACGGCAGCGGTTTTGTTGGAATGCTGCACTCGTCATGTTTTGAGGGGGATTTATTTAAACAAAACTCACTCTGTTTTTATGCTGGATCAATGGTTATCAAAATGGAGAGTCCTGGGGAGGGGTGGGTAGGGGGGGTATGGGGGGTTGGCAGGTGCATGTGTTGGGGAAAATTAATTTATCATACATGCACTTGTCAGATTAATGCTGCACATGCAGCTGATTTGAAGGGTTAAAAACATTTTAGCAGGCTGCTGGGTAGCTCATCTTGTTAAGGCACTATTCTAGTGTGTGGATTATACACCAGGCCATGGCTGCAGCAGCCTCATAGGATGTTGTATAATTGGCCGAAGTATTGCCTGGGGAAAGGGAGATCGTGCACCAGTGGCTCCCTCTAGTCAAGCTGGGCACGGAGAGTGTGTCTGCACAATCTGCACATGAGAAGTCCTCCTCAGACTCCTTGTCTGAAAGCATATGGTAATAGTTATCCTGTAGGGTCGCATGTAATCGGCCACACCGCGGCCGTTTGTGTTGACCGGGGAGGGTGGGATTTCATTCAGAAGGACGCCCGTCTCATCGCACATCGCCAACCCCCGTCTGGTCCGTCGAACGGCCGCAGTCGTCCTGTACAAGCTACACGTGACGTGTTCTCCAGCTCACCGGCAGACTCTGGAGTAAGAAAAGCAGTGGATGCTATTCTGTGCTTGTTTGCACTCTTCCAAATTGACAGTGTGCTTATCACTGGACAAATATTGGTAAAATGAAAATAAAAAAAGTACATTATTCCATATTGGAAAGTATATTTGGCTACATTTGAGTAAGGAGTAGGTCACAGAAAATGCAGTCCTACTGAAGGGGGGCCATGGGCTCGGCTATTGAGAATCCCTGTGCTGGATCACAGCTCACAGAGGACCTGACTGAACAACTGTGCCCAGCACGGTTTCTGCCGGGTGTTTCCCTCAAGACCCTCAGAGCGGCTGTTTTCATTAATGTGCTGAGATGCGGTCACAGCGACTTTCTGAATTCTCACTCTGTACTGGTTTATTTCAATTCTGAAGTGGAGGTCAAGTCTCAAGCACTGAAGACTGGCCCTATTTTTTTGGAAGCAAAATAAAAATTTTTACTGTATGCTTTTTATTTTTTAAAATGTACATTTATGCCAAAAACAATTGCGGCGTAATTGAGAAAATACAAGTCGGGTCATGTTTTTATTTTTATGAAATGGGTGGTCACAAGACATTGGTATTGCTGTGGAATGCTTTCAATGAACACTTGATTGTAGTCCATAGTAATTGTCACTGTCAAGACTGTCATAACTCTAGGATCTGAATGTACTCTGGGGCTTTGAGAGGGTGTTTGGAATGTATAAACCTGTCCCAGATTGTTTTGTTTTTTTTGTCCTTTTTGTTTGATGAGTAATTGTATCAGTAATAACTTGTGGTAGTGAGAGCAGTAGTGCTGTTTTTTTTTTTTTTTTTTTTTTTTTGCTTTATTGTAAGTTGCATAAGGAATTCTTTTTATTGTGTCTCCATGTTTTGTCAGACATTTTTACAGCTCAGAAAAAGTCACTTTTCCAAATACTGCACAGCTGCCTTGCAGTAGAAGCCCTGTAATATGCACTCCTGGCAAAACATTTTGTCATCAGCAGTATTTCCCTAACTCTGACTTCATCAGCAGTACTGCCCTAACTGACTCAATTCCTAGTACTGCATTAATTCCTGATTTATTTAGCAGTACTGCCATCTCCCAGCACAGGTGAAGCTTCACATATTGCCTTACTTTGATGTCATGTTAGCTATTGGTTGTCATGTGGAGATCTTATTTAAGTTGATTGTGCAGAGCACTGTGTTATCTGTCCTTTGCTGGCCCGTGGTATTGAGCTGTGATCATGTCATGTAGCATGACAACATGTAGCAGTATAATGTACACACTGCATGTTTGCTGTTCAGACCTATTTACTGTATTAGTTGTATGTTTGTACACATGGCTGCTTACTGCTTTTAATAAATGATCTGTACACAGAAAATGTTTTGTATTGTGATGATTTTGATGCTTGATCACTGACAGTTAAAATGGTAGGAAACATACGTTCTCATTAGTTGCAATACCTGTACCTCTGGATATGGGATTTCAGTCTATTATTAGATTGGCACATTTCTCATAATGATTCAGTCAGTAATCCTGTTGTAATGGTACCATCAATTATTGTTTGTTATAAAGATTCTTAAAGTTGATAAACCAGCTGTTATAATGATCAAACAAACCAGTAGATACACTTGCCATGATTACCCAGCCATAGCATTAATGTAGCTCATGACATGATGATGTAATATTTACTATCCATCGGGTGTAAGTATAACTATGCACCAGTTGCATTTATCAACACGTATAAAATGTATCCTACTTGTTATGCTCAAGAGTTTGATTTTATGTACAATATGTACAATATAACAATTTTATTCTGTTTTGTGTTCTTTGCGGACCCCAGGAAGAATAGCTGCTGCATGCTGCTAATGAGGATCCAAATAAACAAACAAATTGTCTTATCAATGTGGGCATGCAAGCTGGTCAGTAACTGCACACAACCTCAAAACTGGGTTACTCATTCGGGCTGCAGTACTCATAAGCATAAAGTCATGCATAAATCTGAAATGTCTGAAAATGCAGGAGCCTTCTCACAAAATATTTCTTTTTTTAATCAATGCAATATTTTGCCTAAAAATTGGTCCCAATGCCCAGATTAGGATGAAATCTATGCATATGCACAGGGGTGAGGATGGAATTCCTGCCCTCTTCTACTGCTTCTCACCACCACAACAAATGCGGATGAAGACAAACATTCAGGACCAAACGGCTTTCAGGAGACAAAGTCTGAAGAACAGTAACAAGGTACTGACATACTGGTATACCGTCCATCAGTATGTCGTGGCACTGTTCCTCCACCACAGATTTAACAAATAACATTTGTAGCAGTCAGTGGCCACCAGAGGGAAAACAAGCAGTGCAGTCTTCACAGCTCATTATTATAATGCATGTCATGCAAAGACGTACAGCCACTCTGATTCTCGTTGTCGCCAATATATAGATTGTTTTTTTTTTAAATTATTTTAATTTTAAGTATACTAAAATAACTGCATGCACTATAATAGATGTCTACAAAAAAATAACATGCTAATAAATTGACATGCTTAGGTAAAGCCATACATATTTTTAAAACAATATTTATGTATTATTTTCTACAAATCTGGAATGGCAAATAATATTTAAGGTACATTGCATCACTGCAACGTCATCTGACAATTCAAGAGAATACACGCGAGAAAACACTACTTCATTTCACTCTGATGTCCAAGAGCTGAGCTGCAGGTATTGCGTTGAAAGGTACACTGTGTAGACAGATCACAGGTGTCTGTGATATCCTGTGCAGGAGGAATCAGACTCTTGCTTTTCCTCCTGTACCAATCCGTGGCCACATCATCACGGAATCCTTCAGCCAACTTCAAGGCCAGATATGAGCCTTCTACACTAAATTACCTTACAGCAGCTGTAAGACACATTCCAAGGGAAATGCTGCCATGGCGATGTTCCACCACTAAATCGCAGCATAATCACTGTCTGATAATTCATGTCTAATGTCTGCATAATTTCCGCTATTTTGGATCATGATCAAATCCACAGTGTAGGCCTACATACCATATGCAGTATTCGTAGAGGTAATTTCTTATTTTCAAAAACCGTTTATGTGGTTTTCATAAATGGTACACTGATTAACCTTGTTCTGAAAGCTTATTTTCAACCGGCAAATGCCAATAATGCTGTTTTATTGAATTAAGGGGCAGATATGACGTTTATACAACGGATTTAATTCACCTAGCCTGCACACCAGAGATAGCCTACTATTTTTTACAAGCAACGATTCCGTGCCAACTTACGTTTACTGATTTATTTAGTGTGAGACAACGATGTTTAAACTACCGTTGGTTAGCTGTGCATATGTAATTGTAATTATTTGTACATTTGCTAGGGCACTTCTGATTTTGAGTACAGTAAATGCACTATGTCTCAATGCAATAAAGGCGTTACGGCAAGCAACAGCATAGCAAGACGAGCAAGAGACGTGCCACTCATTGAGCACTGTAGTAACTACTCACTAAACGGTCTATAGCTGCAGCAGACATGGCTGCAGTACAGCAAAGGCACGTATTCAGTCGTGCGGCCTTGTGTCAGACGCATTCACGCTGCGTGCTCGTCATCTTATACTTACGTGCGCACTCCCGTCCGTCGCGTGGTGAACTTCCATATTGTTGCTGTATGTTGAATTATATTCGATATTTTAAAGGGGTGCTCCTCTGTTTCTTATACCGAGATGTGTTAAATGCAAGTGGAAACTCTCATTTTTATATTGAGGCTAATTTGGTGTAGGTTTTGAGTGAAGAAAGACCAAAAAATCGTTTAATTGCGCAGTGCAACACAGTTCGGGTTCCCAGGCTGAAGGCGAATTTGGGAGTAACGTTGGTCTAGCTATCGCAAACTCGCCCAGCGAGGATTAGACAGAGGAGGGAAAGGGGAAATGGCCACTCAGGTGGACACTCTCTTACCCGGCAATCCTCTAACGAAACCGGAGGAGCATGGACATGCAAGCGGTGAAAATCCTGGAGATGACAGCATGGAGCATGTGGCGAAGCGGACGTCTAATGCAGGTGAGCACACATTTCGGAAAAGAGACGAGTCAGAGCAAGCAGGGCTCTCAGTCAAGGAGCAGAGCAAAATAGGCAGGTTATACGGGAGTAACAGTCGGAGACGGTTTAAAAAGAAAGTGATTTTCACGCACCGTCTCCTCATCTCGCAGACACTGACGCCCAAGCGGAGAAAGACGGAAAATGCAGCCAGAAGGACCTGGCCGTGGCACCCCCTCCGAAGGTGAACCCATGGACTAAGAAAAATAATGCTGTGTCCGTGGTCAATGTGAACGGACAACCCAGGCAAGGTGTGTACTCTTTGTTGCTAACGTTGGCCAATGTAATGGGCTGTAACGTCAATAAGCAATATGAGCTATTAGAGTTCTGTATTACTTTTGCTATGCTGATGACTGAGTCTGCTGCCTTGTGGCTTCGAAGAATTTCTAGCTAATTAGCCAGCAGTTTACGTTGTTGGGAGTGGTTCGATGGATAACGCTTGCCAATTTCGGCAATGTCAATGTATAGTAAGCTAGAACAACATTATGCTACGGTTTCACGAATAAACGTTATTTTATTCACATGGCCAATGGCTGTGTAAGGACATACTTTGTTCAAGCAAACGTTCAGTATTTCAGGCCCCAAAAGCTAGCTGGTGCTAACATTAGCTACATTGGAGATTGAGCGTACTACTGCGAGTTTGCTAAATTGTTATTCTACAGTAATGCTACTTCTCTTAGAAAGTGGTAGACTAGTTGTTTAAAAACACGATCTGGAAACAATTTAATAATTAACTAGCGATAGGAAAGAAACTAGTAATATATATCGTAATGTGAGTAACATTATCGAAATAAGTCGTGACTGGCTGGGCACATTCGTAAACAGTCCAAAGTCATTAGGTACGTTGGCTACTGTGTCGGTGAGTTTGCTTGCTAGCCAACCAAAATGCAGCAGGAGCCTGTTATTCTAATCCCACGTTGTCACTGAATTGGCAGTCGCACTATGCGCATGATAGTTGCTCCTTTCACGGTTTTAGTGCCTCAAATGAACATTTCCCACGTTCTTTTCGGTGTAATTTGCCAGCCTGTCACGACGATAGCCAGATAGCTAGCTATTGAGGGTGGTTTGTGTTTGACATACGTGCATGTCATTGGCAAATAGCGACAGAAACATGCTAACGCAAGTGTCTGACGTGGTGTAACGTTACTGGTGTAAATTACAAACTTACTGCTACGTTCAATAACACAGAGTTGAACGTAGCCAACGTTAAGACATTTTCATGTAGAATTTTCGTGGAAAACAGCCTACAGGCACACTGAAAATTGCAACCCAGAATGAGTGGCCAGTACATTGTGTTAATCTTTAACGCAACGCTAGCCAGAAAGACAGTTTGTCATCCTTGTGGGTTAGCCAGTTGATAGTGATGTCACGTGTCAGTTCTGCCATGTTCGAACTTGGCCGTGAAAACTCGCCCCAGTCAACTTTTTAAAAAATGTCTATGCGACTTTGGCGATGTCCGCAGAACAGCATTATTTGTATCGACTGCTACACGACGTGTGACACTGAGTGATTTCAAACTAGCTGAGCTTAACCAGCTAGTGACTAAAGCATGCTTTGTTGGGCTAAATTCTTCTTCTATGTTGTCCAGTAAACAATGTGGAGAGATGCTGGAGAAGGAATTTAGTATGTGGTAGAGAAAATGTGGCTGTTAAAAAGGGCAGGCTTAGTCCGTTTAGAAAAGTTTATATATTTCATTCTGTGGGGGTGGCGTGGAGAGCCTTACTGGAAACAGCCACGTAAGTAATACGGTTTTACTCGTCTTTGATTTAAAAACGGATGTAAACTTTTTTAAATGTCCGTTTTTTACTTGCAGATAGTTACATCTATACACTCGATTAGTCGCTTGGTCAAGTACAGGATTTTTAAAAATGGTTTTAAGAATAATAATTTTGTCGACGTTTCATGTGTGCATAATGAAATTGTTTACTCTTGAGCTGAGATCGTTCAGACGTAGGGTCATCTGGTGTAAGCAGGGTAATTCGGGGGAATGTGAGCAATGTTATGCACATGTGGAATTATAAAGCTTTTATTGTGAGATATTGCGTGCCTTCAGGTCCAGACATCCAGACACTGATGTCCTCACATGATCACAGAATACCTGCAACTGTAGCCCACCCTTAAAATGCATACAGACTGCATACAGTCTCCCTTGTGAAAGAGATTCTGTCTCAATGGGACTCTCCTGGTAAAATAAAGGTTAAATAAAATTTTCAGGGCTAAGAGTGAAAAACAAAAGGTCCTTGCCACAAACTGCAAGTGCAATGCTTACTAAATTTCTGTGTTGCCAATTACTCAATATTTCCCATCCAAGATGAGAAGGAAAATGAACTAAATGGAAAGGGAAAGTGTACAAAAGTAGTTCAGCACTCAGTTCGCTAAGGCTTTGCAAACATATGGGCTTTGTGCGGATCCCGGTCTCCTTAGCCAGTGTTTTAACAAAGTGTGTTATTTTCAATATGCACTGGACTCTAATTTTCAATGTTCGCCCTGCCAGTTTTATTCAGGGCCAGGAATAGACACAGCATTTCTCCGTTGTTTTTGTGGACAGATTCAACTAAATGCGTCTGCGCCTTGAAAACGATCACAGCTTCCTTTATTTTGATAGTCTGAACCCCAGATACGTTTTCTGTAGAGTCTGCAAATGGACATTGCAATCTGTGCGATTGGTCAATGTTAGAGTTGACTGCAGGTAGCGATCATGCTGCCAGCTGGATGTTGCGGTGAGCGAGAGTTTCAGTGACACCAGTAGCATTTCTACACAGCTCTATTCCCCCTGCCAGAGGAAGTGGGTAACAGGCAGTAGATGACACACCTGCCCATGTTTGATTATGGGATGCTTGAGTGACATGTCAAAGCTTCCGACCACTTCCTGGATGGGGTTGTCTTTTACTGCAAAAGACTGTAGAACACTAGGAATATGATTAATCTGCTGCGTATTATTTATTTATTTTGCATGAATTTTCCAAGGCTGGCAGTTGTGTCTAAATGACTTATAAGTTTATTTATTATGATGTAATAATGATTGCCGTTGTAGCTAACGTGTTTGTGTGTGAGTATGATATTGGCTAAGCGTATGTGTATGCAGTGTTGAGAGTTTCTGTGGTATTTGGCTTGTGGGCTGGGTTCATTGATAAAGTGTCTTAGGTTCCTTAGTAGTCTTCCATAGGGCTTTGAACTGCAGACACATTTTGGCTTGGTTTTCGGCTAGCATATTGTACCGTTCTTTGATTTGGCTATTCATTTGCCAAAGTTGTGTCATGCATTGGAGAAATTAGTGTTTACACGCAGTAATCCCACATCCTTTTAACACCTTAACTGGTTTACTTACCCAGGAGTAGGGGAAGTTGTCTGGGAAACGTACAGATATGTTGAAGCCGTGCTTACGCATTTTCCCCTGTGGCGCTGGTGCTTTTTCTGGTTCCTGAGCGTCATATAAGAGTGTGGTGTCTGTCTGCGGAAGACCCTGTCCTTTAGGAAAGCTTTCAGTCAGCAGCTGAAACAATGGGTAATGAGTGACTTCAGCCCTCATTACCTGCACAGCCTGGAGCTCTGCTGAGCCTCTCTCTGCACTGGCCTGCATCTGCCCAGTCACGCCAAACTAGCACCTGCAGGCCATGCAGCTTCTCGCAAAGCCAAAGATCAAGACAGGGGCGTGTTCCTTCTCTATCTCCATCTTTATGTAAAACCGCGTTATGTTAATGCTGCAATGGGATATCGTTCTGAGAGGCTCATTTTCATAATGTATTTCTGTATTCGGGCCGCAGGAGTGAATATTCAAATAGTCGCACCTCGATCCCCCCAGTTCTGCAAGTAATCTGTCGCTGCAAGAAATCCGCATTCGCTCAAACGTTCAGGCAGGGAGGTCAAAAATAGTGGTGAGAGGATATATTTTATTCCATTTTTGCTTGAATTTCCATTGGCATGCAAAGTCAGTATGTGATCAGTATCTTATGGAATATCTTTGTAACTAATGGTTCAGCTTCATCTGTAGGTTTTGTACTGCACTAACTAGTCTTTACAGATTATTGTGTGTGAATGTGTGAGTGTGTGTGTGTGTGTCTGTGTCTGTTGTATCTGTATCTTTTTGTTTCTTCACCAGATTAGATTTCCCCATTTTAGATGCTGTTTTGTGAGACTGGCTTTTTAACCTCAGTGGGTGTTGTGTTTGACTTTGCCTGGTTCCCTAAAAGCAAACATGCACATGATCTGTTGCTTGAATGCCAGAGCAAAACAGTGGCTAAAGTCCTGCAGCACACACCAGACCTAACCAAACCAGAGCCCAGTCATGTTTAGAGACTGCAAACACCACCTGTTTTCACTGTCTGTTCAGCAGATCTCTGTTGGCTTAACACATTGTCAGATGGCACCCACAGATTAGCACGTTTCATTGCCCCTTTTCCAAACTGCTACATCACCATTTCACAGCAGAAGCTGCAAGGAAGACCTGAGTGATAATTAACAAACGTTGCCAACACTTGCCACGTCCGCCAGCCGGCTATGAGCTCTTATCTGTGTCCTGAATGGCAGGGTCACAGTATGTACCAAATTCATGTGGCAAGACCTCAGGTTCACTTATGAGAAAGACTGTCTGTTTAATTCAGACCGGTGTGGCCGCAATGAGAAATACTTACTGCAGTGACTTCAAAATGTAGTCCTGGAGGGCTGCAGTCTGCAGGTTTTTGTGGTTTCTTTTCAGTCGGGAGACTTGGAAATGTGGTGTTTGGGTGTTTGATCCTGTCAGTAATTTAAGAGTGGCACCAAACCCAAGCAGACACTACAGCTCTATAGACACAGAATTTCAGCTCACTGGCTGTGGCTAATTTGAACTTTTGTGCTTATGCCAGAGACTGTTTGGCAAGTTGAGACCTGTGTCGTGATGGCTAAGTTTGTCTCTAATTCAGCCTGGTATGGTCATGGCTATGACCACCCAGCCAATTCAAACAAGTGTGGTTATGGCTAAGACTGTCTGGGTGACTTAAACTGTTGTGCTTACAGAAAGTCTTCCTTATTTTCACAGCACTAACATCTTATGACAATATAGAATTATTCCACTTGCGTTATATTTACTGTCTCGGTCAATTAGGTGTTGTCCGCCGATGGGCCGTTCTGTTTGAGAGTGATGTTTCAGTGATCTTTAGCGGAGATAGCCACAGAGGTTTTCTGTGAAACCGTGTGCAGACTTCTGGCCTCCAAAATGCTGAGTAAGAGTAGGAAATGCTAGTGTTACGCACAGCGAAGTCGTGCATTGCTCTTGATTTTACTTAATACAACAGGCATGGAGTACGCTACATTATCCAGAGCGCATGTCCGTGTAACCTAACCGAAAGTATGAGAACCAGAATTTTTGATAAACCTGAGCTGCTATTAAGAGTCTGTGCCCGTGAGTAGTGCTGGTTTGATGCTTTGGAGAGTCTGTGCTAGGCTTTTTGTGAATGGGCGTTTGGTGGTGTTGCTGGATGGTTCTAGATTGAGAGCGATGCTCCAACACTTTCTCGTGTTTTAATCACAGAAGCATCTCCACCAGCCAGGGTGGTGCGAGCTGGAGCCCCACGACCAAAGAGAGGTGGGAAGGTAAGTGATCCCTACACAAACCCCTCATCTGTGGTAACCAAACATATTCCTGGAGATCTATCATCTGAAAGGTTTTCATTTCAACCATAATTTGATACACCAGACTCTAATAATTAGCAGGCCAACGAGATCTTCTGAATTTTGTCCTCCACCCCTCCTCTCTCAGGTTGGAGATTTTGCTGATACCAACAGCTGGCCTACCCCAGGAGAGATTGCATCTAAAGACATGCAGGTAAGCCGTACTGCTGATAAATATTGGAACAGTGAAGCTGCTGTGTGTTCAAGCCCCTCAGGTGGTCCAGTAATGCCACTGACGGGTCAATGCCATGTAAGAGTGTGTTCATAGAGGGGTGGAGCTTATTGTCTACTGGTGTTTTTTTATTTATATTTATGCTTGTGTTGGAACCTCCAGGCCCCCAGAAAAGCCATCAGCAAGAAAGAGGAAAATAAAGCTGGAGAGAGAGAAGAGGAGGAGAGCAAGGAGAACCTGGAGGAGACCATGGAGGAGAGGAGCAGAGACGACGGCCCTCACAAAGCGCAGAGGAGGAGAGGCGAGTCCCCCGCACCACATCACCTGAAATCCCACCGTGCAGCAGGTTAGACAGGTTAATGAAGGCTAGCCTAGCGCTGCAGGCAGACCACACCAGCCTGGGGCCAGAAGCATACATTACCTGAAGGTCCGCAGGCTTCACCACAGAGCCACTGCCTGAAGTTCTGGAACATAAGACAGAAGAAGTGTGGATGTGTCAACTCTTTTCCCCTTTTACTTTTTTTCATCTTATCACTCATCTCCATTTCTCTGTCTCTTTCCTGCTCCCCCCTCTCTCTTCAGATTGAAGGATTCAGAGGATTGAAATGGGCGTGACAGGGGTGTTGGACAATCATTTTAGAAACCCCTCGCCCTGTTTCCCTTTCTTGTATTCTTCTGTCTCCCTCTCTCCCTCTCCCTGCTCCTTTCTCCTCTCCCTTTCTCCCATTCTCACTCCCCACCCCTCCTCCTGCTCCCCATCCCTCTCTCTCTCCCTCTCTCTGCCTCTCTATCCCTCTCCCTACTCCTCTCTCCCTCTCCCTCTCCTTGCTCCTCTTTCCCTCTCCCTCCTTCCCTCCTGCAGTGCTCAGATAAGGGCCACGTCAGTTTTTGGGGAGGTCATTTCCCATGTTGACTTTCTGGTGAGGCACTGACCCCTGCAGGAAAGCACCAGCACCGCATCACACAAACTAAAGGGAATACTTACTAACAAGACTTTAAACCGGCCTTATGTGGTCTTGGGAGAAGCAGATCTAACAGGATGTGGTCTTGATTTGAGCTAGAATATGCTGCGATGGCACGGGCTGGCATAGATCCAAGAAGATAGCAGTTGGATGTCATTGTAGAGCAGTCATTAAAAGGATTGCTGTGGACATTGTGTTTGAAAGTGCAGGAGAATAGAGGTGCTGACTCACGAGTGTCCCATTGTGTTGCAGGTAACAAACACAAGTGGGTTCCCCTGGTGATCGAGGTTGCCTCGGAGGGGCCCCGCGAACGCTCCGCCTCCCGGAACAACGCCCGGCAGAACGAGCCTGCCAAGACTCCCACCCCCAGGAACGACCTCAGCGGTGAGTGCACGGCTCTTTGTGTCTACACCCTGCTTTGTCTCCTTCTCTTCTGTACAGGCTGATCTGAGATCAGTACAGAGGGTTTCTCTGTACAGGCTAATCTGAGATAAGTACAGAGGATCTCTCTCTGTACAGGCTGACCTGAGATCAGTAGAGAAGATTGCTCTGTACAGGCCGATCTGAGATCAGTGGAGAAGATCGCTGTGTACTGGCTGACCTGAGATCAGTACTGAGGCTCTCTCTGTGTTGCAGACTGGCACAGCGGGAAATATGAGCGGGAGTGGAGGGATGACCAGGATGAGGTGTCGAGTGTGAAGAGCGAGGGCTCCCCCTTCCGCGGTGGATACAGGGGGCGTGGCCGGGGAAGAGGACGAGGCAGGGGGCGGGGCAGGGGCGGAGGCAGAGGTACCTGTCCCGTACTATTACAGCCACCTTGCAGTGACATTTTCACCTTTATCCTATGCTATTCGATGCAGTAATGGTGAGGTAAGCATTGTGTATAATCACGGTCTTTTTGGCTTTAGGACACTACGAGCACCAATATGTGTACAAGCCCTATGAAGGGAAGGAGGGAACATACAGCCACAAGTTCAACAACAGCAGCAGCATGACATACTACTACGATCACATGAGCAACAGTGAGCTGTACACCGTGGACCAGGGCCTGCTGAAGGACTACATCAAGCGGCAAATGTGAGTCCACTTTCTGTGTCCAAGGTCATCGGGAAGCCTGCAGAATGTAACTGCCTTTCCAAATGAATTTCACAGTCAGTCTCAATATCCTGCATTGTACTGAATGACAGGATATCCCCATTCTTTTGACATCACTGCAGTAGGTTCTCTTGTTTTTTTATTGCCCTCTGTGGCAATTTCAGTTTCCAGTTTCTGCAGCAAGTCTTGATTCAGTTGCAGGAGATACTATTTATCTCAGCAGGGAGCACTGATCTCCTTCTTTGTAGCGAGAACTACGTCAGTGTTCTCTCTCTGCAGTGTTTATTGTTTAAGTTTTCTCTGCGATGTGTACCGGTTCAGATTTGTCCCTACCTTGAGTACTATTTCAGATGTCTCCTTGCGTTGAGTAACGTTTCAGATTTGTCTCCCTACAGCGAGTACTATTTCAGCGTGGGGAATCTGGAGAGAGACTTTTTCTTGCGGCGGAAGATGGACGCAGAGGGTTTCCTGCCCCTCACCCTCATCGCCGGATTCCACCGAGTGCAGGCGCTCACCACCGACCTCAGCCTCATCCTGGAGGTCAGCCACGCCCACTTTCTTATTACAGTTGATATTATTTCTCTCAACGTTTTCCCTTAACCAAGTCTGTCTTACAGAACATGGCTTATTAAAATCAGTGTGGATGTTTGTCTCTTAATTTGGTTGAATTGTCGGCGTGTTTCCTGGTCAACAGGGCTATTTCTGTACAGGCCCAGAGCAACTTTAGGAACAGAACTGAACCGAACTCTAAAGGCTGAGTCCTTTTTCACCTGCAGGCTCTGAAGGACAGCAAGGTGGTGGACTGTGTTAACCTGAAGGTCAGGGCTAAGGAGGAGCCAGAGAAGTGGCCCCTCCCTGGCCTCTCTGTGTCCGGCCACACCCACACCGACTTCTCCCGGCTCATAGACTGCCCCGAATTCATCCCCCGTCAAGCCTGCCAAGAACAGACAGGTGACCGCACACTCATTCACTCTCTTACACACACACACACACACACACACACATACAGACTCACGCACACAGATGACCACTCACAAATATTACAGATTAGTGAGTGTTGAGAGCTGTGTTGAGCTGTAATATTCAGGCGGTGAGTAACATGCTGCTCTGTAACAGTGGTTCCAGTGGACGTCTCTCCTGAGCTGCGCCAGAGTGAGGACCTGGGGTCCCTGAAGGCCACGCCCAAAGGGCTGTCTGCCAGCCTGCCTGACCTGGACTCGGACTCCTGGATCGAGGTGAAGAAGAGGCCACGCCCATCACCTGCCAGACCAAAGGTAATGTTCACTTGCTGCTTCATGCGATAATGCTCCTTAAGACCACACATGTGACACCTGCCTCCCCTGTATTTGGTCTGTGACTCTGCCACTACTCTCATATATTGATAATAGCCCCACCCCTTCCTCATATACTTATGTTAGCCCCACCCCTCTGCCTACATATGCATAATTAGCCTGCCCCTCCCAAATGTATATCCCCCTTATTGACGGTTGCTCCCTTAATATACAGAAGCCAGAGGAGGCCCGGTCACACCCTGGCCCTTCCCCTGGGGCAGAGCCAGAGGCTGAGGAGCTGGACTTCCTCTTCGATGAAGAGATGGAGCCACAGATGGACGGCCGGAGAAACACCTTCACCGACTGGTCGGACGAGGACTCGGACGGCGAGATCGACGACCACGACGTAAACAAGATCCTCATCGTGACCCAGACGCCGCCCTACCTGCGCAAGCACCCCGGCGGGGACCGCACCGGCAACCACACCTCCCGCTCCAAGCTCACCGCCGAGCTGTCCAAGGTCATCAACGACGGGCTGTACTACTACGAGCAGGACCTGTGGGAAGACAGCAACGAGCCCGAGTACACCACCATCAAGGTGAGCCCCGTTGCCTCGGCAGCTAGTCACAAATAACTCTTTTACAGATCGTTCTTTGAAACTACAGCCGAGATTAAATATAGTCCAGAGAATCGCCCTGTGAAACTGCGTTGGTGTAAATTAGCAACATAATCTCCCTTTTAAACTGTAGAACACGTGCTCCTAAGTTGAAAAATTCAGGAACACACTAATGCATCTCAGTTGGTATATGTTACTTTTCCGGTTAGCTCACATCAGTTTTCAGGAGCAAATGCTCCTAAAATGGGAGCACTGTAGAGCCCTGAATTGTTCCTGCAGAACCACCCTGTTCCCACACCTTTCTGTCTCGTCTGCAGCAGGAAGTTGAGAACTTCAAGAAGGTGCATCTGATAAGCCGGGAGCAGTTTGACTGCCTGGCCCCCGAAGCGCCGGTTGACCCCCATCAAGAAGTTCCCCCCGGACCCCCACGTCCCAGTCAGAGTAAGTTTGGACTACCCTTCAGTCTGCATACTGCACATTATTGCATTATCATGCACATAAGTGGATTCTGGATCTGATCCGGTCATAGGATCTGAGTGGATTCCTTACTGAAGGCCAGTGGATCTGACTGGATTCCTTACTGAGAAGCAGTTGATCTGAATGTATTTGTTACTGAAAGGCAATGGATCCAAGTGGATTCTTTACTGAAATGCAGTGGATCTGAGTGGATTCCTTGCTGAAAGGCAGTGGATCTGAGTGGATTACTTGCTGAAAGGCCATTGGTCTGAGTGGATTCCGTACAGAGGAACAGTGGATCTGTGTGGATTCCTTGCTGAAGGGCAGTGGATCTGAGTGGATCCTTGCTGAAGGGCAGTGGATCTGAGTGGATCCTTGCTGAAGGGCAGTGGATCTGAGTGGATTCTGTTCTGAAAGCCAGTGGATCTGACTGGATTCCTTACTGAGAAACAGTTGATCTGAATGTATTTGTTACTGAAAGGCAGTGGATCCAAGCGGATTCCTTACTGAAAGGAAGTGGATCTGAGTGGATTCCTTGCTGGAGAGCAGTGGATCTGAGCAGATTCCTTACTGAAAGGCAGTGGATCTGAGTGGAGTCCTTGCTGAAGGGCAGTGGATCTGAGTGGATTCCGTTCTGAAGGCCAGTGGATCTGACTGGATTCCATACTGAGAAGCAGTTGATCTGAATGTATTTGTTACTGAAAGGCAGTGGATCCAAGCGGATTCCTTACTGAAAGGATGTGGATCTGAGCAGATTCCTTACTGAAAGGGAGTGGATCTGAGTGGATTCCTTGTTGAAGAGCAGTGGATTTGAGTGGACCCTATGCTCTTTATGGCATCTCCTCTGTCTTCTCAGTCCCCACAGACGATTTGGCAAACAAACTGTTTGGAGCCCCAGAACCATCGACAATCGCCCGCTCCCTACCGACGACGGTGCCCGAGTCCCCCGTCCACCGCAGCACCCGCACACCCCGAACGCCCCGCACCCCACGGCTAAAGGACCCCACACAGACACCCCGCTTCTACCCTGTGGTGAAGGAGGGGCGGCCTGTCGATGCCAAGGTAACCCAGGCCATATGTGTCCGTGTTCATGTGTGCGTGTGTGTGTGGGTGTGTGTGTGTGCTCGTGCTCGTGCTCGGGTGTGCATATGTGCCTGTGTGTGTGTGTGTGTGTCTTTAACGGATTTGTGTGTCTCAGACTCCGCTGAAGAGGAAGACGCGCCACAGTGCTAACCCCCCCATGGAGAGCCATGTGGGCTGGGTGATGGACTCCCGCGAGCATCGGCCCCGAACCACGTCTGTCAGGTACACCATTGCATCTGTAAACCACACTCAAAGTACATTTACTCCGGCACACTTGTAAACCAGTGTTACAAACCATGAATTTTGTGGAGAGTCGCCAGTTTCAGGTTGTCACGTCACAAATCTTAAATTTCATGGAATGTAAAGCAGTCTTCAGGGGAAAAGAATGCTGAATTTAAAACGTAACATATTCAGCTGTCCACCACGGTTTACTGAACACCAGACATGGCATCCAACGCTACACTCTTATTCCACCTGCACACCTGTGCACCTGTACACTCCACTCTCACCATACCTGCACACCTGTAAATCACACATTTACTACACCTGCTTACCTATACAGTACAGCTGCACACTCTGTGTCTTCCAAGTTTAGTTTTTTATGGCTCACTCTGTTCCCTCTGTAGCTCCAATGCCAGCCCTTCTGAGGGCACCCCAGCCTTGGGAAACTATGGGTGCACGCCGCAGTCCCTCCCCAAATTCCAGCACCCGTCCCACGAGCTGCTGAAGGAGAACGGCTTCACCCAGCATGTGTACCACAAGTACCGCCGACGCTGTTTGAACGGTACGCCAAAGCATTTTATACACAGCCGCCAAACCTGCGTGTGGGTCCCCATGAGGGCTGAGTCTGTCTTCTGGTCCCCATGAGGGCTCATACCCTGTCTGCTGGTCCCCATGAGGGCTCATAGCCTGTCTGCTGGTCCCCATGAGGGCTCATAGCCTGTGTGCTGGTCCCCATGAGGGCTCATAGCCTGTGTGTGGGTCCCCATGAGGGCTGAGCCTGTGTGCTGGTCCCCATGAGGGCTCATAGCCTGTGTGCTGGTCCCCATGAGGGCTCTTAGCCTGTATGCTGGTCCCCATGAGGGCTCTTAGCCTGTGTGCTGGTCCCCATGAGGGCTCTTAGCCTGTGTGTGGGTCCCCATGAGGGCTGATAGCCTGTGTGCGGGTCCCCATGAGGGCTGATGGCCTGACTGCTGGTCCCCTTGAGAGCTAAAGGCTAATTTCTCTCTCCCTCCTCACAGAGCGCAAGCGCCTTGGCATCGGCCAGTCTCAGGAGATGAACACGCTGTTCCGCTTCTGGTCCTTCTTCCTGCGCGACCACTTCAACCGGAAGATGTACGAGGAGTTCCGACAGCTGGCCGTGGAGGATGGGAGAGAGGGGTACAGGTGAGCCCACACCGTGCTGTCTAAAACTGTGCCTCATCTGTGCTTTACACTCACGATCAGTCAGTGACCCTAATATCGCACTACAACTGTTGAGACAGTAACCCATACTGGACTTAAGATGGCGTGCTGTGTGGATTGATTAGTACACTTGGGTGATTGATTAGTGCACTGTCTGGATTAATTTGCATATTGTGCAGATTAGTACGTGATCCAGACTGTTATATTTACACAGTGGTGATATATTAGCATATTATATGGATTGCTTAATGCACAGTGGGGATTGATCAATATACTGTACACATTTGTACATCGTCCTCCTGTTCTCGGTGTTCCAGGTACGGGCTAGAGTGTCTGTTTAGGTATTTCAGCTACGGACTGGAGAGGAAGTTTAGACCCGACGTATTCACAGACTTCCAGGAGGAAACCATGAAGGATTATGAAGCTGGTGAGGTTTCTGCAGCTCGACCAAAGATATGTAATGTGCTTCTTGAGCTGTCTCTCTGAACCCGTTTCCCTGTCGCTTCTGTAGGCCAGCTGTACGGCCTTGAGAAGTTTTGGGCATTCCTGAAATACTCCAAGACGAAAAACATGGAAATCAACTCCAAATTGCAGGAATATCTGAGCAAATTCAAACGACTGGAGGATTTCCGAGTGGATGTGAGTATTGCTGCGTGGCGGTCATGTGATTGATATTCTTTCCACACCTCTAGTCAAAAACAGAAACCGAAGACCAATAATATTCAGTGGCAGCACTGCAGCACTTTCTGTTGTGTAGAAGTTACTGTGACTGTCCCAGACCAGTCACTATGATCATTTTTGTATTTATGAGATTGCAATAAATATTTTTATTTAAAAAAAACTGGTGTCCCCAAGAATCATAAGAGAACCAACCATGATCTCAATTCTAAGCGAGAACATTGTGATTCTCGTTTTATACAGGATACAGCCACGCCTACGATGTTGCTGCTTCCAGATCTGGGGGCAGTCTCAGTTCTATTGAAATACCTCATGATGGCCGTTTCTCAAGTGCGTCTGTCTGTCTGTCCTTATAGCTGCCGATGGAGGATGGGGGCCGCCGCCGCCACCCCCCTTTCCCCGTCGGCCAATCGGATGCCGGCTCCGTCCACCCCGCGCAGGGCGCCCCCAAAGAGGACCGCAAATCCACGACTCACAGAGGCGCCGCATCCGATCGCAAACCCCAGCAGTGACCTGCCTCCTTCGCTTATCGCCATGGGCTCCACAGTGCTGATGCTAACATAGACATGCCTGGTGCTAACAAGGACCTCTCCAGAGCGCACACACACACACACACACACACATACACACACGCCCCAGGGCTAATGAGGACCTCCCCAGGCCACTTACATCCCAGCGCTAAGGAGGACCTGTCCACTGCACACATCCCAGTGCTAATGAGGACCTGTCTACTGCACACATCCCAGTGCTAATGAGGACCTGTCCAATGCACACATCCCAGTGCTAATGAGGACCTGTCCACTGCACACATCCCAGTGCTAATGAGGACCTGTCTACTGCACACATCCCAGTGCTAATGAGGACCTGTCTACTGCACACATCCCAGTGCTAATGAGGACCTGTCCACTGCACACATCCCAGTGCTAATGAGGACCTGTCTACTGCACACATCCCAGTGCTAATGAGGACCTGTCCACTGCACACATCCCAGTGCTAATGAGGACCTGACCAATACACACATCCCAGCGCTAACTGGGACCTGCCCAGGCCACACACATCCCAGTGGTAAGGTTGGCATGGCCACAGCACGCACGTCCTCATGCTAACGAGGGCCTGTCCTAAAAGCACGCGTCTCTGTGCTAATGCTAACATGGGCCTGACCCGACCAACACATCCCCAGCCCTAATGTGGACCTGTCCGGAACTTTCACCGCTTAAAGCCTCAGGATTGAGAATCAAGGTTCTTCCTATTAAAGACTTTTAAAATAAGGAATATATACATGCTTTTTTTTAATAGTTTATTTTTAAACATTTCCCAGTGGAGACGCCCACAGGTGCGGATGGATGGGGACCTGTGTTTTGTGCTTGGTTTTCCTTTACTTTTCGGGTTTCTCTTCTACGTTTTTGGAGGGTGTGGGGAAGGTCCCCATCCCGCACCATCATGCTGGCCAGAGGACAGGGAGCTACCTCCCCTGCAACATTTCATGGACTCTTGGGCTGAACCTTTACTGGATTGGTTGGGAACAGAGAACTCAAAACTCACCCTGGGACCCTATCTTGCCTTACAGTCAGCCTGGCTATTCTATGCTACCATCCCCCGATGCTAAAAACCTGCAGCCACCCGCCCCCCCCAATACTTTTCCTCCCCTAACTACAACCTCTCATATCCCAGTGAGCCCCCATACCCTCCCACCCCTAACTACAGCTTCTCGTACCCCAGTGAACCCCCATACTCTCCCACCCCTAACTACAACCTCTCATATCCGAGTGAACCCCCATACTCTCCCACCCTTAACCTCAGCCTCTTGTACCCCAGTGAGCCCCCATACCCTACCACCCCTAACTACAGCCTCTCATACCCCAGTGAACCCCCATACTCTCCCACCCCTAACTACACCCTCTCATATCCCAGTGAACCCCCATACTCTCCCACCCCTAACTACAGCCTCTCATATCCCAGTGAACCCCCATACTCTGAGCTGAATACTTGAGAAAGGATTATTTCACAGATTACCTTCTGCTGCTGGTGCTTTGGGCAAATCCATGGGGCCTCCCGGCATCACCCCCACCCCCATCCCCCCATCTTACATCTGCTTACCATTTAAAATCATATTGGGATAATTACTTGGATTTATGGGCAAAACAAAATCTTTGCCTTTTTGTATATATGTGTTTTATTCTCTTTTTTTAAAGAAATGGTGTCATGTAATCTTTTAATGCTTTTAGGTTTCTTTTTGTGGAGTTCTAAATTCTTTTTCTGCTAATGAAATGTGCTGATGTGCTAAGCGTTGCATATGCAAGTTGAAGTGGGCAAAGTTCTGACCATCAAAGGGAAACTGAAATTAGAAGTCTGCACAAAGCTGGTTTTTTTTAATTTTTTAAAAAGCCCATCTGTTTACAAAAGTGTTTGCTGACATTGTGTCCATCCAGCAATAGCTGGAGTCAGATATGAGGACTTCTGTGAACTCCTGCCACACACACACACACACACGCACACAAACACTTGGTCATGCAAACAAGCACAGGCTTCCAAAAGCACACACAGACCCACTCGCACCAAGGAGCCACCCTGCTTCCTTTCAGCGTGTCCAGCCTCAAAATGTGTCTGTTGGTGTTCCTGTAAAAGCACTCATGGCAGAAACAAAAACTTGTGTTATTGGTTCCATTTTTGGTCTCGAGTGCTTTTTACCATCAAGGTTGAATATATCCATGCTGAAAGAGAAAAGCTTGAGCAGAATAGTATTTCAGTAAACAATACCCTGGGTAACACTAAGGAGCAGCGCAATCACAAAGTGATTCATCTCAAATCTTTTACTTGGAATTCCAAACCTCCCCATTGGCCCATAATCCTCTATGGCAGTAGTTAGGGGCGTGGCCTATGGAGGAAAGTAGCAGTGTTTTTTTTTCTGTTGGGCTGCGGGAGCCACAAGTGGCAGAAAGCCATAATTAATAATCCAGCATAGTGTCTATATTTCATCACCATAAAAGAAAATCCAAGGCGTAAAAAAATTAATTAAATTTAAAGAACGTAATCTATTGGACAAATGTAAAATACTTGAATGAGATCCTGTGTTTAAAAAAAAAACAAAAAACATTTATTATTCATATCTGCTTTGTAGGCTGATGTGATTGGCTGTTGGTGTTATTTGTAATTTAGTAATTATGCTTTTCCTTAAATAAAACTCACCAAAAAAACCTTAAATACAATTGTAAGGCTTCTGTCTCTTTTTGTTTTTTGTTTTAAACATTTGTCATTGTGGCTATTTGATTGATGAAAATGTCATCAGCCTAGCTTTGCTTTTGTTTGTTGTTTTTTGTATTTTTTACTTTGGTTACCAAACTTCTGCCACTTTCACTTCCAGAACTTGAAATTCCATTTATAAAGTTCTATTATTTCAAAATGTATCTGCTCATTTTCATTAGAAAATTGTTAGAGTATTGTTGTTAATTGTTTTAATCAAACACACATTTCCGGCACGTTTGTGTGATGCAAATCGTGTTTTGTGGCCTTTCTTTTATGGCCCATCTACGCAAGATGGTCATTTTTCTCAGGGCTAAGTAAGTGCCTTCGATTCACCACATGGTGTCGCTGTTTGCCCTGGGCCATGCTGAATCCTGTGTGCAGAGCCTTTAGTTTGCCACTAGATGTTGTGGTTTTGTTAAGTATGTTAGTACCTCTTTACTCTGCGTTATGAAGCGCAGGTAGATTTGACATTGCCAGGAAGCAGACTTGTTTTTTCCTGAATTAGAACCCTTATTGCACACTATTGTATTATGAGGTGAACATTGCTATATTGAATGTAAATTACTATATACATTCAATAATGTAGTGTGCATTATATTTTGTGCACCTGCTGAAAAAATCCTTTTTTAGTACTTGAAACATGTTCATTTTCTTATTTTATTGTTCTTCTATTTTCTTCCAAAAACACTTTTTTTAAAGCGTAAGTGTATATGTGCCTCACGCAGGGGTCTGGGGATCCAGCATCCTCAGGCTTCCAGTTTTCTGTGAGAAGTACAGTTTCTTTAGTGTGTGTGTGTGTGTGTATGTGTATGGTGAGATCATCAGAGGAAGCACAGACTTGAGCTGTTGAACTCCTTGTTTGCGGGTGACACGACTATCATTTGTATACGCGGTACGACTGCTCCCCCTCCGTTTTTTGTAATTTGCCAATGTGCACGTAACAGGTTAAATAAAAAGCAAAATAAATATGCTTTTAGGGACAGGTGTGGAAGAGAGAGAGAGAGAGACATGGGTGTGGGACAGAGATCGGCAGTATCATGTGGGTGGTCGGTGTGGGACAGAAGGGAAGGAGTTCAGGTGCCGAAGTCACTGTAATCAATGGCTTCCCCCTGAGAGGCTTTTCCTTTGCTTTGAGTCTGCAAACACCAGCGTCTTGCCGGAGAATGCCCTTCACAAAGCACCGAGCTCAAAGGCTGCTCACACAATGAGAGGGCCTAGGGGAGACTTAAAGCTGTCAGTCAGGTGAGGGTTCCCTCATTGGCTGGAAATGTCAGTGGGGCTGGTGACTTGCACTCAATGTTTAACTGAAGGATTATCAGTGCGACTCGGTTTTGTCCCCTGTAGGGCACATGAGTCTCTCGTAATCACAAGAACCATGTATGTTGCTTTGCTGAAACCAACAATACTTTTGGAAAAAAATTTTACTGCAACATCGAACATCCACTTGTACTGTGTTTATTTATTTATTTACTTATTATTTTTTAAAATTTTATTAAGTCTCAGGAAGTTTTGCCTCAGAAGTGGATTTTAAGGCATTACTGTGTATATTGGGGGTGTAACCATGAAGTTTACTGAGGATGCCTATTTGCTGACGCATAAGTGAAAAGCCGGTCTTCCTGTGGGCCACAAAGGCAGCTGAAATGTCTTGAAGTGTGCTCCTGTTTGTTGTAGGGACATTATTGTCTTTGTTGGCACAGACAATTTCTCTCAGAGAGTGAAGTCACAAGTCCAGACAGAGTGGGGGCCCTGAGGGCACAAACACACCTGACTGCGTACCTGTAACTGTACCTTTTCTGAGAACTGAATTCACAGCAACACACTCACACATGTACCTGTGCATGACCTATACAAGCTCTGCACAAGTACAAGCTGTTCTGTTACACACAACAACAACAACAACAACAACAACAACAACAACAACAACAACAACAACAACAGCGCATACCTACGCACACACAAACTCATGCAATTGCATACGCAGACATTCTTATATTCACACACTTTTTCAACTCAACGGAATTATTTGAACGGTGTTTTTTACAAACGCACTGCCGTAAAGGCACTTTAAAGGGAAACAGTGTTTTCAAGCTGTGTTTGTTTTTATCTGAGGTACGACCGGCGGTACTTATGGTGTGCATGCATGTGTGTGCATGATGGTAGGCTTTTGGGCCAACAGACTCACCGATAAGTGGGTCCCACAGGGGTTTACGCTATTTACATTGCAATTATTGGCACAGCGCAAGTGTGAGTGTTGGAACTTGATTCTTGTCAGTGAGTTCAATGGAAATGACTACATAAACCAATGACTATGTAAGACATCTTGTGATTAAAGAGGGACTTTTCCACTTAAAATTCTATTTCCTTAAGTGTTTTGAAGCTTCCTATGTGCCGAACACCTGGCATTTGTTTTAGGTTATAAATAAATCATTTTGTTTGAACGTGCGCAACGAGGAGAAAGGGTGTATGGCCTCTCTCAAAGAGCCAAGGAGCTGTGAGACAGCTATGGCTTTAAAAGCCTTTATCAGCAAGTTCAGCTAGAGTAAAAACCAGGAAGCCTCTGGCACTCTAGGATTAGGATTGCCTACCCCTGTTCTAGACAGTAGGGAAAATGAAGAACCCACATCTATGGAATGGCCTGCTCTTGTCATCAGACATTGCCATGTTCTTATCTTCTAGTGAGCTGTCCATGGTGCTGATGAAAAGTGTCTTTTTTTTAACCAAGCATCTCTTGTTGCAATTTTATTAATCAAATCATATAGTTAGATTTAATCATAATAATAATCATCATCATCATCATAATAATAGATTATATTTTACAGCACCTCTCATCCACTGAATGGCAATGTATAAAGTAACCAAGAAAAACAATACATAAGGAACAAAAGCTGCAATTAAGAGGTGAGTTTTGAGGTTTAAGTGCTAGGAGAACACTGGACTGTGGAGCTGTGGGGTAGTCCTTGAACAGAATCGCTGATGGTGCGATGGTGATGTCAGGTACAACCAGTCAGACCAGGTTTACGGTTTATTTCCTGAAAAATTATGGATCAAGGAAAGCATTACTGCGCTGCCTTTAAAGAGCATGCTATACATGGACATTTGACCTGAATGTTTATATATGTGCACACCAGAACTCCCAGCTCTGTTTTCCTGAAATCTAAACTGAGTCTAGGAATTCATCATACTGTATTAACACACACAGCAATCCCTATTTTACAGAGATATTCTAATGGACACATTGCCATGTGTAAATATTAGAAGGTCTTTGCACATTTGTGAATTGAATTGTGATGTCATAATAGATGTGGGATTCTTAGTGTAGAGTGACAGAAAGTGACAGAAATGCACTGAGAGGTGAGACCCATCGCTCAAGTTTCAAGCCTCTCTCTCTCACACACACACACTCACACACACACACACACACACACACACACACAATTCACATACATGCATGGATACAAATACAGAACAGAAGTCAGTATTTGAATGAAGTCAGTCATTTGTGTAAGTACTGTGTACTTCTGGGAAAGACATGGTTAGAGTAGTTCAGCAAGTTGATCTCCACATGAAACAAATGTAAACATAATTTGCCTTTCCTTGGCTTGATAAGAAGTGTCATAAGAAAAACAACCTTTGCACCTGCGACAATCAAACTTCTATCTTTCTGAGGAAAGCAGCAAAAACAACAAGAGTAAACAAAGTGCATTTGCCAACAGTCACAATGCATTTGTACTATGGATCGAGGCTATTTGGCAGACATGTTCATGCCATTGACTGAGAACACAAAGGTGTTCGCACACCCTCCGGTTTGGCAGCTCTTGGGACTGCATTGTGCTTCCTGTCAAAGACGTACCAGACTGGGGTGAAAGAAGGGTCGTTTGCAGTCCAGGTGGACTGATGTTTGTTTGTAAAGGGCCAATGAGGAGCATTCGACAGTTGAGCTTGGCTTCCCCGAAGAGGGCCGAGGGCTAGGAGATCCACCCAACGGATCCAGAACGTTGAGAGAGATGAACACAGACAGGTGCCTGCAGAAACTAGTTCATATAAATACCTTTAAAGTGAGTAGTTTGGACAATTTGGATAATTTCTGTCCAAACTGTGTGAGTATTACCAGTGAATATAATGGTGTGATAATTTATCATATAATCTTGTGAGAACATACACATGTATACACACACACGCCCATGCACACACACACACACATACTCAGGATGTAAGAAGAGATGTCTCACCATGCCAAACCCAATTTTGCTGGGTTTTTTTTTTTTTTGTTTTTTTTTGGTTCTATAATTCAATGCATTTCTCAAACCACAGAATTACCCCCCCACCCCCGGCCCCCCAGGCATGACAGCTCAGGGCGTGGTTCCATGGCAGGAACACAGAAACAGGGTGTGTTCCTTCTTCTGAAACAGAGCATGTCCTTCCTGTCAAAACACATCTGTGCAAAAGGAGTGGCCAGTTTCACCTTTAATCTCACGATCCTATACATCTTGTGTTCTCTTTCCCTCACTTCCCTCCTTCTCCCATTCTTTCTGTCTCTTTGTCTTACTTCAATCTTTCAATACCAAATGCTTTGATTGTATGATAAATTTGAAAGCACTGCCAAAGATGAATAATACTTTGAAATAACTTGCATTCAGATGTATCTTTTTTTTTTTTTAACCGTTGCCATCTTTTAGTTTAGGTTGTAGATACTGACCTAATTCTGTCCTGAGCAGTAAGAGAAATACTCCAGTCATGCAGTGTAGTGCATGATGGTGTACTTTTGTCATGTCCAGATCCTTTATAGACACTGGTGAAATTCTTGCAGATTGCTCATAATTTTAAATCAGATATATCTATGTTCACCAATATTCATAACAAAATGTTTCCAAAATGTCTGTTTATCATAATATGTCTTCAGTTGTGGTCTGCTGATTTTAACCCATATGGGACTCTCCTCATGGTGCCACACTGCATCAGATAATTATGAATAGATGGTGTCATACAACTCAAGAAGATTTTCAGTATATTGTCCTTTGGGCACTGATCAACTTCCTTTAATCCATACTGTACTTTAAAAAAGCCATGAAGCAGAGATATTGACTGTAGGATTCGCTAGGAACATTTTGTCCATTCTTCCAAACTTTAAACTCAACGTGGTGTTTACTGTTAATGTCTCCTGGGACACATAAACCTCACCAGCCTTATGCTTGTTGTGGTCTCCTTCGTCTCTAGGTTTGTGTTTTCTCCTTGTATCGGAAGAATGCCGATACAGTGCTGTCTCTATGATGGGTTCACTTCCAATAGCTCCGAGACTTTGATGATGAACCTGACGCACTCGTGTGACCAAACTGTGTGCCGTGTGACTTGACCTTTGACCTCCTTCGCTGTGATGTGTGTGAATCTGGGCCAGTGTTTCCCTGAAGATTAGTAGTTTGTTCTCTCAGGGGAGGGATGTTCTAGCACCCAGAAGAGAAAATATAACCTTATAATAACATATAATTTTCTCATTATGATATAATGTGCCCTCATTGAGGATGAGTCACATTCTCAAGGCTAGGATTTCAAATGCTAGAAGAGTTAAGTGAAAGCAAAATCTAGTAAGTCTGTGAGAATTTGTGTGTGAGTTTACATGAGCATTTGTGATTGTGTGCATCCCTGAGTGCAAGAGTGTTTGTGCATGTCTATATTATTATTATTATTATTATTATTATTATTATTATTATTATTATTATTATTAATAATAATTTATTTACTGATAAATATAATTTTATGTGTTTATAAATTATGAATGACCAAGGAAATGGTCCTAAAAGACACATATGTGTATGTGTATGTGTACGTGTTAAGTTATATGTGGTTTGTGTAATTTGTGTTTGTATCTGTTTCTGTCATCTTTGTTCAGATATCCGTTTATTGAATGTGGTGCAGGCATGACTGCAGCTAAATGTTTCACATCATAAAACCATAAGGAGAACAGTCCATTCGGCCCACCTAGACCCTGTATAAAAGCATCTAGCACTGAGTAAAGCCTGGTCCTAAATGCTAAGAGTGTTTGAATTGAGGAGCAGGCCTGATGAGCTGTTCTATTCATTCATAGCTGAGTGGAATAATCGTTCTTGTGTCTGTGCTAAATTGACATTTAACTTAACTTGTTCTGTTGGCAGAACTCTAAACCTAACCTAAAACAGCTGAATCTGCTTCATAAATCCCTTTTCAAAAATCTAAAATGTCAATCAAAATCAGTCCCATTTGACTGACACCAAAGAGATTAGTGGTGGGTTTGGGGGGAAAAAGAAAGGCTCTAGAATTCTGAATGCACTTGTGCGATGCCCAGGTGTCAAATACACTTCTGTTGGTCCTACATGTCAAATGTTTTCTGCTGGGCTCACATGTCAAATGCACCCTTGCTATGTCAGATCACTCTTTTCACAAATAACTTGGTGCATTTGTGGAGAATTCGCATCAGCTACAGAGCATAAAATGTATACATAACTGGTGTAATGCATGAGACTTGAGTTGCATGAGCACGAGTTGAATTGCACACACACACACACACACACACACCCACACTCATGCACACATGCACACACACATGCGCACATGCACACAGACATACACACAGTCCATATGGCTCATTATCAAGTGAATGGTCCAAGAGTACAACCGGAATGGACAGTACTGTGCATGTTTCTGATTGGAGGAGTAACTGTCCAATAATAAACCCGAAGTACTGTGTGTAGTACATTCCACCATTAAAGGGGTGTGAATACCACACAATGAACAGATCACTGATCAAATGTGGATTTCTTTACTGTTACAGCAATGTCTTCACTGTAATTTTACTTTGTTCATGTTTTACTTTTACTGTGTACCGTAACTCACAAACAAAAGAAATCAGCCATGCCATCATTTCAATGCTCAGTTCCCTGCAGCCTGTGGCTGCAAGATCTGCTGATTTATGTTTTTACTTTGAAATCCGCAAGCAATTCTGATTCAAAACACCAGGTGAACTGATCAATTAAGTACCGATAACAACAAAAAATTGTATTGTGTGCAGAACTTTACAATTAAGAAGACGATTGGCTATGTTTAATTTGAAATTAAACATAGCTAAAGGAAATTAATTTCTACACTTACAAGCACATCTCATGCACAGCACTCTGCACATCATTAGTAATCAATCATTAAGGTTATTACAGTTTCACCAGGGCCAATGCAGATAACTGCTATTTATTATTTTGTGATGTTGAGACAACCACTTTGAATTCGAAGTTATATATCTCATTATCTTGAGATAACCACTTTGATAATATGAAAATCCTGACATAATTATCTTCTGATGCCAAGAAAAGAAACAGCATTAATATAATTTTACCACGACCTCAGTGAGCCACCATGCACCTTATATACCTACAAAGGTTTGGGGAGTAATCTCAGTTTCAGAGGGAGGAGCATCATGGGGTAATCTCATTTCAAAAGGAGGAGCTTCAGGAGATGATCTCATCTCAGAGGGAGGAGCTTCAGGGGATGATCTCATTTTAGAGGGAGGAGCATCATGGGATAATTTTACATCAAAAGGAGAAGCTTCAGGGGATGATCTTGTCTCAGAGGGTGTTTGGGGGTGATCTCATAAAAGAGGAAGGAGCTTCAGGCCAGAGCACTGGCCCAGTGACATGAGAATGTTTTTCAAACAGGGTTTCATTTTTATTACCATAGATGCTGAAAAGAAGTGTGTATAAGTATATAAGCAGTATGTACAGCAGTGTAAATAGAGACTGAAAAATAGTGGGTGGGTAATAAATTTACATTTTAAGCAGAATGTTTAGGATGCCAATGGTTTGATATTTTTGACACTGGCCCTAGCACAAGCAGGTAAATTTCCTTTTTTTCCACAGGTGAATAAGAGCACTCTCCTCCAGTAAGGTGTGTACAGGTGTGTTTATATATTCAAAGCACAGCCACAGACATCCACTCAGGCATGTACATGTAGACAAATGTGTTGTTTTTAGCAGGAGGGCTGGATGAGTATAATTCTACTGTATGTTGTGGGAGATGAGACTGTAATCAAGCAAGCAAGAGGGGAAATGTTCTGACACAGAGAGACCAGCAGTCATTGTGAATTAGAGAGACTGGCCACTGTAAAAAATACAATGAGACTGGTGGCTATTGTGACACAGAGACTGCTGCCTACTGTGACAGAGAGACCTGGCTACTATTGTGACAAAGGGAGACTGGTGGTTATTGTGACACAGAGAGACTGGTGGTTATTGTGACACAGAGACTGATGACCATTGTGACAGAGAGAGACCGATGACCAGTGTGACACAGAGAGACTGTTTGCTATTGTGACACAGAGAGAATTATGACCATTGTGACATAAAGAGCCTGTTGGCTATTCTGACACAGAGAGACTGGTGGTTATTATGACACAGAAAAAAGACTAGTAGTTGTTGTGACACAGGGCATACTAGTTTTCTTCAGGACTCCAACAGCACAGACTCAGTTGTCAATGAACATCAGCAGATTGAATTCACTAAACAAAACCCAGCCTGTCTTTCATTCAATCATCTTTCTTCAACTTACAAATGAGTGCACTGGATTATTGTTGTTTTTTTCTGTCACAGACGAGCTTGTTTTCTTGCCAAACCCAGATTGACTAGTTTTTCTGAGCCTGCTAAACTCAAGTCCAGGCTGAAGACAAATATCAGCTGATATTTTCTGGTCATGTCTAAACAAACTCCAACATTAAAAACACTCAAGTGCCCTGCTGTAAGCCTATTATCCTGTGTGTTTTATTGCAAAATTTGACCCGAAATACCAGTCAGAAATGATCATTTCTGAACTGTTTATCAACAAAAAATATTTATTTATTTATTTATTTATTTATTTATTTATCAAATGCAATTTGTTCGTAGGTGCAGAGAACCGCATATGCACAAAGCTCCGCTGGCACATCGCGAGTCTTAAATATGTGTGTGTCCTCCTTGTTCTATAAACCTCCTGGGTATTAAATAAAGTTTTACCTTTCCGCTTAGACAATATAAAGAGTTATAAAGACTGTAGACGGCTGTGGGAGGGACCAATTTGGGGGAGTTAATGGGTGGATCCTTTTTTACGCTTGTCATTTCAATTCAAGAATATGGTTTATCTTCCGCGGAAGCGGAGTTCTCAGTTGCGTGTGAGAGCTAGATGTGTAAAAGTAGGTGACAGGTAGTGACTGCTTAGAGGCAGATTCTGCATAATTTTACCATAACATGGCAGAGGTTTGAAAGCAAAGCTATAAAAAGAGGCGAATTGGTGGCTTACTTTATTTAATTATGCTATTACAAAGATATTCTTCCGAGGGTGGGATGGATTTGAACGGATCCCCAGTGAAATCGCCAAGTGACGATTCTACCTTTCACCTTGCACGAACTTCGAGCAGCATAGGTGAAACAGAGCATTCAAGCGGCGAGTCATCGGACACCGACATAACAGGTATAAAAACTATGCAGGATAAACATTTAGGCAACAATGGGATGGGAAATATTTACTTTTTTTGATAGTAGCTACTTACATTTCAGGATTCATCCTAAAAAGACACATGTATTCTACGGCAAAGCATAGAGAAATTAAAGCAAAACTCGCTTGGTGGCAGTGGTATATTATAGCCACACTTTCGTTCTGTTTCAATGAACATTAGCTTATTAGCCTATAGAAAATAATATTTTCTAAGGCACGTGATTAAAATAATATCTGTATGCATCAGTAGGAAATTTTGCTATTACTTTTGTTAAAACGCTCAATTAGTTTAATGTCGACTTGAAACTTGGTCAATTCAATGAAAAGCATATTTTGCGCTTTGGTTGAACCGATGCTGGAATTGTCAATAAGGTAAGCAGCTGTAATATTAATGGCTTTAGAAGCTTCATGGTATATTTCCTTTAGTTATTTTAGAGAAGCACGTAGTCAGGGTAATTTAGGCTGTACAAACTTACTTCATTCATTTTACATTTTACATACATATTTATATAGCTGGATATTTAGTGAATCAGCTGAGGTCTGATGTAGGCTACTTATTTAAGAGCACGGCAGCTGTATCCCATCTGGGAATCAAACCCACGACCTTTGCACTATCAGTCCTGTTTCCTTACCATTACAATCATTCCATTCAACAGATTTCATTTTCAATTCTGGACTTCATTCATAAAATAGGAAAGAAAAGACCCATAAGTAATAGACTTATTGAACGCATCAGATCTGCACACTGCAATCACCTGAACATAGCCAATGGCACTCTTCAGTGTGTGTGCGTGCATGTGAGCTTGTGTGTGTGTTTTCTTCGTGCAATATATTTATCATATGTTATTCCATTGATATTTAATTTAAAATATACTAGATATGTTTTTAAAAAAATATTTTGTAAAGTAAAACAAAAGGAACACAAAACTAAGTAGAATTGTGTTTCAGTTGGAACTGGGGTGGAAGGTGGGGGGATGGTGGGTACAATATAGGGATGCTTATTTTTCTTAAACCTGTGAAATAAAAACATGTTGTGCATGTTCATCTGAAGAGAAGGAGCATGGCACGGAGCCCTTTGGAGGGGACGGGAGTGGAGACGATCCCAAAACAAAGAAACAGCGAAGACGGAGAACTCACTTCACTACCCAGCAGCTACAGGAGCTTGAGGGAACCTTTCAACAAAACCGCTACCCTGATATGAGCACCAGAGAAGAGATCGCCTTGTGGACCAACCTCACAGAAGCCAGGGTTCGGGTAAGGAAACGATGGCCACTGCAGACATCTGTGCAGGTTATACAGTGAAACAATGAGGAAGGGTGTTTCTTCTGGTTTTAACCCTTTAACTACCCCACAATTTTTTCAACTAGTTTGCTTTTAAATTATAATATAATTATTATTATTATTATTATTATTATTAGTCAGTTATATATTATCAGCAGGATCAAACACCATACATATTTATAAATGTAGCTCGATGTACACAATAGTTTTGAAAAATCAGATCAAAAGTATGTTTGCAATCATATATCGTTATATGTCTGTTTTCAATTAAAAATTATTTTATACTTTGACATTTTTTGTGAATAAATGTCTAATTCAACAGCCAGCTAAATGTGTCTTGCCTTTTACAGGGCATTTCAAAAAAGCTGTTACTCTTCTTTTTCTAATAAATGGTTTTATTAGTGTTGTTATTATTAGTTATCATTTGTTATATTACTGGCATTTAGCATAAGTTCTTATTCAGAACAACTTACACAACTTTTTGTATTTTTACATAGAATCCATCTACGCAGGTGCATACTATAGCAATTCAGATATAGGTAACAAGGCCAGTTCCTTACCCATTATACTACTCTGCTATCCAGGGTCCAGTGTATGATAGTCAGGCATGATTGGTAACTAAGCGTTACTGGCTCATGTCCCTTTGCAGGTGTGGTTTAAAAATCGCAGAGCTAAATGGAGGAAGACTGAGCGTAGCCAGGCAGAGATGTGTAAGAGCAGCTGCCTGCCCCAGCTTGGCGTCCTGGCACAGCCCTATGAGGACATATACCGGCCCTACGCCTACACCAGCTGGAACGGCAAGACCCTGCCGCCCACATCCCTCCCCTTCTACAACACCATGAGCCCACACCCGTCCCAAACCATGTTCCCCTCCCCCAGTGCCCTGTCTCCCATGAGCCTGCCCCCCTGCACGGGACACTCTGCTCTGCCCGCCATGTCCGCCACGCCCTCGGCGGGGCTGAGCAGCCTCGGCGGCTCGCCGCTCGGTTCGGCCATGTCTTCTCCCGCCGGCCCCGACGCCTCCACCGTCCCGCCATACGGCATTTACCGTGACGTCACGCGGGGCCTCCGCGCGGCGTTTACCGCGTCACTGCGCTGAGGCCGAACACTGAGCGCCTCCCTGATCTGCGTGCCTGTCAGTACCCCGGCAGGCCTTCTCAGCGTACTCTGGACAGAGGAGCACTTAAACAAACAGACCACGGTTCAGGTACTTTCAAATGGATTATGGGAGTTGAAAACTTGCATAATGCCACTTTGGACTGTTTTTGGAAAGCATTTTTAAACATCTTTCATCCCCCTATTTTTTATTTGTTGGTTTCTAAATTCTAGAATGCAGGGTCTCATTTGCTGGCCCCATCCACTGTTACAACGTGATCCTTAAATTCAAGGCAAGGCAGCCGTTGCTTCTTTTCAGCTGGCAGTCCAGCAGAACTCAGGATGGCAGAATGAAAAGCTGAGGACAAGCAGGTCACAGGCAGAGGGAGTGAGGGCCAAGAGAAGGCCGACTGCCAGTCCCCAATCAACAAGAGGAGTCCTTCCTCAGGGAGTCATGCCAGTTAGAATCGTCCCACCCTGGTCAATGCGGTGTGCACCACCTTGTTGGACTGCCAGCCAATATTGACACTGTCACAGTAAAGGACACACTACAATGGTAAAGTCAACACTTCTTTCGTTTGTATACATATGTAAGAATTTGTGTACCTTTGTTCAAATATGCAGAGGTACCACATCCCTGTTTACTGAGAAAAGCACTTCATCAGAAATACTGTTTATATTCATCATTTAGAGTATACAGACTGCTTCGTTGTAAATTCAGCTGTTTCGCATGTACTGTTTCGATACCAATAAAAAGCTGAATCCAGTCAGCCTGTCGTACTCCAGACTAAAGGTGAAGACTGACAGATGAAGATGCATGTGTGAAAGTAACATCTGCATAAATTAGAGCAGATGTGGAACTTTAGTTCTGATGCACATTATGGATAAAACTTGAAAAGGCTTCTATCATAAGATAATGTGGCCTTGGCTTACTTACGGTGCTATGCAGTGGCTTCAGGTCAGGGGTGTCCTTTGTTTGATCACTAAAATTCAGAAAGGAACCTTTTCATTCTTCACACACTTCTCATTTATCTCAATTTCTGCCAAATTCGTATGTGAAGAAACAATTTCTTTTTAGGCAATGTGCTCTTTTTGAACAGCATTTGCAGAACTTGGCACTGGAGCAACAGACTCCAGGGTACAGCAGGGCCAGAAATTATAATATTAAAACTAAAATCACCTCCTTTTTAATACCCTCTCTTGGGAAGCTGAAGTCATACCACAAGACATTAATAAAGCCTTACCCTTATGACTAAGAGCGTTTTATTCTTTGCTTAATACACCCCAGTCCACACACCTGAGCTTAAGGTGCCAGGGTGACTGATATGCACAGGTAGCTCTCTTTGCTACCTGTATCAACCTGGCTTGCCTGAGCAATGAGGTCTCAGGTGATTTCTGACAGATTGTCGCTCTCTAGCCTCATCATACAGATGTACAATAAAAAAACTTGTGTGTTCTGATAACACTTGTGTTTATGTGTATTGGCAGCTGTCAGAAATCAGCACAAGTTTATGTACATATACCTATTGGGGGGGCAGCTATTTATATATTTTTAGCCCCATTTACCAGTGTAAAGGTGTGAACAAAAATGGAAACAATAGTGTCCCAACAGAGAAGGGTTTTGGTGGTCCCAGAATGGTGCGGGTGCATTTTCCAGGCCTGGTTTGACTGCACTCAGACCCTAAGAAAAGGTCAGAGGTGAATATAAATCCTTATTAAATGGCACTGCATGATTGTCTTCACTCATTGTCTGGTTCACTCCTGTACTTGAGCACAGTAAAAATCTCTAAAATACACCTGCAGACTGCAGCTGTAGCTGGTGCTTATACAAATGTCAGATTAAGATATGATTGAGTTAATTAAGTTATTAAGAGCAGATGTTTGCACAAAATCCTGAAATGGATGGCCCTAGTTGTGTACCCCAGCTGTATGTACTGTAACTATATGTGTGTACTGTATTTGTACTGTAGACAAGGGGTGTGAACTGTTTAGCCAATCAATATCTTAAGTACAAATCTCCAAAGTGCTAAAACATACCAAAATCCTGCAGACACTGTGTACCTTCAAAGACTGTCCCATACCCCTGATCTACAGATACGCATTAAAACATGAGCTTTAGAAATGGTGGGCACTCTGCCAGCATGCCTAAGGTGTGGCCCTCTGAATAATATGCTTGTGGTTTTGGTCAGCAGGGCGGACCATAATCACAAGCACATAAGCAAGACAAAGTCATGACACATTTCTGCCAGAACAAGAGTCAACAAAAACTCACTGACTCACTGAGTCAGTCCCACAAGTGTTCATGATTGGATGTGTTCCCACAGCACAATAACACAGACAGCCTCTAACCCTCACTATGTGTATTATCTGACAATCTGTGCATGCTGCGGATTACTTATACTTAGTGTAAATACTATCTTATAAAAGCACACTTATTTGTGTTGAATATATATTTTTTGATTTAAAACATGCAGTTTATAAAATGATGCTTCAGTTATGATTCTCAGAGATTTTAAATTTTCATATTTTTCATTGCATAATTTTCTGATATATACAGCAGCTTATACAGCAAAACTTAGGAAGAAAAAAAACAAATGTAAATATAAAGCCACTCAGTCAAATCTACATGGTCAGGGCCACACGGTCAATAAACTTGGCCAGTTTGATGTCTCTTTTTGACAATCCTCCGCAGTCATGCGTTATCAAGGTTATTTGAACCTGAAAAGGACACAAGGAAACTGAATTAACAACTGAATTTTGAGGCAGCAGAAAAATCATGGCACTCCATGCACGTCACAGTGACACCTAGTGACAAAAATTAAAATAACACAATTTTTTTAAAAGGTTTCACCACCTAAATAATCCTGCATCTATTTTGTTAAACTACGCCATTTTCTCACAACAATGCCTGCAAGATGACGCGAAGGGCTGACATCGTGGAATTAAGAATTAAGAAGAAAAGCACTAACATAATGTCAACATTTCAACAATGGTAACATCACAGCATGTGATAAAATGTAATTGCTCACTTCAGAATTTTAGAATAAGAGCAAATGTACTACTCGTGTTATTACCTTGTTGTAAACATTAAACCACTCAGGATGGTGGTTCATCTTCTCTGCTTGCAAAGCTACTCGGGACATGAAGCCAAAAGCCTTCAAAGAAAAAAGAAAAAACCCTTCAGACCAGAGACGCACCCCCAAACGACCACTCTGAGGGGGGAGGGGGCATTCACATTTCACTCAGTTTGCATAATTAATTACCCAACTCATTCACCTGATTGGACATTTTGCTGCATTTATTGGTTTGTGTAACATTTTTGTAAACTATTGACAACTGCGTATTTGAGCCAGGGTACTCAGTGAAAGCAAAATCCTGCACACACACCAGCCCTTCAGGAATTCCACACACCTACTGGAAAAAACAACTCTCAAGGACCGAATGCATTTAGCTCACAAGCTACAAAACCACTTAATTGCACTCATTAAGCATCATTTAAAACATTAGATGCATTAATACTTAACCTTTGTGAGCCAAAACAAAGAGGCAGTGTAAATGAAATGTGTCCTTCACTTCACATTTAATAAAATGACAAATTTGTTTCCTGCTTGCCCTGAGACACAAAGACTCAGGGATGGAATAGAATAGCTTTATTTTTTACAAGAGAGAACTTCAGGATTGCCTCTCCTTCCCGTAATTTATATATTTACTGTAGATGGATCACACATGCAATGATTGCTCCATGACATCATGCATGAGCTCTTGCTAAAAACTGGTATTTGTGAAATGTCATACTCAGTTCTAGCAGAGCAGTAATGGTGGCTCTATTAGAATGGAGTAATGTACCTATGGCCCCAGGTATCAGAGCTCAACTGACACAGTGATGTAACAACAGCTTTTCCAGAGCCCAGCTGATACAGTGACAGAAAAATGGCCCCATCAGAACTGAGCTGAAAGTGATGTAACAATGGCCCTATTCGCAAACAATTTGAATTGCAGTAAATCAGATTTATTCAAGCTACGGTTATCGAAATAAGGTGTTTACACGAGTCGTGTCATTAATATATGAATATTCATATTGGAATATTAGTTTGCATGTAAATGCAGCCCTTTTCCCTTTCCGAAAAGAGCTGTTGTAGTTTTGTGTTATTTGCCATTATTTGGCTGAAGCTTGGGCACGTGAGAAGTGTTTTGACTACAGCAGCATACTGTGGGTGTGCGGCTCACCTGGTTGAAGGTTTTGAAGTCCAGCTCCTTATAGATGGCATCCCGCCCCTCCACCAGCACCCAACCTGTTGCCTTCAGTTCCATCAACAGCCCCTCCCTCTCTGCAGGAGTCAGCCAATGGGAGTCTGATGCCTGATTGCATAAAATACATTTCCTTTTAACACAAACAGAGATGATAAACACATTATCGTTTAGGTTACTTCAGCATCTGATTACTATTCAAATGTAACGTCTTGTCAAGCCCTGCTTGAACTGTTGGAGGAATGTGAATTCAGTGACATATGTGATGTATCTCACCATAGTTTTCCCAGTTAAATGACTAGCTAACTAAACCTAGCTAAAGGCCGGGGTCTTCATAACAAGCCAATGGGACAACTGGGTTCATTCGATCCAGCTGTATAGTTTAAACTCCATCATCAGTCGTCTAAACTTCTAGCAAGCAACCCAAGAAGTTTTTTGCCACAAAATACCAGAAATAATTATCTGGCTGCTGGGTAGCCATCACTAGCAACTATTAGCAACATATTCTGAGTTTTATGATCATCTCTATTAACATTTTTACAAGCTTTCACAATCACTGAACTAGGGAGCAACAGACATGGTTATCTGTCTGTACTACTTTTAGTTACTAAAATGATGGTAATGGTCCTTCATTGAAATGCCCTCAATTCCACACAAACAGCTGCTGGGGAACCATTACAGATGATGACAGGCGACGGTTTCCCAGGATTTTCAAGGACTATATTAAATCATATCACATATTTAAAAGGGCTAGGTTCTAATTAACAAAATATGATCAAATGTCCATGTCCGTGGCATAAGGGTCAGTCACTGCTTTGCATGGATTTGGGGATAAAGTACTGGACAACTAGTACGTACATCCTAGCAGTCTTTTTATGCACACATGGATGCGGCTCTGGTTATTGTGTTGGAGAACCTCGCGTTAGATAAATAAATCCATAAAATGTTAGTATGTTAATCTACTCAAATATGCACATGACCAAAATAAAGCTTTGAAAAAAAAGGAAAATAATCTAAAATCCCGGCATACTAGCGAACGATACGGATATTAACTGGCTCCTGTACCAGTTGCTACCCAATTAACCTTAATGACAACTGGTGCTTTTGTAAAAACATGGACAAAAACGGTAGCAAAATTCTCACCATTTTTGACGAACGTCGGGTAAGTAGTATGTTGCAAAGTTTAGAAAGAGGAAACTGTGCTCTGCTGTTGGCCCTAGGTGTAAACATTAACCACAACATAACCCAGCTCAGAATAGCGCAACGACACTAACTATCACGTAACAACTGTACAGCAGTCGTGTGCGCGAATTTAGTAGATCGTGCATCAGGACCCTTTAGGCTGTCTTTTATATTGCCTGTAGGAGAACTTGAAGTCTAAGCCGTTTGGTTTTCTTGCCGAATAATGCATCGGCCTATAATATAATGGCACTTCCCAGTGATTGTTACCAATTCTGTAAATGACCTTTTGAAACCACTGCCCAGTTCTTTGAAGGGAGATGAATGTGTTCGCAATGAATGCTGTTTGTCCCGGTCTGTCCCTACGGAAAATCCACCCTGCCCTCTCAGTGACAAGTAAGATAGCAAGTAGCCTAAGAGGTGATTGTGATAGTTGTTGTAGATTAATAAATGGACTACGTCACTGGGGCAATCATAAATCGAACGGGAGACTAGCATTGTACATTAAATACCGCAATGCAACATTAATGCGACAGCCTGGAGCTAAACAATAATTCCTTGAACTTTAACAGAACTTCTGAGGTGGTTGGAACTGGGCTACCGATATTGCATGGTCATCCATTAAATATACTGATTGGCCTGGTTTACGTACGAAATATCAGTTGTACATTTCAACGTGTTTCTTTCATTTGGAAGCTGGTCAAAGGATAAGGTTTGTTGTTTAAAAGCAGTCTATAAGTCTTAGATCACGAAAGACAGGCTCTGAATTGGGTCACACGACATCCGTCTCCATTTTCTTGTAGGACTATCTCTGACTATTCATTAACTCTCTCTTTGCAGTCTATTACTCAGTTTACCAGTTACCTTACACGACACTACTCAACACATTATTTAATGTAACAAAGTTAGCTTACTTGTGCTCTTTCTATATTTATGCATGGTGAGTACCATGAGTCCTTCAATGATTATGATCCAGATAATAACTTTTCAAACAGAAACCACAGTCTATATGTCCATGTAAAGTTTATTACACAACTTCTCTACACATTTTACAGTCATGCACAAAAAAAGAAACAAAAATATATTTTTAAATGTGAACTGTGTGATTAGACCATTGCGATGACCGGGCCTCATTTCAAACTACATCCCATCAGTGACACAAAGAGTGAGTTAAATGTTCAGGCTACGTGTCTGTTCAGGAAAGACAAAACCATAAATGGAAGAAAGGAACTGAAACTGGTGGTGCACAGTGGCTACTGCAAGGATTGTTACAAATATGAAAAAAGGACATTGTTCAAACATTTAAAAAGTACATAGTCTTGCAAATATCATCACATAATTTTCACAGCATGACTTCCAATGTTTCTGCAGAAACATTACTTTCAACTCACTGCCAATAAAATCAATTTAAGCTCTGCCCACATGCACTGACGCTTATTTATGCTTCAGTTTTGTGTGTTGAAACATGGGATTAGATTCTTTATTACCAACTGTAAAAAATGTTTTGAAATGTTACTGACTGTCAACAGGCCTTCCCTGACCAGCTGTGTACACCACATTGTAACACCACAAAAGAGCCTACCTTCCTAAAAGTGAAAGTATAGCAGGAATGTCTACTTTTTTGGCTATTGTGTATTTAACCCCAGGTGTAAATGTTAAATGTTATGTAGATTATTACAACTTGTACCTACTTCTGTAAACTCATATACCTTTTACAAAACATATGATTATCAATATACTATATATGTGATAAGCAGTTATACCTTTGTGAATGACAAAGCATAACTGGTTTTATAAGATATTGACAAATGGTTAATGTCCACACTGCTAACAACAGAACAGTAGGTGTTCAGTATCATCAGTTAAGGAAGAAACACAGAAATAAATCAAATTAAAATATAGCAGTTTGTAGTTCATAATGTCAGGCTGAAGACAGAGTCCATCCTTCTTTAAGATTGCTGACAAATATTAATAAAAATATATATGCGTATATGCATTCTGTATGTATCAAGAATGACACTGCTAATTACAAGCACAGAAAAGGCAGCTCAACAGAAAAGCAAAAATAAGATGGACACTACTTTTCCACATCACAGGGGTTCATGTCAATGATTCCATGTCAGAATTTTTAAAAGCTCAAGATGACTAAAAACTGTACAGGTGCCTTAAAAGTTTTTAACAATACTGTGTGGATTAATTATATAAATAAGAAGAAATGCTCAAGATCACAGAAAAAAAAAAGTTTTTGTTAACCCTTTAAGAAAAGTAATGTACTGTGTGAGCTAAAGGGTTTGTCCAGCTATTTCGACAACCCTCTCCTGACCACCATGCGTAGAACAGCAAGGCATGGGAAAGGGAGGTAAGACCGGATTCTTTGGTTGAGAGCCAACTACACTGTGAAAACTAGACGTTCACAGATTACTGGTGTTAAATTTTCAATGAGGATTTTTTAAAATGATCTCATTCTACAGTGTTTATCATTCACAAATCTGTTAACCCTTTACAAAGACGAAACAAAACAACAAATAAGAAAGATTGTTAAAAGAGTTCTTTGAGGCGAAAGCCCATATTAATGTACAAAGCTTTCAACAATAAGAATATTTGCTTGAAAGACAAGAAAAGAAATAATGTACACCAGACAGAATATTGCACTCAAAAGTGATGCCACAGGACTGTAGGCGCAAGAAAACTGGACCATTAACAGTGAAATAATGTGAGTATTCAGATGACTGTATTTTTCAGTAATGATTTAAAAACATTACAAAAGCACCGCTCTTCTCCAAGGGCATCATTACTCCTGAGGGAGAAACAGTGGTTTTATTCTAGTGCAGAACACACAGGTAACAAAGGGTTAAAATATGAACAACACATTTAATTACTTTTATTCACACAAACACACGCGCTCACACACACACACAGATTAGCACATTACATCATTATGTTATTAGTGACAAAACCCTTTTGTGAAATGGGTTTTATCTCAGGACCCCACCCCCCCAAAAAAAGAAAATGTCTTTTCTAGAATAATATTAGACGTGTTCCAATTTTTGATCCAATGCAAACTCACTTCCAATTTGGTCATTCACTAACACCTGAAGTGACAGAATTGATTCAAAAGCATGAAATAAGAAGTAGTTTTAGATATGTCAAATGTGTACGTTTTCTCTATTCTTTTCCCATAGTTAGAAGCTTCTATGATCTCATATATAGAGCATAACACATGTGATCACCATTTCACTCCACAGAGTAATGTCTCCTCATTTAAGAAGTCAGTTATGGTATTTATTTTATATAGCTGTGTGACATTTTCCTTAAAAAAAAAACATATATATAATATATATATATATCAACTGTAAAACTTAAAATATACTCAGGTATTTTTGTCTCATACAATTCCTGGAGCTGAATTTCAACAATGTGTATCTGCCTTTCCTAAAATATAGTTGTGGGGAAAATACCTTTTTTTTAAATTAAGGGACTAAGTTTGCGATTATTAAATTAGGGTGTTAAATAAACCAATAGGAACATAGAGCTTTCCAATGAAATTATAATGTGAATAAGGTATATTATTCGTAAGTCCTGTGGCAACATGTTTTAATGCAAAAACAATGACTATAGATTTTATTTCTACTTTATAGCTACATGTTTCAGGTAAAACATGACTGACTGAGGCAGACACACGGTTGATGTACATGCCAATCAAACGATAGCCCCTCCCTTTCTGATCAGGAGTTAGTAACGTAAGATGCCCCCACACTCAGAGCAGGTTGCACACAGCCATGCTCTCAGCCAATAGGAAAGTAGTATTTACTGGTTGGGGTCCTTCTCCTCGGGGGCTGCGGCCTCACAGGGCCCCATTTTCGGTACGGCGGTGTAGGGGAAGGCCGCCCCGCTGCAGGTGCCGAAGCCCAGTTTATTGAGGCGCGAGAGGTTCTTGATGCTGCCAGGGGGCCTTCCGGGGCTCACCTTGTATCCCGCCGCCTTGGTGGTGCCCAGGGGCCTCCCGGGGCTGGTTTTGAAGCCTGCCGCTTTGGTAGTCCCAAGTGGCCGGCCTGTGCTGGTTCTGTAGCCCGCCAACTTGGTGGTCCCTGCGGGCCGGCCCCTCCTCCCTGATCGCCCCGGAACTTTCTTTTTCTTGGAGTCCTCTGGCTGCTCAGGGTTCTTGCCCACGACAGACTGGGGGTGCAGCTCGCTGCGGGAATCTTGCCTCTGGCATGACATGGATTTAAGGGGGTTCTGCGGTAGTGGGGGCAGTGGTGGGAGGGAAAGCTGAAGGGGGGGAGGTGGGGCAGGAGGAGGGTAGAACTTGTTGGACTGTGAGGTGCACAGGTCATAGTGGCTGCTGGCATGGTGCGCACTGTCTTCACCCAAGCAGGAGGCTCTGCCGCTCATACAGTAATCGCTGCTGCCCACCCCACGCATCATTTTACTCTGGTAAAGACAAACAAACAAACACATAAATAAATAACACAGACGTCTTTATGTCGCGATTGCCTCAGGCCCAATCTTTAACACACGTGCACAAGAAGGGCCAGAGAAAAGTGGGTCAGTGGAAAACCAGCGCCCAGGCTCACACCTGAGGCTCACACCTGAGTAAAGCTCTGGAGCTCTAGAATAACCATTAGCTCAGGTATCTATCTTGCACTGCATAAATGCCTTATCTTACCTGTGCTTCAATACCTGTGGTCCATGTTATTAATTTGTATTATTTAATTTTTTAAAAATGAATACAAACAATGCACGTGTAAGTTGTTTTTTTTTTACTTTTGGCTTATCAGTTGTCCTGATTAGTAGGCTGTGCATCAAAGAATGTATGATGCTGTAGTTTTTCTATGTAAAATAGTAGCCTATGCACTAATTTAACAAAACACATTTATGGAATTCGGTGTAGGCCAACGTCAAATGCAATTCAAGCAAACCCACATTAGCCAGCTGAAATAATCACGCCTATTCATATGGCGACGTTACCTTATGTCGCTGCAAACTGTACCTGCGGCGCAATTTTAAGGACAATGAGCACACATATTCAAAAGATTTGGATTTAAAAAACCGCGTTATCTAACGCATGACAGTCGTTTAAAACACAGGCCACATACAGTACATTATGTACAGACACTGTAACGCCAGCTAACGACTCGCTAGCTAAACATGTTATTTTACTTTTCTCACTGCGCATAAAATAGGCTACATTATCGGCCTGCGCCTATACGCCAGACTCAATGCGTATTATTCTAAAATTAAGCGAATACACGTCTTATCATTAGCAAAATGGCCTACACTCTGCAATAAATTGAAAGTGTAAACAAAAAAGGCTTCTGGTTTCGTCATAGCTAGCACTAAGCTACATTAGGAAAATGAAATGAGCCGATGCGAGAACTATCCTCATTTGGAAATAAGCTATGCTGGCAATAAAGAACAACTGCTGTACGCACAAACCTTGCATTAAGTAGGCTACACCATCCATAAAGGAATAAATGACCATACCTCGATTGTCTGTGGATCATGGAATGCAAAGGGTTAAACATAAAAACGATATATCTTCCATCCTTTAAATTCTACAGCAGATTCATTGTTCTTGATTAGAGCAGCAAGCGGTTCGCCAGAAAATTGTGTAGCGTGTCTAAAGAAAACCAGAGCAATCGAGCCACTGACTAGATTTTTATGTTTGTGCTTTTTTCCCAGAACCAGAGGGCTTTAGATGAGAAAGGCAGCCATTTCCATTAAAAATTAATAAAACGGCAGGAAAGCGGCAGCGAATACTGCGCATGCGCACCCTACCAGCTGGGAATTGCGGCAGCACCAAGATCAAATAAACGCTGAAATTTTAATCAGCTTCGTGCGGCTCTTTCAGCTCTCGGCGCTCGCACCACAAACAGAAAGCGAGTAAATGAACAATAAACTAAAGCTGCAACATTTATAACCTGATTTTATGGCACCATAACTGCTGGATTTTCCTAAAACCGAAGGTGGGATCCCGTGATAACTCCAGTCGTCCGGACACATTCATTTGCAATGCAACGGAGACAATGCTACATTTAACATTGCGTAAAATCAGTGCTGACGTCAGTGCAACTAAACAGTAATTTTTCTAGATTTCCCGGTGTATTTCGTTGGTAGTTTGTCGTGAGAGTATAACCTGGAAAACTACCAGCCCTGGAAAATGTGGGGGCCCAATGTATTTTTTCTGTGTCACTAAACTGCGGTTTGTTTTAGCTGGAGAGCTGAAATCCGAAATGACACACCCAGCTATAATTAAAAAATCTTCAGTATGGGAATACACTTTCCATCAAAAACCTTAATTAATTTCAAAATGGTGCCAGAAAGCTAATACAATTGCTAAATAATTCAAGATTGATTGATTTTTAATTTAAAAAGATAAAGATTTATCCAATAAAAACAACTTAAATTCAATTTTATATGAATCTGCATGTGCATATTTACAGTTCTTCTCAACATTTTAATGACTGGTCTGGGTTTTATGCAATTTGTATGGCACATCAGGGCCTGTATTCATAAAACTTTGAGTCATACTGCTCATCTAGAATCAGGTTTCCTAACCTTATCTGAATAAAAAGGCAAAGTGAACAGCACTCTTACTCTGAAATGTTATGAATATGGGCCTTGAAGCCTATACATCTCTAAAGATAATTGAAATTAGTTATTTTATATAACACTGTAAATTACTGACATAATTAGACCCTTGTGGAGACAGGAATTATTGTTTACATTTGTCCCTGTTGATATGGGAAACTCACATCCCAGATGATTTACAGTGCAATTATTTGGGCTCAAGTTATTTCCAATGTAGGTTTGTTTTTAAATGGTAAAACTACATTTAACAATGCAGAGGCAGCTGAAATAAAGAGCAACTGAAATAAAGCTACTAAACTAATCAAACCGGAAACATTTATACAAATATATATATATATATATATATTTAAAAATACATTCCAGTCCTTATGCGTTTAGGCAACAAAGGAAGCTCTTTACTAACAAATACAACATTGCAATTGTATTTATTAAGAAAATGATACAATAAAAATGAAATTAATTTATAAATAAAATGACTTGTACTAAATTCATTATTATTATTTTTAACAATGTAATATTGAAAGTTAGAATTGACATGCAGTATAAATTGGGAGTATAATGTTGGGTTACCATTAACCCCTTCAACAGCTCCCACAAGCCACACAAAGAAAACACTCACAAATCACCCAGAAATAACACTGACAGAACACAGTAACCCCCTCCTCTGTACACATGCTACACATTAAATTACTGTAATCAAAGGAAGCTTATCCATTAAGTAATCCAGCTCCGAAAACCTAACCAACAAATGAGACAATATTTACACACATTCAGCATTCAGGTTTAAAGATTTAAGTCGTTAACAAAGTAAAGTCTTTAACAACGTAAAATAAGTTTACCACACAAAAGACATACTTTATACTGCAATTAAAGGGACTCCGTGTTGAGTTATTAATCAATATATAAGCGACAGAGCCATGTTACATTCTTTAGTTCATCCGAAGTTCTGATAAGTTTATTTGTATGATAATGTGATTCTCAGATGGTCACCAGCCCTCTTCCTGAAGAGCCACAAGATCTCCCGGTTTTTATTTTCACATTAAAATCGGAATCCAGTTTAGGCCCAAAAAACCAGCTGAGGTGAGGTAACTGTGTAAAAAAACGTATATTATTAATGCCAAGTAACACTAGAAGTAACACCCTGTGGCTGTCCAGGACCAAGTTAGTAGTGCCATTCCCTCCAGCCCTTGAAGAGATGCAGGGTGGTTTGGGGTTACGTCTTTACATTAGCAGCTAATTCAGACGAGGGCAAGTGTGAATACCACTGCTGTAACGTGTGTGGTTCAGGAGGCTCTCTTTGGAATGGGTAAAAAAAAAAGGGTGTGGCTGACTGCATCATCCAGTGGTTGATGATGCCTTACACCAGTGAGCTCCGACCTTTAGGTGCCTTCTAAACCAAACAGGAGGATCATCTCGTGGCACACGATGAAGGTGAAGAAGTAAACACAAAGGTCAGTGAAGACGTCGCCCATTTTGCTGTAAGTGTCCATGGAGCGGTTGATGAGTTCGGCTGGGATTCTTGACAGCAGCAGGGCAGCAGTCAGCATTGTGGTCTTCATCTTCCTCTCGCTCTGCAGATAGAGAGGGAACAGCTTCATGGGAGAGGGACAACATTCAGCATCCAGGCCTAAACAGCCAGTCTTACAGCACACTCACTCACACCATTCTCTCAGTCTCACTGCAAGTCAATTTCATTACATATTTACACATTTTCATAATGACATTAAAATAAAGAGCTTAGTGCTGTGACTTACCTTTGGGAAATATTTGTAAGTGCCCATGTACACCAGCTGGAGGGTTAGAAATGGAGCGAATATGGACTGAAAAGGAGATAAAAGGTCTTTAACAAGAACAGGGTTCCAGCACCATCTCACAATTATTCCTGTCAAACCTGACCTAACAGAGTCCAGTGTGGGAGCAGGACTCACAGCGAGTGCAACACAGTTCAGCTGAAATTAACAAAATGAAACAAGAAAGTCTCAAGCTCACCAGACAGTTGCAGACAAACACACGGACGATGATGGCAAGAACGATGCTTCCAATGAGCCGGACAAGACGAAAGACATCAAGCGGCTCTGGGTCTGGGTCAGAGTTGTTCTCCTGAGCCGGCTTCTCACCAGCCAGCTGCTCACGTAGTTTCGTGGCCTCGTCAAAATGGGACAGGTACTGCTGCAGTCCCCGAGTCCCCTCTGAAGGCAGTTCTCCCCGTGACCTCAAGTTAACCTCAGTCGCCCCTCTGTCCTCGCTACAGCTGCCCGGTGCGCCCCTGTCCAGACCAAGAGGGGACAGCCTGTTGGAGGCTACGGAGGAAGGCCAGGCCTCGGGTCTCTCTTGATCCAGTTGAACTCTGGGCTCCATCATAGTTCTGTCACCCTCTGCTGGTGAACAAAAGACATGGCACTTCAGACTTTTCAACAGCAAGGAGCTCTTTCTCACCGTCGGCTGAATTAGATTATTTGGTCATCTTCTGTAGCAACAGGTGATAAAACGTGCTTACTCTTCTTTCGAACAGGGTGGTGGGAACGCATTAGGAATAAATCACATGCGTACTGCATGCCTCACTTCCTTAATTACTGGGGCACTGTGGAATAGCTAAATTACCATCACGGTCATATTCAGCTTTCTTAATCTTTTCACTGAAATTATCATTAATATGTACATAATTCATATTATGTTCATAAGGTTTTACACCAATAGAACAACTGAACTGTTCTGTGAATTAAACTGAGCAAAGGAGTGCAGAAAGTTCATTTGTTCGTTCGTACTTTGATAACAAGCAGGCCTATGCAAAACAGTTATGAAGGTTGGCAAACACAAAATAGTTTTTAGTTGGCCAGATTAGCAAGTCTTTATTTAAAGATCATGTTTTATCTGCTCCTGCCAAGACCTGTAACTAATTTTGTTCACTTAGCCAGCTGCAGGTGGGTATAGAACGTCATCTGCTCGAGACAAACTCGTTGATTAACAGTATCTCCAGTATATGTGAGATGTAGTCAAAAACAATTAGACTCACCGTTATCAGCATCATTCTTTTTACTGCCACTAAATCCCATGATCCTCGTCATTCTGTCTTCAGAATTCATCAGCAATTTTCTTCTCCGGACTTCTGCCCTTTTTTTCGCTGCAGAAAGAGTACCCTTTTCTTCTGAGCTGTTTGGACATTCCGCATAAGTTTCCATATCCGTACAAGCGTTGCCTTCTTTTTGCGCGTATCGAACTAATAATGTATCTTACAAAAGCACTACAGTAATGAGTTGCACTTTCCAGCCACAACAATGGAACAAACCTCACGCAGACGCACTTTGATGATCTCATTCTTGAGACGCCCCTTCTGTCAAAAAAAAAAAAAAAAACACGTGACTATAGCGCACGTCACGGTACTTGTGTGTGTCTGATATTATCTGTTGCTAATCCTGAGCAAGCTTGGGAAAACTACAGGCTGCAGAAACACTCACCATTTCAAATTTCACTTGGAAGACGTATTATATTAATGTACGAAGTCTTTACAAAATAATTGCTCCTGCTTAATATTCACAAAAAAATTATCCAGTCATGAGTCACCGTTCATGATTTCAACTATTCTCCAAAATGAAGACATCTGGATGTTTAAAAATACATACAAGTATTTGCCATAAAACGTCTACTCCCATCTTTGTTTTTTTTTTATTTAACCTTTATTTACCCAGGGTAGGTTCGCTGAGCACGGATGCTCTTTTGCAGGAACGCCCTGCTTCACACACACACATTCACACCTGGGACCTGCCCAGTACAACCACAATCCTCTATTGTTGGCCACTGAGCAGCTCCACTATACGTTTTAATTTGAAGGTTATTGCTATTGATATGGTCGCACTTATACACTTATAGTAAATAACTGGCACCATTTTTTCAAAAAATAACATTGAATTATAATAACTGGGGATTAAACTGTATGTCAATATGCCGTTTATTTCATTATTAGATGTATTATTAGGCAAATAGGGGCGTATGCAAAACCATAAATTCAGCAGTATTTACCTCATCACACACTAGGTGGCACTATAATTTCACTTGAAATTACAATATAATGAGAAAAAAGTAAGAAATCACCAGTATTATTTAATGGTCTGAAAATTTCTGCAGACTATGTTCACGTTTCACATTTAATTTTGTTCCACAACACACAACACAAGCGGTCGCAAATTTTCTCTGAAACACTTAAAATACACTCTTACATACTGACATTCAATAACCGTTGTTCTTATTGAATCCATACTGTGCCAAAGGAGAACGGAAATCAATTTCATTTTGGCACAAATTGCAAGAAAGTCATTAAATCAAAACTTGATGGCACTGCATATTCTGACATTTGGTGGGGACACACTTCCATACTGCTGCTGGCTTCAACAGGTTTAAATCACCTTTTTATTGCTCTCTATTAGAAGTCCCCCGACACCAATACCTAACAGGGCAGGAATGCAGAGACTGATCTTTGGCTTCACTGACTTGCCGTTAGACTTCCCATTGGAGCCTCGCAAAACAGTGCTGTCCTCAAGGGCCGATGCGCAGCTGGTGTGGCCACAGACACAATGTGTTACTTCACCCGGTTCCGTTCATCTGGAGAACCATTTGTCTCTGCATCACAAATGGGTCGGCCACCAAGGGGGGAGTGGGGTCGCAAGGCACACAGAGGATCAGATGGAGATGAAAACCCCCCTGACCTCCCGCCACTAACAAAACATTTACAATGCGTTCCTTTCCACACCAGAGACGTATGCAAATAATTCCCTTGTGCTCCGGTGAGGCCTTGGGCCTGTGCAAAGATACTTATGCAATGTGCGCATTCCAAAATAACATCCCCTGCCGCAGAGAGTCCCACAGTTCTCCCTCTCAAAGTATGCAAATGATAAGTGCTTTGCCTTTAATGGCATGCTGTCTGAATGTTAAGCAAAGTCATACACTATTTTCTGTTTTAAACAGTTTTAGGCCACAAACCCACTTCATTCCCTCAACAAAGACAAGACACACACCTGTACAGGTAAAACAAATAATGCAGTAGTGGTAGTCCAGATAATGCCAGTTGACACAGGTTTATTTTCTATTATATCAGACAGCTAGAAAATTATATTAGAATTATAGAGCTGATTCTGAATTTATCTCTTTCCCAGCAAATGTTCAACTAAACTCTGGTGCTTTCTTTTCCCGAATGGCAGATAGAGCATTATCTTCCTTTTACATTCACATTTGATTACCTAGCAGATGCTTAAATTAATTAAGACGGTGTATATAAGGTCTCCTGCATGACTCTGTCAGTGAAGGAACTAATCCAAGCCACACGCAGTTGCAGGTTTGAGCCTTGTCCTCAGCTCTGTTACCATTAGGACTCCACAGTGGACAGCCATGAGTAGGCTTGTCCCACCCGTAATAACTCATACTTGAGTCCCACAAGTCGACACATTAATGGCCATAGAGTCACTCAGGAAAGGAGGGTTCCCAAACACAGCAACCAATGGTCCCTTTAGTGTGGAAACACCTTTGCTTACCAATATTGTTAAAGCCTTTATTGAGGCACAAAAGGACAGAACATTTACCAAAAAGGAATAATTTAAATACAGTATATCCACCATTCACACTGCCACTTTCTAGATCCATACACTGCCTATAGGACATGGAAACAGGAAGTATTTAAATCTTTCTTCTCTAAAAACATCTCTTTTCTGTATTATCCTTCTCGGGGTCAAGATTAGAAAGAAAAAGAGAAGTGCATTCATTGGACAGGAAAAAGCACACTGGATATGCCATGAAACAGGAAATGAAGTTTTAATTCTGCCTTCTGTTAAAATGTCTCTTTTCTGTGTTGTCCTCAGGGTGGAAATTAGGGGTAAAAAGGAGATGCATTCATTGGGACAGGACAAAGCACACTGCATGAGGCTTTTTGGGTTTTGATTAATAGGCTGACGCTGACATCATTTGAGAGAGAGAGAGAGAGAGAGAGAGAGAGAGAGAGAGAGACTAAATGTGTGAGAGAGAGAGAGAGTTCTGCATTTTACAACATAAAATGATAACAGAGATGGGATAACGTTAAATGATAATCAAACTTCAAAACTTTTTCTTGAATTTTGTGAATTGTGAAACTTCATTTGGGAAGCTGCAGAACCTTGTGTGAGTTCAAATCGAACAACTGTGACAAGGGTGTGAGGGCGCGAGAGAGAAGAAGTATTGCTGGCCTCAACTCAGCCAGCATAACCATCTGTCTCCCATATCCAACAGGCTTGTGTAGACAAACCCTGTCCAGTTTTCTTATGCAGCTGCAGCTGTTAGTGGGGGGAGAAAAAAAGGGGGAAAGGATGATGATGACCAGACAAATACAATTGTAGAGAAAAAAGAAGGAAAAAGCATGCAATCTGTGTATATATACCAAGTAATTGGACATATCCATACATGTAGTGTAGTTTCTTCTTTTCGCCATTGGACAGTTCGATTTATTTCGGTCGGTAATTTTCAACTGCGATATGCCATAACTGAATAATGTTATAAATCTGCACAGTTGTTAATATAAAATAATACAATTGGAAGCTTCAATGCATTTGTTGTGTAGCCCATAAACTTAGAAAAAAACTTAACAAGTGTACTTACTGGACCTGGGCAAATACATTGAGGTGGTTGTGGCTCTTTCAGAATTTTACAGAATAAAAATTCTTTAGATTTATACCATGCCAAAATCTAAATTCTTAGCTTTCTAAATAGGTCCTGATGGTACATGCCATTTAATGTATGGAAGCGTGTTAAAGATGTGCAAACATACCGATGTTAATTGGCTAGCTGGATAAACTAACATGTTTTCAGAAGATGTACAAAAACTTTACTTTTAACGAAAAGGATCTTATGGTAGGTACCTTCACAGGAGGACAGGCAAATTAATTTAGCCACAAAATCAATTTTCTAAAAGCAGAATGGACGCATGTCTAACGCGCACTAAAAGAACGCCATATATGATTATTTTGTATTGTATTCGTTTTATATTCACGTAGATTAAATATTTGAAGGTACTGCATTAATCGTCGTCATTCAATGTGTCACTAAAATAAACTGTTTGTGTTTTCATTACCGCAAAAGGAAGCAGATTGAGAAGAGGTTATTAACGCACAAATGCAGACGTTGAAACCTTGCACCGCAATCTCAGAGTTTGATTCGCTCGGAGGTAATTTAGTTCGTGGTGCAGTTGTTGGACTAAGGAGTTACCCATGCTGCTGCGCCCTCCCACGCGACGAAAACTCATTGACAGAGTTTATTTACAGTTTCGCGTAGTCGTGGATAAGGACTTTCCCCAGATCTTCGGTGTTTTTGTTCATTAATCTGGAATGCAATGGCTAGCCCGAGCAACCAAGAATATTTCAGGTCCGCCAGTACTGAATCGTCCGCCTATATGATGGTTCCGACGAAGAAACGGCCAGATACACCCTCAAAGTTGTGGCTAGCCATGGTGGTTATTGTCGTTGTCGTACTCCAGATTGCTTCGACCACCGCACTCTTCGTCTATCTGAACATGTCGATATCTCAGGTAAAATGAATATTTACTTTTATTTTATACAAATAAAGGTGGACTTTTTCTTCCTTAACAAACCTTATGCACCAACTTTTTATTAGATGCTTTCTTGCCCTTTGTGGTTGAGCACAGTGGTGCAGTGACAACGCTGTCATAAACAAGGTCCTAAGAATTAATTTATTTACCAAATAAACCGACTTCAGTAAAAACTTAATAAACATAGATTGTGTATTGTATATCAATGTCCAAGGATACGAAAATTGTACTTCTGTGTTCAATTTTTCATTCAAGTAATTGATTTTCAACTTCAGGTTTGAGGCTTCTGAACAGACACACACCTTTAGATGGACAACTGTTGTACCCTATAGCAGATTCCCAAAGTTATTTTGAGCTCACAACCTACATAACCATAAGTTAATATATTTTCCGTGACCCACAGTTTATTAAAATACAGTGAAATACATGTTAAATACTAACTTAGAATTAATTATTTAATTATATATCTAAATGACTGTATGAGTCCAGTAACAACTGTAGTGCATATTATTAGTGCAGTGTTTCATTTGACTGGTGTGAGTGGGCTTATCAGTGGAAAGTATTGTATGCATATGAATGCATTGTTTGACTAAACCCAGTCCCTCTCATTATCATAAATAAATAAATAAATAAATACATGATTACAGGGGCTTTGCAATGAACCATTTAACTAACAAAAAAATACAATTGTATGAAAGAAAAAATGTGCTTATTTAAGTATTGGTGTAACTAAAATAGGCTAGAAGTTTCTTTTGGAATGGGCAGTACTTATGTACAGTTTTACAGCACAGTGTATTCAGGAGCTTTAACTTGTGTTTAGGCCAACCAGTGTAGTTGAATATACTGCAGTTTCCAATTCACTGCAGACAACTGTGTTAAATTATGTGCTTGACCTAGTTAACAAGGTAACAGCTAAAGCTCTGATTTTGTTTGTGGGTGAAAGAATTTTTACTGTATGCACCAGTTGCTAATCAGCTTTAATAAACATGGCTGAGGTTTATGTAGCAACATTAATGATAAAACTGTAGAAAGAGGTAATGGTATTGCCTAATATCAGAACCTTTCAATGTAGATGTCAAGTGGTGTCACGTGTTATTTCATGATATGCATGCCTTGCTATTGAGAATGAGAGTCAAAAACAAACACACACACACACATTGCAGTCTATAGTGCTCGCACCTTTTACCCACAATTCTTCCTTTGGTATGACTGTCACTTCGTGTGTACGGTTTCTTCAACTGACAGATGCTTTGAGCCTCAGTGACTGACAAAAGTGCACTTCACAGGGTGAGCAATCACGACTATAGCTAGAGTTAGGCGACGTTCCAATCATATCAGTGCCAGTATCAGGGTGCATGCCTCAAGTCCTGTGAGATAAAGAGAGGGAAAGGTTATGTGTGGTGCAAGCGACTGTTTTTTGGACAGACAGCATATTTGTCTGTGTATACGTGTAAGTGTGTTTGTGTGTGTGTGTGTGTGTGTGTGTGTGTTGATTGTTATAGCTGCCTCAAGAAGAGGGCATGAACACTTTAGCAAAGACTAGGAACAGTGTTTTGGGACTCTACTTGAACATTATTAGAATGACAAGCTCTATGCAGCCTGGATTGTCCTGAAAACCTGAAACCTAAAATAAGGTGTTATCGGATCAAGTTTTAGAGGAAAGAATTTGTTGACACTTAAGATGGTAGTTAATCATGGCCCCTTTTCAAGCACAGCCCATTTAATGAAACAGAAAAAAACTTGGCATGCTTAGCTGTCATTTATTGGCAGTCTTTAAAAATTCTTCTCCAGATGGCTGCTTTCTAAAATGGAATTAGTAGTGTATAAGGGTTAAATGTGCTTTTATATATCCTTATGGTACGATGCTAATGGTGGAATGTTGTATGTTTATTATAGTTTATAGTTTTATTATATTGTATGGCTTATTAGGCCTGGTTTAATGAAACCGTATTAAGCTGCTTATACATGATGATGAATGCCTCATCCCTGTTTTGGCCCACTTAAATCCAGCAGGGACACATTATAAGATGTGATGTATGACATTAACCAAATCTCTCTCTCTGTCATTAACTGTTTTTATTTCGTAAGGCTTTTAGTTGATGGGTAGTTTAGGAAGTCTGCACGCAATTCTGATCTAAATCTGTGAAACCACATGCAAGTAACAATGTTAGTTATGTTACATATCAGCAGACAAACAGGCTTTGGACATAAATAGTGTTTGCTTTCTACGTCAGAGCACACATTCACTGTAGGATATCATCATTCTGAGCAGAAACAGGAGAGCAAATACATCCATGTTTGTTGGGAGTTGTTTTATGCATACTCATCAGTTTTGACGGTAAATGGCATAAGACTCCTTATACTGACAAGTAGGCTAATAGACAAACAGTGACGCTCTGTTGCTTTTTGACTTTTTGACCTACTTTTTGACTGCTTCCACCTGTTTCCCTTTTATCTCCGAGCAGCCCAGGACTGATCACAATCAGATATCATTGCTAGAACACAAATATTCACAGTCATAGCTAAACATCTCGTGCAGGGGATGTGGAACTAGCATTATTAATTGGCTGTGCATTCTGGAATTGGTGCTGACCTACTTCCTTTTGTGAGCGTCAGGGGAGAAAAATGTGGTTTTTTGTTGTTGTGATCTTTTATTCCTTTGTTTTTGGACAATAATAATAGATGTAACCCCCCCCCCCCCCCTCCAGTGGCTCATTCAATGTGTGCATGAGAGAATGTCCTTAATTGTTTTTACCGCATTAACGTATTACTGTGTGCGCACTACAAGGCTCGTGTACAGTTCTGAAGAGGTCTTAATCAGCAGTAATATTTTGTGTAAATACAACTTCGCTGCAGTGCAGACCTCTGCCAGGTTTGCACTCCAGCAAATGTGAGCCTCCCATGACATCAAACGGAGCCAAGAAAAACAGCGCTTTCTTGGACTCTGGTCCAAGGAGAACTCGACTGAAACCACACTTTTTCTGCTGAAACTTCATTGTGGATTTAGTTACATTGTGGTTCAATGGAGGAGATTGTTTTTTTTTTTTTCTTGTTAAGTGACACAAGCTATTCTGCAAGTTTGAGACGTAAATGAAAAGCTGGCACTAGGCTTACAGGAATGTTAATGAATACCCTGACGCGCAACGACCTTCAACCATTTGAGTTTAAATGTCTTGCTTGTTCGATCACCCTATGGCGTTGAACTCTTGCCTTAAAACTGATGAGAGAGAGGGGGCTTTTTTCTGCTAAATGCTAACCTGCAACATGTTACAGGTGTGTAAAAGACTAAATGTAGCCTATTAAAAATAAATGATTTGACCTGGGTCTACTGCAGACTTACAGATGGTGCCAGCACAGTTGGGTTGACCTGTGTATACAAGTGCCAGCCTCCCAGGAAAACGCCAAACACGGTGCACCTCTGAGCATGCCCAGTGTGCTTCACGTGTGCCTCAGGGCACTGAGCTCTCACTCTCATGTTTGTCAGGAAAAAGAAAGCTAACCTTTGAACAATCGGGAAAGAAAGCTACCCGTTGCTTTCCATTTCTCACTGTTCTGCTCACCTTTATCACTCCTGGTCTTCTTTCTTTTAAATCGGCCATTTCCTGCACCTACAGTCGTAAACTTGGAAAGGCAAAACTAGCCAATTTTAAAGGCACTGTTAAGGCTTATTTCTGGGGGGAAACATGACACGTTGCTTTGTAGATATATTTTCATGAGAAGGTCTGTCTGGTATTACTTATAAAATTCCAGCAAAGTATTTTGAAATTATTGACAGTGAAAGGCCTTAGTTTTACAGTGTCTGTTATAAATGTACAACAGGCATGATTCAAATGATTATTAAAAATACTTAAACCCTTCAGACACCAGTGGAATTCCAGCAGAATGTTGAACAGATAATTCGTCTTTCTTACAGTTTGACTGTAGGTTTGACGGTTTGCTGGAAAACAGGGATCAAGTGGAATATTTTTCAGTGTTTAAATTTGTTTATGTATTTTACTCAGGTCTGATGTACAGTACCAGGTATAAAGTTCGAGGACCTTGCCAGGCCGATTTTAGCCTTACAAGTGCTTGGTACTGTATGGCCAACCAAACCCTTAATATAGCTCTGTACTTTCCCTCTACACGTGAGTTTACCACCACCACACCTGAGTTTCTCACCTGAAAGAAATCTCTTCAGATGCCTGAGGCCTTCCTTCCTGGACCGCGAGGCAGTTTGGAGTAGTCTTACCCGCCCTGACCGTGGATTTAATTACACGCCTGGCTTACTTGTTCCTAATCTGGGGAAATATGCGGCGCAGAATTGGAGCGAAGCTCAGCGGCTTTTCTGCAGTCCTGCTGCCAGGGGCGAAGGTAACACAAGAGTATTGTTTCTGGATTCCTGTGTCTCGGGGATCAAAAAGGGCTTTGTTTGCAATCAGTGCCACTTCCTGTCACCCCCCCATCCCCCCTTACAAACCCCCAGTGGGCATGGATGTCAATTTGTGTCGTATTTCATTATGATCTAATATCTTTCATTAGCCTAGATGAGGTATTGACCGATGCTTTGTATTCACATCCACAGTTGCAGTGATTATTTTAACTGTCCCTTTTGTAGTGCAGGAAGAGAATAATGGGCAAGGTTCAACTTGCTTTGGGTTTTCCATTGTCTGCAAAGCAATAGTGCTCTGCTGGTGCTGTCAGATACCTGCAGGAGGTCCTTGCTGGTTGTGTTAACAGGTACAGACAGGTAGGTAGTTTTTGGCATGGACTGAATAAAAGTGGTTAAGTAGCTGTTTTTCCTTGCGGGGAGAAAATGCCGGCCGGAGCAGAAAATGCAGGAGTACACTTGCACTTATTACTCATCAAGTGACGCTACTGTTTCTGGGACAAAAACGATTTTTTTGTTTTTCAAGATGTGACCTACTTTGGTGAACGACACGTTAGCAATGTTTTTACAGGGTACACAACCAATATTCTTGGGGGGGGGGGGGGGGTGGAATGCACACTTTCTGAATTTTGAGTGATTGTCTGCAGAGCTTTACAACTGTTAACCATATTTTTAATAACTTGACAATAATTGCTTGCAAATAATTGCTGAAGATACACTTCAGCAATTATTACAAAGGATGAGCCATGCTTGTGTTATTTAAAAAAAATTTTGGTTTCGATAAATGGTTTCATGAGCAGTGACAAAGAATTCTAGCTGGCCTTAGAGTAAACCAACTTGTGTTGTGTGCTGATATTGACAGGTGAAGAATCAGGGCGTTACCGAGGAGCTGAAGTGCTTGAGTCTGCTGAATGCTCTGGATAAGCAGCAGGACATCCCAGAAAACCTCGCCCAGCTCTTCGGAGAACCCTGCATGAAACTGGCAGAAGGCATCAAGGCTTACATCTCCAAGGTTGGCATGCTACCATTCCAGAGTGGTGCTCATTTTTACAAAATATCCTGTGTTCAAAAACTGGCCATATCACCTATCACTCATTGGCGGTGTTCTAAGTATTCAGTTGCTTAATGGGTTTTGACTGTGGTCTTCTCTGGCTTATCCTTGTGAGCACACTAACGTTTGCGTGCACACACTGAACTTGGGCACTTTCACTGGAACACTACAGGACTGTGGCTAAAGGGTGTCAATCCCAGCTGAGGCAAAACATTTCAGGAACATTTTGGAAACATTCTACCTGAAGTACGTGAGGCCGTGGTGTATTTATTGTTCCAAACTATTTCGGTCAAAATTACTAAAAGAACATTACAGATATATTGCATACAAACTTAATGTACAAGTGGTATTTTAAGCATTGAAATGCTAGATTTTGCTAAATTCCCTCACAAAATTAAGATGAATGTCCATCCACAAATCTTTTTTAAGAGATTGGAATAACTGAATAACATTTCATGTTTCTTGTAGCTCAAAATAACGTCAAGGAAACTGGGGGACATTTTAAGTTACGAACATTTACCTTAGTTTCTGGGAGTGTTCTGGGAACCTTCAAATTGTCTATTGGGAAAAAAGATAAATCTATATGTAGCATATTAATATACAAATGGTTCTCCCTACTTCATCAAAAGCGTTCTGTTTATATATTGCAGATTCATGTATAGTTTCTTCTGTCTCTGTAAGTTTATACGTTTTATTTTTGGGCTTTTAGGCTTAACTCTCTTTTTCAGTCAAAACTGAGAACGAGGAACAAGGAAGAGATGTGAACACAGATTCGCTTTTGTTTTCTCCATCTGGTCCCTGATACAGTATCTTACATCAGACCTTTCCTCTGCACTTAAACTGTGCCTATCTCTTATCAAGACAAGAACTTTTATTGAACCCTTGCTGTAAGTAATATGAAGGCATGTGAATACACTTTGCCCTATCTCTGGTCTGTAGTTCACCGTTCAGTTGAACCATTTCCCTTTGAATGATGAGAACTGGGATTACACTTTGTTCTATCTGTTCCTGGATCAGGCTTTGGGGATGCAGTGCCTGCCCAGGGCCTTCTCTGGTGTTGTGTAATCCAAACCTGCTTACATTTACATTTTTACGTTAAGATTTAAGTGATGCCCTTATCCTGAGGAATCACCTGGCTTACGTAATATAATCCATTTATACAGCTGGATATTTCACCAAAGCAATTTTGAGTAAGCCCCTTGTTCAAGAGTACAATGGCAGTGTCAAATCTGGCGATTGAAACTACAGCCTCAGAGTTACGAGCCTGTGTTGCAGACCTGCTCTGTGGTTGGCCCGCCTCATCTCACCTCTGTTGTTGACCCCCCTCACTGCCCTTTCCAACCTCTGTTGTTGTTGCCCCTTGCCCCGCTCTCCTCCTCCATTGTTGCCGCCGTTCTATTTGCGCTGTCAGTGCCGAGTCTCTGTATGCTAATTGAGCGAGGCTGCAATCCATTACTGGCGGGGGATCCAGAGGCATTCGGCCCCTAATTCGAAACACATGTGCCACTCTGAGAGAAAATAGATGCAATCGCCAGGCCGTAGAACGGCCCAGATTGAGTTACGGCCGTGAGGCAGAGAGCAAGAACACAAATCTGTCCTTTACTGATGGAGGAAATGGGAATTGACTCTCAGCGAGACTAAAATAAATAAATAAATAAATAATGAGGGGGGGAGCAGGCAGGGGTTTATTTTTTGAGAGAAGGGACAACTAAAGGGGTGAAAAAAGGAGAGGGAAAAACTACTACCGCACCTGGAAGTCATTACTGCCAAAAAAAAGAGGGAAAAAGAGGAAAGAAAAAAGAAAGAAAGAGACGAAAGGGCTCGATGTGACGTATCTGCATTCCTGTCCGGTTGCAGCTCCCGGGTCTTACTCTGCATGTTTTTGTGACTGAGGGTAAGGAAAGGGCAACGGGAAAGGTGTTTCCATACAGTCCCCTGACCCCAGCGGGCGTGTGTGTGTGTGTGGGGGGGGGGGGGGTTTGGCCGGTTACTGCTGCTCGCTTGGCAGCCCTGATTGTTTGGGCTTTGATCCCTGTCTGTCTGTAAGTTTGAGCGAGGGGGTGGGGTTCTGATCTCACAGCCCAACGGCGGAGCTCTCCCACTCATTGGCAGGAGGCACTGACGGACAGGTCTGAGGATTCAGGTCTGTGGTGGGGGGACAGACCTTGAACCTGGGGCTGTCTGTCTGTCTGTCTGCTTGTCTGTCTCTTCGTCTCTCTGACTCTGTCTCTCTTTTCCTCTGTCGCTCTCTCTCTCTCATGCACTCAACCCTGGGTATTAGTGAGGAAGAAAGTTATGGATACCCTGTGCCAAAGTTACACGTCTTACTGTTTTCTGTTTCCAGCATTAACACAATAGCACTGTCTGTTGCATTTCCTCTGTGGATCAGTGTGCTTGTGTCTGTGGCTGGAAACTGCATTTGTAGTTTGTGTTTGAGAGCATTGTATAAACTGGCCTGCTCCACAACATGTAAACATCTAGGAGTGGGAGGATTGCAGGAGAGACTAATCCAGCGGTCCAGCGCTGGCCTGTTGAAAAGCCAAAAAAATGTGAGGTGTGTGCAGTTGGTTTTTCCTGAAGGTCAGCTTTGGCAATGCAATGTGTCCAAATTTCCCCTTCAGAGGGTGCAGGCGTTGAGATATTCACAGCTTCTTAGGAAAAACGAAAAAACTGCTATTTTCCCCTCGTAGGATGTGGAACTGAGCCTGTAATGTCTTTCAACAGTCCTTCTATTAGGAAAAAGATAATCTTTGACAGCATTGAAACTTTAGTGGCTTCCTGTAATTTAAAGCGGACCAGGGGGGAAAGTGATGATGCAGTCCCCTTGCCCCACTCCTCAACCACCACCCGCCCCTCCCCCCCCAACCCGCACACCCCTTTGGCAATCCCACATCCGGGCAAGGCTGAACATGTCCTGTGGCCATCCTTTACTGAAATTCGACCAGCTTTGAGGTATGTCTTAAGTGCTTGAATCATTGCGGAGTCTGTGTTGGAAAAGTGACTGTGCCGTTTTGTCTGGAGTTTTCATTGTAAAACACGCGCACCCCACAGTGTACACTAAGTCTGTGGACCATAGAGTTTGCTGTGGGGAGTCGTAGTTCTAAGTCTTTGTCTTTTTTCTCTGAGGTGCAGACAGCATGTGGAGAGTGAGTCTCTTGCATTGTGGGAAGTCGTAGCACAGTCAGCTCTGACAGATGAGCCTTAGGTGGGAGTATATTTTCCCCGGTGGACCGAGCTGGAAGGCTGAGTAATCGCCGTGTCTCGAGGGATGGAACCTTTCCTGGTGGGAGCTCCACATTTTAGGCACGACTAAGAAAGACATTACCTCATACTAGAGTCCCATTTCCCCCCCCCCACCCCCAATCAATCGCAGCAGTCTTTCAGCTCAGATAACAATTATTGCGCATACTTGATCTACAATGCTAGTGTTCATTTTGTTTATTTTGGCAATGCTTATTGCTAAGGGCGTTGCTGCTGTGCTTTCTCTGTGGCATTGCTGCCCCATTGTATTCCTGGCTGGAGCACTGATGTTTTGTACTTTGCTCTGGATCCCTCCGATGTTGGGTGGTAAAAGCAAACATAGTTTTTAAAACTTGTATTGAAATCTGTACTTGCCATGTCCTTCATTTAAAACGGATCTCTTTGACTTGCCTGCAAACAACGTTGAGAGTGAGTGTGTCTGTCCTAGTGATGCGAAATACGTCAGTCTGAGGAATTTTTATCTACAAGATTGATGTTTTAATTTAGCCTTATTAACGACGATTTGCCATCAAAATGGATGTTTAGAGTGAAATTCCCCTTTGCCTTTTGCAAAAAATGAGGATTTACTTCTATATCTGACCTAATTTTTCTCACCAAGTACATATGTGCATGCTGCAGCTGTACCTCATAACTTTTAACAGAAATGTCAGATAAGTGGTTGGGGCTAATTCAGTTATTTTCCTTCAAATTCAGATGAGGTATGGGGAGGAATAATATATTGCTTGCCTTGGGCATGCATGTTAAGCATAGTAATGTCTTACTGAGAAACCTGAACGTTGCTGTCCTGTCAGAGTGGAGATCCTGACTGGCGTTGTGTTGATTAGTCCTTGGAGGCTGTGCTGATTTATAGTCCTGACAGAAGGGGGATTTGTGTGGCTGCATTCATTAATAACCTTCAGTCATGGCTAGAGTCCAACACCTGTACTTTCACAGGAGGCAAGAATATGGATCTGAAAAGACCTCAAGAAGAAGTTAGAAATACCTCATTTTTTAAAAGAAAAAGAATCCTTAACTCCCCAATCCGCTCAAGTTCAGCTGGCCGTGGAAGTGTATTTTTTTCATTGTTGTTATCTTTTTACCCCTCGTATTCTGTATTTCTATTCTGAAGTCGTTTGCCTCGTGATCCTGTCTCTGTTTCTAAATGGGGCATTTTGTCTTACAGGTGACTGAGAACATCATATCAAAGCAGACATTTCAAGGTAATTCATTACCCCTCCCCTTCCCCAAACGAACTGTCCCACCGGCGAGGGAAATTTGCCAAATGGTTTTACCCAATTTACCCTCATGGCTTACAGTACATTGGCCTGTCTCAGAGGACACGTTCTTATGGGCCGCCACTGCTCATAGCTTGTTGCCATGGTGAAAAATGACTATAGCCCTTCACTCGATGGGTGACTGCCAGAATAGACACTGGAGGTTCCGATGGAGTTTCCATCCTCCCTATACCCTGGACAGATAAACTCTATCTAACTTCTCATACTCCCTTCCTCGCACCAAGAAGATAGAGGTAGAAGCGTGTACTCGCCAGCATTGTTTCATAAACATGTCTTAATGAATGATATTAAGCGCCCGCAGATCCTGCTTTCAGCTGTCTGCACTTAACCGGTGAAACTCCAGAGTAAATGGCATTAAATGCTCCAGGCTTATTCAGTATGAATCATAGGGTTTTATAGATCACTGTTCAAGTTTTGACCTGTAATTAATACCTTTTTTTTTTTTTTTTACCACAGAAGCGAGATCCTTGCCTCGTACGTTCAACACATCAGGGTCAAAGGTCATCACCACAGTGACTCAAAGACCGTCTGCCCACCTCACTCTCCTAGAAAGCAGCCTACAGGGTAGGTGCAAGTGTGTGCATGTAGACGCACTGTGTATTTTCTTTCTGCTTGGTACCCCTGTCATTAATCTCTGTTTAATAATATGAGGAAGTAGGACAAAGCCAAGATGCCGGTGTATTTACATGAATCTGTTTAGAGTAAATGGGTGTAGTCATGAATACTTCGAAGAACAACATGTGAAACATGTTGACCTGCAAATGTTTGAAAGGTGGTAATTACCATTTATTATTGAGGCTCCAAAAAAAAAGAAAACTTTAAAAGGTCAGGACAGTGCTTTGTTTTATACAACATAAACATGCCTGACATCCAATTCATGATTAAAAGTGGGGGAAAAAATTGTTTCAGTTGAGAATATTTGGTGCAGATAACCGAGTGCTTAGACTGAGAGAGAAAGAGGAAAAGGAGTAAGGGACACGTGTGAAAGGAGATTTTTAGACATCTGCCCCTCTTCAGTATTTCTGTCTCCCATGCTAAACAGGACAAGAGGCATATCAGTGTCTTTCTGTGTGGAGTTTTAGGCAGGGTTCTTATCTGACAGTACTGTTGGCTGAGGAATGTGACTTTGTTTGAATAACCCTTCCTTTACCTCTTTCCCCTCTGTCCAATTGCTCTGCCCTTCCTCTTTGCTTTCTTTTCCTCTTTCTAAACCCCCTCTCCCTCACTTTCCTCTGTCTGGCCTCTTCGTTCTGCCTTTCTCACCATCTCTCCTGCTTTTTCCTCATCTCATCTTCCACTCTCCACACTTCTCTTTTCCTCCTTCCTTCATCCATCCTTCTCTTTCCCTTCTCCCCTCTCCTCCTCTGTTGTTCCTCTCTGATCCCTCTCTTCTTTGTTCCTCCCTATTCAATCTTCCTTCCTTTTTCCTACCTGTTCAATCTCTATTCGTCTCTCCTCGCTCTCTGATCCCTCTATTTACTCTTCTCTCCTCTTTCTGACCCCTCACTCTTCTCTGTTCAATCCCTCTTCCTCTCATCCTCTCTCCTCCCTCTCTGATCCCCCTTTCCCGGTCTCCCCAGCCCCTCAGCCGGACCTCCACCAGTCCTGCCGCCACCCGGTCCGGTCCTGGGGAACCCAGAGCTTCGGCGCTCACCTGCACAACATGACGCTGGTTAACGGGCACCTGCGCGTGCCCCTGGACGGCCGCTACTTCCTGTACTCCCAGGTCTACTTCCGCTACCCCGCCCCCAGTGAGGGGGAGGAGTCCACCGTCAGCCACCAGCTGGTGCAGTGCGTGTACAAGAAGACCTCGTACCTGCGGCCCATCCAGCTGCTGAAGGGCGTGGGCACCAAGTGCTGGGCGCCCGACGCAGAGTACGCCCTGCACTCGGTGTACCAGGGCGGGCTGTTCGAGCTGCGCGCGGGCGACGAGGTCTTCGTCTCCATCTCCTCGCCCTCCTCCGTTCACGCCGACCCCTCCTCCAGCTACTTTGGGGCCTTCCGGCTCGACCTGTGAAACCCCGACCTCTCACCTCTGAACCCTTGGGGGGGCAGGAGGAATGCGGAGGAGTTGTCATACCTGAACGTTGGGATGCTGTTTGCACACCTTTTCCCCCCCCCTCCCGATTCAATGTCACACTCTTTTATGCTGGACGGAAAAAGATGAGAAAGCAGAGGAAGCCTCTTTTTTTAAGAAAGAGAGGGAACAAAGGACATTGTTGTTTAAAGACAGATGGAATGTAACTGAGAGCTAGATCACATCATTGGTGTGGAATGGTAGCAAACACACAGCTCATTTATTCTAAGAGGGCCGGGGGCTGGGATGGACGGTCTGTGCCACAGTCCTGTGTTTAGAGCGTAGCCTGGACAAACACTACCACCCTGCAGCGTGACCTGGGTGAGGCGAGATAGTCTGAGTTTAATGTATCATGTTAAACAAGGAAACAAGAGAAGAGCGAAGGAATGCTGAGAAGATTCCACAAGCTGCGAGAAATATGCGGCACTACCAGCCACCGATGAGGGCTCAGGAATCTTTAGCGGGAAGAGGGGCCGTCCTTCAATTCTGAGATCACCTGGTCCGGCCCAACCTGCACGGCAGCATACCGAGCTGGAACGTGAAAGCACTGCGGACTGATAGTTATTATTCACAGAGGGCCACGTGCATACAGTCAAACACGCAAACAAACACACGCACACACGCACATGCACATACACACACACACACATACACGCGCACACACACATACATAAGAATAAGTGAGCTCTGGCTAAAAGGAGCATGCCTCTCCTTAAAGGTGGCTGACTGGAAGGTTTAAGCAAACTGAGTCATCACATGAAGAGAAAGCTGTATTCTAGACTGACACAACAGCTGTCTGCTTTGTCCAAAAGCACACCTGGAGATTTCCTATCGGCTTTTGTTTCTCCCGAGCATTCGTCTTACATTGGTGCTTTGACAAGCGAATCGAGCTCTTAACTAACCAGTGAACACGTTCTTTTTTAGGATTTTCTCCTCCTTCTATCCAACTGCTTAATGTTTTTCCCTCTCCCTTTTCTCAGGGGGAATGTTTATGTAAATATTATATGTACTGTGTGACATTCAGGGACACTAAAGGAACTGTCAGTGCGAGGCTGTGTCTGTTTCCCATTATGGAAGTGCAGGATGGTAGTAATTTTGGAAAAAGCTCATTGTGGTTGATATCATCTGAATCTCAGCCCCAGCAGTCTGTGTATATTTGAAATGGGCTGATCTGCAGAGATTTCCCAGAATCTCCATGTGCAGCTGTGTCACACAGTGTGAAAGTGCTCTGCAGCTGGACTCTCCGTAGCAATATTGTAAATAAGGGATTTTGGGTAACATTTACAAGGGGGATTCGGCCCAGTGAGTAGAAACAGATTTGTTGAAACACACCAGATACTCAGGTGCTGTTTTACTTCTGTCCTCTCTAACAGAAAGGTCATCACAGAACGCCCATTCCTGCTATGTTGTATATGGCCACGGCCTTTAATGAATTTTCAGAACATTGATCAAATCAGATTGCTCCTGCTTCAGAAATAAGTAGACAGCTGAGTATCTGGTAAGTGTACACAATCTGTTGTAACTAGAAAACTATTCTGCTGTTCATATCAGTGCCATGTGATCAGAGGAATGACAGGTGTTAGCCCCCTCATGCTGCATTCCTGGTAAAAATGAAGTGGCTTTTGATTAATGGGTGTTTCCATTTTGCCCCAAACACTTTCAGATTTAAACTAACTGATTATTCCATGAGGAAACATCTGGCAGTAGTGTAACTTTGTAAGTGTAAACAAGTGTATCTATGTGTGTGTGTGTGAGAGAGAGACAGAGAGAGAGAGAGAGAGTGTGCACAAGTATTTTATATAGAAAATAAAATAGGAGGAAAATATTCTTTAGGTACCTCTAAAATTCAAACCACAATCTCAAAAATCACAAGGACTTTTTAATGCAAAATATGTCTCACAACATATATCACAATAAACACTTCAATGAACACTTCAAAACTTGTGCCTAGAGCAATAAAAAATCAATGTTTTTGACTTGAGGTTGTGGTGATGGCTGGTACCAAAGAAATACTGCCAGGAATATCTTTTATTGTTTTAATCTGTCATTACGTTTTGTGGGTGTTAGAAAGGAGGTGGATGTGTGGTACATTTGGTTTATCGTTATAGGCTTTTCTTTCCCAATTTGAGCACATTTGAGACAAATCATGAATCACATAGCCTAATTCAGTTCCCAGTCACTAAAATCTGAGTTAGCTTAAAACTAAAAGTATTGTACAAGACCTGAGCTTTTGACATGAATTAAAAACTTTGTTACCACTCCTGTACCTTTTGTATGACTCCGACACTGTCCATGAATGTTTTAATTTGGATAAATTATGAATGTACTGCTTATAAACATCTGTATTGTTTTCTTAATGTTTCAGCGGTGTCTTTGAAAGTGCAATTGTTTTCCAACCAGATTTTTCTGTGTAATTTGAAACAATAAATGGCTGTTCTCAGATGAAGTATCGTTGTGTGTGGAAACTGTCTAGACGTAAAGCAAAGGTCTGGGCTGACGTTAAATCAAATTCTTATGACTTGTGGTGTGTCAGGGTTCCCACAGACGACCCAGTTTGGCGTACTGTGCATCATTGACGGGGAGAACTGGTCACCCATTAGCCTGAAGGCATTACTGAACCTGATACCCCATTTCCATGTCTGCAGACTGTTGTTTCAACCGGTCATCCATCAGACTCAAAGCAGTATTGTATCCAGTTCCCTCATCCATATCCCCTGGCATTGCAGCTAATCAGCCATCATACCATGGAATGGTTTTATAGAATATGTTAGCATGTGGTATAGCACAATAGCACATGGCAAGATAGCACATATGATAGGATATATGGTGATAGCACGTGATCGGGTGTGATCTGGTATGGTAAGATAGCATGAGTCATTTTTCTCTTTCCCCTCACTTGCTCCCAGTCTGTAAGAGTTGGATGACAGCCATTCCTCAGCAGAAGACTCATGTCATTGTTGCCAGGTTTTTTTTTGGCCGATTAATCACCAAAGTCTCTCGAAGACATACTGGTGTCAATACTTCATAATGTGCACACAGGCATCACTATGATCAAGTCTGAACAGAACACTGAGCAATTAATAAAAAAATGTTTTTAAAGTTAACCTATTTTTTAAAACTTGTTCTTGATATATGTGTGTGTTTATACACTACATGGACAAAAGTATGTGGACACCTGATGTCAAACATCTCATCCAAAATTATGGGCATTAATATGGAGTATAAGGGTAGAAAGTTAAATGACTCAAACTGGAAGTAAAAGTAAAAACACATCTTTAGGTAAATAATAAAAACAGTAGTGCTTTGACAACAAAGATAAACAAAGAAAAAGGGTGCTAATGTGGTCCCCTAGCGATCTGGTAATTCACTAAGTTGGTAACGCTGCTTCCTGTCAATTTTCCACAGGACAGTTTCACCTTATAAGAAAATCTGCAGTTATACAGCATTTTAAGCTCAAAGTGTGTAATGCAGAAAAACCAGAGCTCTTGTGTAGCCGAGTGAAGTCAGCCAGGATTGGTGGGCTGCTCATTTCTACAGTCTCTGTTCTGGAAGGGGGGGGTGACACAAACAATGGCATTGCCAAACCATTGTTTCCAATCAAATGACTGGGATTTCCTTTTAATTTGTTTCAGTTGTCTTCACATGTGCTTTTGAACTCGCGTGACAGATTTTTCCCATTGCTGATTCAACAAGTCTACACACGCACAAACACACAAAGAATAAATACGTCTCCTCCTCGTAAGTTTCACTTTTTTAATTTATAGTAAATGTGAGTTGATTCTGGGAATAAATTATTTTGATCAGTCTCATTCATGCTTTGTGGTTGCATTCATATGCAATCAGAAAATGATACAAACAATGTCAGATCTCATTTTCTCATATGTACAAGTACAAAATAAATACACATTCCATTGTAAGCCAATGTTATGTTATGGAAATATCTCCAGAAAAAAATTGAAATAAAATAACAGACAGACAAGGACATATTATGTATGGAGCGCTTTTTAGTGTATCACAACTGCTATATGTTTTAACACTTCTCTGCAATACCCAGACAACAGCAATACCCAGAGTTCCGTGCTACTGAGACTGGGGAGTTCAGAGTTCGAGTCCCCTCTGTGACTCCATCATGGCAACAGGGACCAGAGGCAGTGACATTAACTACTGCAATACAGAGCCATGCTACAGAATCTACTGACTAAAAAGATACTCTGCTCCACTTTCTTCACACTGAACACTCAGCCTCCCTACTGCTGATGCAGAAACATTCCAACCAGGTGCAACTGATGAACCTTCACGAAAGGGTCGTGACCAAGTACGACGCAGTACCGTTTAACACTCTATCCCATAACGTAACACAGCAGAAGAGATCGGGAGTGGAGTATCTGGTTAGCCGGCAGAATCTCTGGCCGCACGCCGGCCGTGTCTGAGAAGCCGGCCTGGACGCAGACGGGTGTGCGGCCCCACCGTGGGTGTTTGGTTAACCCCTCTCCTCCCCCGGGGACACTTTCTCATGGTGTGACCAGGGCTTAATGCGCCCTCTCCCTCCTACCACCTCCACCGCTTAAGTCTGCATCAACAGTGCTTTTCTGTCTACATCGCCACAGTCTCTCACTTATTTATTTCTTTTTGTCGTCCTTTGAAAAAAGAGACAGGAAGTCGACTTTCCAAGAGTAGGAGCCGGCCTCGCGGCGAACGGGGCCCGGTGGAGGAAACGGGCTGAAAACATCCTGGCAGCCAGCGGGCCGCTGAAGCCGCCATCAGCCCAAACAATAGGCCCTGGAGCCAGGCCGCCCAGGCTCCTGGGATTAGAGAAAAGGCCTGACGCACAGTCCAGTCGCTGCCCCCCTCAAAACCCCTTAAATGCTTTTTAAAACACAGGGAGGGAGGGAGGGAGGTGGAGGGGCTTACAGCACGGTGGAAGAAATTTAATTTGACGAGACATTATAGTCACGGGGTCTCTCCTGGATTTTTATTTTACTACACTTGCTTTTTCCAAATGGTTTTGTTGAGGTTGCATTACCTCACACCTGGGTTGTCTTGCCCCTGCACCAAAGACAAAGACGAGAAGGGCTGCCTGTAGACATAATTTAAAAGGGGTGGGCTGTGGATCAATGATTATGGGAATCGTGTTGGACAAGGGAAGTGCAGTACATGAAGCGATGTGGCTTCGAAAGTGACAAAACGCATGAAAGTGGAGCTTCGCGGCTGTAACGTTGACCTCCTGTCCACATTCACCTCAGAACATGAACAAGATGTCCGACGCAGGCAGTGACAGTAGCACTCGGGAGCAGAGACGGTGAATACATGGAGGGAAAACTGCGTGACTAAATCCCTTTTTTTCCCCCACCAATCTACAATATCAGAACATGGGATTTGTAATATTCTGCTTGCTCCCAAAGAGGTGATTATTCACAGAATGATTTTGCATACATTTTTTTCTCCTTAAAGACATCTGCTCTCTACACAGTCTCAGACACGAGCTACAACCAGTGCCAAAACTAAAACTCAAGCAGCGGTGACTCAGCTTGAACAATCACCATCTTTGAAGAAACTAACAGATGAGCAACAGCACTGCCTAGTGGCCAGAGAGGAGAACTGCAGCCCAGTGGCCGTGGCTGAAGGCTGGCAGGCATTTGCAGGAAGCGGCAGTTACTGAATGGATCATAAGTGCAAAACTGCAGTGGGAAGTGAAAGTGCTGTCCACAGTAACAATCAAATAGTTTGTGTCCTTCATCATGCCAGAGAAACAGAGCACCACCATCGGTACGCTCGTACACATTTACAGACCGGAGATCAACCTCTGAGTCCGACTGGATTTCTCACCCAGGTGCACGACCAAAGGAAAGCGGACAACCCTGCAGCCTACTAGGACTGGAAATGAGCAGCGCTACTTAAGCTGGAGTCATGCTTTTTCCTTACTGCAGAGTAAAATCAACTGCACTTCCACTTCAGTGTCTGGAATAAGTTCATTAGAGAACAAGCTGAAATAGCAGCCATTATGCAATTACTTTTTTTTTTGCCAGTTTAGCTATGAATCCCACAGAAATATCCCACAAATCTAGCCAATTTAGCTAAATGTGCCACAGCAATATCCCACAATTCAGCTGGAAGTGGGACGTCGCAAATGGAAGAGCACTGTTGAAGTCTCACTGCACAGTACATTTTGTCTACAAACTCTCACCAGGCTTAATGGAATTTCCAGTCGACTACAGCGGGATTCCGAGGTCCCCGCAAATGGAAGTGGGCTGATGCTAACACTGGCTGTGGGACGGAAGCCAGGCTGGTCTCCATGGAGACAGCAGCCAGTGAAATATGGAGTGTCAACAGCTGGATAGATGCATCCCAAATTGAAATGTTTCTTTAACGTGGCAAAATAAATAAAAAAACAAAAAATGAGCAATCCAAAACTTTGGTTTTCATTCATTATAGCTACACGCTGTAAAGTGATTCCTTGTATCGCACATTATTATCAACCCAGATGTTAATCTCATTACAGTGTCACTTGTAACATGAGCATTTCAGAAACTTCATGAAAGAAACAGGCCAAGGCCTCAGAGGTCACGTGATGCCAAAGCTCATGTGGGGTCATTTAAGCCATTTCTCCAAAACGGAGAGTTCTTTAAGACTTGTACCTTAAGATTCAGATTTGTTTTATCTTTACGACCTTTAAATCATGCCTAATTGTTCACCAGTAGATTTCAACCATCCAAAGAGCCAATCTGATCTTGATGGTGTCTTTGCAATGCCTGTCAGCACAGCTTTATAGGGGTCTTCATTAATGTGTAAAAGCGCCGGCTTCGGATGACAATAAAGGGAGGAACTTTGTTAACTAAGGAGAAATGGATGAAACATTAAACAGGACTGTGGAGTTTTTTTGCCTCCAGAATGCAGCATTGAGAATCAGTGGGAGGCCGGGCCGGTTCCCAGCATGCAGCAGAAAGCCGGGGTCGTGATTCCCTGAAGAGTTGGCGCATGTCAAGCAGTAACAGATTTGTCGACGCACACATTAGTATCAAATCACAGCTCTCGTGGTGGTGATATGTATTTTTGCAACAAAAAAAAAGTTCTTTGTTACCCCCTTTCCAGCTTCAGAACCCCCTCACCGTTCCTCCCAGCGAACCAGGGAGGCCCAACGCAAGCTGGCTCCACAGATGGGGGTTCTGGGGGGGTAGACCACTCTCCACCTCCTCCTCAGTAACGCTGCTGTCAGACACCCCTGCTCCTCCCCAAATCTTCGCCCCTCCCAGTAATGAAAATAGTGCAATTCTGTGGGCGGGTCTGAAGGTGAAATAAATATCTAAACGTCCCGGGGGTGGGGGGCAGCTGACAATGGGATGTCCCGAATGGAGGGGGGGGGGAATCAGTTAAAGAGGATGGAATCAGGGTCCCGATTGGCCATCTGAGCCATGTGTTTCAGTATGTCCTTCTTGGTGATGATTCCTAACAAACGCCTGCAAGAAAACAGAAAGAGAATCGGAGAGGGGGAGGTGTCAGCATGATACTGGCAAGAACTCAAACAGTCATCAAATACGGCAACCGTACAACCCAATATGATGCGCTGCTTCAAACCATATGCAGGCACATGTACACGAGACAGCGTCTGGCTCTGATCCAAGGTCAGTGAAGACCACAAGAGTCGCTCTGTCGGCACAGGCAGAACAGACCGAAAACGAACGGTCAGAGAAATACGCGTAAACACGCGTAACTAGACGAACCCAGTGTCTCCCGTTCAATTATCCTCAAAGATCACAAAATGAAAATATAAGAGAAGCCACATTTTGGAAATGGCTTTCATTTTCCACACCACATGTGTTCATGCTTAGCGAGACCATTTTCTTCATAAGAAAAAAACTGAAAATAAAAGATGATTGAAGATGAAAATCAGGTCTGAAAAAATACAAAAAACTTCAGCCACATCCAACAGTACACCTAAATAAACATGAATCTAATCTTGTAAATCATTCACTTACCATGAATAGTCTCATTACAAGGTTATTTTTCTTGTAGTATTTCCATCTAGAATAGTGTGGTTCCCCCCTAGCCCTCTGTACTCCCAGTACTCCTTCTTACTTAACCCATTAAGCCTTATAAGATCACAAACGTGATTAGAATGTTATTAACTGTACATTCTAATGATGATGTAACAATCACCACTGCTAAGTGAAGGCAATGGAGTTCTAGAGCATTCAGAATTTAGGAAAAACATTCCAAAAAAACCTACTCTGAACAGAGAAACACAGACACCCCCCCTCCCACCCTCCCCTGCCCCCGCCCCAGCTCACCCGTTGTGAGTGACCAGGCACTGGCGAAGGCCCAGCTTGCGGAAGATGTCCACCACGATCTCCATGGCGGTGTGGTCGGTGACCGTGAAGGGGCTGAGGTCCATGATGCCCCGCAGTTTGAGGGGGGCGGGGCCTTCGGGCGGCTGAGGGGGCATGTACTCGGTGAAGAAGATGCGGGAGGTGCTGACGATCCCATCCTGACGCATGCGTGCGTTTTCTAAGGGAGGGCGGGGGTTGGGACAACAGACAGGATTATCAGTTACACACTCACCCAAAAAATGCAACAAATGCCCACAAAATATGACTGTTTCAAAGACGCCAACCAACGCACACTCCCCAACACCCCAACATAACCAAACACAACACAACCATCCTAAAAAATGCTATGGAACATTCTTTAACTCATTCACACACAAATATGGATAAACAGAAAACTAACTACCTCACTCAACTCACATTCTCAACTCACTCAGCTGAATCACTTAGCTCATTCACTCAGCTCACTCACTCAGCTGAATCACTCAGCTCACTAACTCAGATGAATCACTCATATCACTGACTCAGCTCACTCACAGTGCTGAATCACTAAGCTCACTAACTCAGATGAATCACTCATATCACTCACTCAGCTGAATTACTCAGCTCACTCCCTCAGCTCACCTATGGAGATGATGAGGTCTCTGCGCAGCACGAAGCCCACCAGGCGCTGGGACTCGTGGGAGACCACCACGGGGAAGCCGCTGTAGGTGGTCTCGGCGATGAGCGTCTCCACGTCCTCCACCGTCAGGCTGTCCTGCGTCAGCACGGAGAGCGGCGGGTCGCTGCGGCGCGGCCGCATCACGTCCATGGCCAGCGTCTTGTGGCTGAACTCCTCCTTGGCCTCCAGGAAGGGGTAGCCGTTGAGCCGGATGTGCGCCTCGTAGATGCCCTCGCGCCCCAGCGCGTCCGCCACCCACTTGCTGGTCATGGCCGCCGCCATCAGCGGCACGATGTACTCCAGCCCGCCCGTCAGCTCGAACATGATGACCACCAGCGACACGGTCATCCGCGTCACCCCGCCTGCAAAACCGCCACGGAAGGTTCAAGAACACAGACTGTGGCGACGGTAACTAATGACGCTGAGGGGAGAGGCTAGAAACGCTACAGCAGAACCATCAGTCATACACGGCTGTACCGCGAGAATAACACAGACACCGTTACACTGGTCTTGAATAGAACTCCATTTTCAGGAATTGGCCAACAGGTAATTCTGAATACTGGGGTGGGGGGGGGGGAGGACTAACTTACACTGTCACAATGTTACCCAAAACTCCTAAAACTCAGCCCTCATGGGTCCCCCAATGCCCAGGACCCCAGCCAGTTGCCTGCCTTGCCCGTTCATAAGATTTATTGCCGTGCCCGCCAAACAATCGATTGAAACCATCCGTTCCTAAAGCAATTAACTGCAAAGCTATAAAGAAATCACGGAAAGAAAGACGATGCTTATTGGCTTAAAGCGTCACCCCGTTGGGGGGGGAGGAGCCTTACCCAGGCAGGCGGCCGCGCCCACCATGGCGTAGAGCCCTGGGGTGATGCAGTCCGCCCCGGGGGAGCACCAGCCCCGGAACACGGCCCAGTCGTGGTGGTGGTACGCCAGCTGCTCCATGCCCACCCCCAGCAGCCTGCCCGCTATCGCCCCCACCGCCATGCTGGGGATGAACAGACCCGACGGGACCTGCGGGAGGGGGAGGAGAAGAACGAGGGATGAGGAGAGAAGCACGACAGAGACGGTGAGAACTGACTGCGTAGTGGAGCAACGCAAAAAGAATATAAAGCATATGTGCATCCTGAGAATGTGGACTGTTCATCGCTCACAATCCTCAAAAGGATCACGACTGACTTGAAAGGCCATTTGAATAACAAAAAAACATCTTTGATCAAAAGGCCTAATTTTGCTTGCCTTCAAGGAAGGCAGCATTAAAAAACAATATTCAGTTAACTGCAATTAATTAGGCACTTCCTGCTCTATGCTCTAGCTTACAGAGATCAAACAATTAGGCATTTCCTGGTTCAGAATAGTTCACTGTAATCAAATGCAGTTCCTGTTCCACAATAGTTTATAGCGATGAACATATGAGGGACTTCCTGGTCCTGACTGGGTATTTTGTTAACCAATTTGATCTCTGGGGCACCACTGTGCTGATATGTCACACAACCATATTTGGAGACCCAGGTTCAAGCACCCTCCCAACCACAGAACTGAACGCTATACCATAACCCCTTATATTGTGCTACCAGTGAGAGCCAGGTGTGTATGAATCAGGGCTGGATTACCTTCATGCCGAAGGTGACCACGGTGATGAGCATTTTGAAGATCAGGGCGAGGGAGAGCTGCCACATGGCGGTATAGACGTTGTGCCCGGCGGGGCGGTCGGGCAGCTCGTTGCTGCTCTTGCTGGCGTTGACGTTGATGTAGTCGCACAGCTTGGACGAGTCCAGCAGGCCGCAGTCGTTGAAGAGCTCCGAGATCAGCTCGCTGCCGCTGGTGCGCGTGTAGTCGTTGGGGAAGGCCAGCACGGCCGTCACCGCGGTTACCACCAGCACCTCCAGCACCGGGTAGTGGCCCAGGCGCGTGGTCTTGCGGCAGCGGCACCAGGCGATGTTGGCGCGGATGAACAGGGCGCCCCAGATGCCCCCGAAGATGCCCAGCAGGATGAAGGGCACCAGCTCCAGCAGGTGCCAGGGGCTGTGGAACTCCACGTAGAACAGCACCAGCCGGCTGTTCCCGAACGGGTTGATGGAGCGCAGCGTGAAAGCCGCCACCAGGGCGGCGAAAAAGGACCGCCACAGCGTCTTCAGCGGAAAGTAATAACTCACCTGCCATAAGGAAGAACGAGTCTCAGATTTAACCTTACGCAATCTGATTGGACAGAGCAATAATTCATTTCATAGAACACTGGTGGGCCAAAATTCTTTACAGAGGACTTTAAAGTACTTTAAAGACATTTAAAAGAATGAAAAGTGAAATATGATTCTAAAATATGTCCACAGAGCAAAAGGCAGAGGTGCAGATAGAACTGATAATTTTCAAGAGGCACAGTGAATCAGAAAGCAATAATTTAAAAACAATAAAACGGAGGAAGAGAACCAACTAAACCCAACAAGGGTAAAGGGTTATACACAGTTAAAAGCAATACAAGATGATATATTTTCAAAGGCTTGTAAAAGGGGACACAGGCAGGCTCCAGCTGCTAACACTCACCTCCTCCAGACTGAAGAGCACCCCTCCAATGGGAGCTCCGAAAGCCACGGACACGCCCACTGCGGCCGCAGCAGAGAGGACCTGAGAGAGACACGCCCACCGGGTCAGCGGACCGAGACCAGACCACACCCACGTTCTATACAGACGCGCACGCACGGTGCTCCATCCATGCACACACGGTAAAGGGTGCTCCATCCATGCACACACAGTAAAGGGTGCTCCATCCATGCACACACAGTAAAGGGTGCTCCATCAATGCACACACAGTAAAGGGTGCTTCATCAATGGCTCCTTTAAAATCTGCCACATAGCAAACCCGCACATGCGGTATGCCACAGTCTGTGCAGGGCAAATCACCATGTCTGGCAATAATGGTACGGTGTTTATATAAGTATACAAGTCTGCTGAATATGCGAACACTTGTATTTCCATTGCAGACTGACCTCTCTGCGCTTGGCCTCGTTCTTGCGGTATTTGGTGAAGAGGTGGCAGAGGATGTTGCCGCAGCAACAGGCCACGTGCACCAGCGGGCCCTCCTTGCCCAGGCTCAGTCCGGACGACACGGCCAGCACCAGGGTGATGGTCTTTATCACCAGGGTCCACTTGCCCAGGTAGCCGCGGATGATGAACCCGCTCAGGATGGTTTTAATCTGGGGGGGGTGAGCAGGCAAACACCAGTAAACTTCACGTTCATACTAAGGCACTGTAAAGCTTTAAAACCCCCTTAATAAGCACTGACATTCAGCTGTTTCCTGTGGAGCTCGTTTTTGTCCACAGTTTTAGAGTGGATCAGCAGTCAATAGTTATTCAATTTACAGGCTGGGAGTGCTGGGGATCCACACTTTAAGGCTTGGGTTAGGCTAGGGTTAGGTTAGACTGGGGTTAGACACGCAGGTCCTACCTCAGGGATACCAGAGCCACACGCATAGGGAGCGAAAGACCTGACCAGGGACACCGCCAGGAAGGAGAAGAGCAGTGCCCAGCAAACGTACATCAAGTAATTCACGATGTATGCAAACGCCCCCTGCAGGACACAAACAGAATCGTAAAAATCACACCATTATATAAAAACTTTTTTTTTAACAGTAATTTTTCCCTTTTATTTTGGGTCTGTAGCTTTAATTTAAAAAATAAACATATAATCATTGCTAAAGCACTCAAACTGTAACTGCAGTAACTCACCAGAAGAGGGCCTTCTACGCCCTTTAAAATTTCCACCGCCACTTTAAAGCGGAATACGATAAAGTCAAGCTACGTCACATTTTCAAGCAACGGGGGCTGAGGTCGAATTTAATAGACATGAGCAGCAATAAACAAGCAATGAAGTGGAGTGATGAACTGCTGAGATCGACGGATTCACCTCCGTGGTTCCGATGATGAGCTCCGCCCAGCTCTTCCACTGCGGGCACTTGTCGCGCTCCTGGAAGGTGGTCTCGTTGGAGTTCCAGCAGCAGTGCTCGTGGTTGAACCAGAAGCCGTTCAGACACACGCCCTCCTTCAGGTCCGTCATCCAGTGGGCCGAGATGTCGATGCCTCCGGCCAGGGCCCCTGTGCGACAGTACCATCACAGATAATGTCAGACGCCCGTGACGATGCTTAAAGTCCAGACACACTGATTTATCTGGACAAGGTGTTTATCAATTTAATAGGGAAACCCTGGGCTCTATGAAAAATTTGAATATGTTCAGTGTAGGGGGAAAAAAGGAAAAAATCAGACAGCGAACTGCATAAATTTAATTTGGGAAAATGAAAGATCTACAAGCCTAACCCGTAATAATTAGGGGTCTCCAACTACAGTCCAGGAGAGCCGCAGGGTCAAATGGCTATCTTTGTTACCCAGAACTTTATTGATCAGTTGATTACACTGATAAATTGCCTCTGTTGGCTCCTTCGGGTCTGCATTGGTTGCTTATTTTAAGGAAAAAACTAAAACCAGCAGACCACATGGCTCTCCAGGACCAGGGCTGGCCACCTCTGGTAATGATGGTTGAAACCCACAAACACACTCATTTCTGACCAATATGTGGACCAATTTAAAGCCACACCCTTGGCCTCTCTGACAAATCAAAAAATGTATGCGAAAAAGACCAAGCGGGTTACACAGATAATTTGGGGACATTCCGTTTTTTGTCGGTGTAAATGATTCATCCCACAATTAGATCACTCTTCCATTGGGAATTTATGTAATCAAATCCAAGTGAATTTGGATGACTATCACATTGTATCAGTGTAGTGATCGAGTGACTTGTATGTATGAAAAAGTACATTATGTACAATTGAGTTCCTCCCTCCCCTCCCCAGACGGCCCTGTAATGAGTGACAGCGGCAGGGGGTGGGGCCTTCCCTACTGACCAGCCATAAGGCCAATGAGGAGCATGAGAAGCCAGCCGGAGAAGGCATCGCTGACACTGTGGAGCAGAGCCCACGTCGACTCTTTGCTTTTACTGGCAATCTGCACACAAACACAGACGAGACGGCGATGAGACGGTGACCAGACGGCGATGAGACAGAGATGAGACAGGCTGAGAGCAGAGCATTCTGAAAACAAGGAGAACGACATCCGCACGGTGTGCGTAATACCATATCTCGCTGGTTGACGAAAATACTAAGAGACAGATCATTTTACTCAGAAAAGACAAGTGAGGAACAATAAAAAAAACAACTAAAGATGTGTACTGAGCTGACATGACCAGCACATCTGTGAAACACGTTTATAAACCGTGGCCTTTGAGGCAATAAGCGACAGACAGGAGGGGACGGAGGCGACGCCCGTGTCCGGTAACCGTGGCGACCGGCGCACCTCTCTGTGGCGGTCGCGGTCCTTGGACTTCTCGCGGACCCAGTCGATGGTGTTGAAGTCCTCATACGTGCCCACTCCTGGGGCCGCCTCCTCCAGCAGGTCCATTAGCCTGGTCCCTCCGTTCAGCATGTCCCCCCCGCTGCCATGGGTACCGTAGCCTGTGATTGGGGAGGGGGGGGGAGAACACAAGGATTAAGTCACACACATGCATACATGCATAAACGCATGAACAAACACTAACGTACGCACGATAGCCTAATGCTAAACAAGCCAAGACCGACTGGACTGCCAGTTCTTGTTGTGAAGCACTTACGTTCTATATGTCTGAAAAACACTACTTTTCTGAATGCTTAGTCATTTATTCACAATAAAAAGAATGCAAGAATATCAAAACAAGATGTGCTGCATGATCCCTATAAAATATCGCCAAAACTCAAACAATGACGTTTATTCTGCAAATGCAAACCAAAAAGAGCGCGCACAGTAATCTGGGTAGGCTTGAACACAATACCGCTTCAAGAGCCAAAACGAAACAACTAAAGCATTCCTGACGTGTTAAATAACATTACACAAACACAATGCTGGGGAACCGGACCTAATAACAGCCTCAGAGACTAAACATCAACCCAAACAGGAAATGGCAGGAATATTGCAGGAGGGGACTTTGATCATGTTGCTGATACCGCAGCTTATTTCTGGTCTTTGCACCACAAACAATTCAGGAGATGCGAGACATTCCGCAGAAAAATAAACAGACACCCCCACACTGAACCTTTCCAAGAACCCTCCATGTGTAGACATCATAAAATCTTTTTATGCGCTGCTGCCAACACTTTAATAGAATGGGCAAAACCAAAGCCCGGAGTGTCCGCATCAGCCGAGAGAGGACCAGCACCAATCACACGACACCTTATTCAAGGCAGTCCACCGAGATGTAAACCACCTCCGCCTGCATCAATCAATGCCACGAAAGTTGGAAAAACAAATGCATTTGTATATGAGTGTATGAGGTAATAATAACCAAAGCCTCTTGAATCAAAGACTCGGTCAAGAAACAACAAAGTAAAACCAGCTCATGAGAGATAGTAACTCAGGCGAGTGAGCCCCTGAAGCCCCACCCACTTCAGCCCAGCTGGGGGGAGCCGCATGCTGAGATCGCATTCCTGCAGGAAACCGCAGGGCTGCACACGCACACGGTTGGCCTAAATACGCGCCTACGCAGCGCACAGCGGGGGCGCACCACGAGGGCCCAGATGCTGTGGGATTTTGTGCCAAAGTCTGCTCTTAATTATTTCATTAGCCCATTCACTTATCCAAGCTGAAAATGTCTGATACGGTCATGGGCACAGCAGACAGCACACGCGTCCTTGGTGACCCTATTTTACTGCGGTATATCGACATGTAGTATGAAAACCTGATAAGCGCGCAGCATGCCTTAGACGGTTGCTAACGAGCAGAGGGAACAATTCAAGCAAACTTCTATGCAAAATGAGATCTCGCACTGTACTGTTTTTAACAAGAATTTGACACACCCCCACATTAAATTTCAGTGACCTCAATCTCATTTCATAGCAGTGCTTAACTGGAGCAGGAGTATAAAAAATAAAAAGACAGGCTGGAATTTCCCTCGATGCATGTGTCTGTGTGCTTTATATTGTTTCCTTGTTAATAAATGGGGAATCTGAATCAGGAAGTGTGCAACCTTAATTTAGGTTTCCGGTTGGTCAAGGAAAATGCAAGTGTTTAAATCACCAAAATCTGACCTGTCACTGGGGGAAAGAAAGACACTTTGTCAGAAATGAAAGCAGGTACAGAAAATTCCAGGTATGAGTCAGGCAGGTCAGACTGGTTTTACTGAGGAGAAGTAGGGCTGCTATGCCAATCAAATTAAAACAAGAGACAAGACAACACAAACCCTGCAAGCAACACAAGCCCCTTTGTATGGTGCCTGCTGCCAATAAAATTCAAAGAGTATTTGCGACATTAGAGCATTTACATTTGGAACGTGACATTTGCTAAAGCCAAGCTTTAACAAACACATTAAATCACAGTACTTTAAATCAGCCATTTTATGTCAGATGTTAAATGCTGACATATTAACAGATTACCAGGCAGTGAGCTGTTGTGATAAGGAAGCAGTGGCTTGCGCAATGCAACTGGGAGCTCGGGCTGGGTTATACACGCCCACGCGCTGTTCTTATGAAAAACGCAAAGCCTGCTGGAGGAACTCAGGTGGCCGACAGTGTGCCTCGTGACCCTCGCTCTCCGGTGCGCGTTTTAAAGGGAGCTGCATGCACCGCGGAGCTTTATGGCCAAATGGCGTGAGGTGAGGCGAGGTGATAAAAACTCACTGGGGCCTGAGGCTGCCGGACGGAAGCCCGGCCCTTTGCCCTCACCAAAACTCCTGCCAACGTACGGGTAAAAAGCACAGATTCTATAGACACGCCAGATACTCAGCTCCTGCGTTCTATCCAGGCTTCTTTCCTCAACTACAGGAGGTTTCCAGTTTGTAACAGGGGTTTGGGCTGCTATATTACAGAGTGTCTATTTATACAGTACTGTACTTGCTCATGCCCCTTAATGGTTTCTGACGCATTAAATAGGAATTTCAATTATAAGGACAGGGAGGAAAGATTTTGGTGGGTCAATATTCTCGGATTGCCAAGCAGCATTCTTAGGAAGCTCATTTTTCTTAGGAAATTAACAAGTCACTTTTTGAACCCAGAGGTGACTTTCAACTGAGAAGGTATTATTACCAGTATTTTCATTTCAGAACGCCTCCTCTTCTTAACTGCTTTGTTATCCAGAGAAATATTATGTGTGCTCTCCAAAATGATTTTACCATTTAATGTTTACAGTTGTTGACCTTGATGTTTTATTGCTGATCATCCTGTTTCATTGCTGATCATCTTCTTTTATTGTTGATCTTATTGCTATAAAGATATTTTGCTATCCGTATCTTTTCTTAAATCTGACAAACAAATCTGTTTATGCATTCCATCAGTTTATTTGTCTGTCTATCTGATAGCCAGGCCGGGGCTGGGAAACAGGGCCGTGGTGTACCCCTGAGTCATGCTTACTGTAACCCAATATCCCAGCTGCCCCGGCGAAGCCCTTTAACACAAAGGGCAGCACGCCAGCCAAGTGAGCGAGACGACACGGATACAGGCAAACACAAAATGTGCGATACAGAGAGATACAGAGAGCTCCTATTTCACCGCTGTAGCGTTCGTCGGGACACGGCGAAGCCTGTTCGTTTTTAAAAGCTTCGTATTACTGCACGGACACGAGAAAAACAAACAGAGAAAGCCGAGCCACCGACGCCAGAGCTGGGAGTGAGTCTGAGTGATTTCTGAATGTAGCTTCCCCACTGCAGTCCCCTGCTGCTGAGAGAGAGAGATAGAGGTAGAGCGAGAGAGAGAGAAAGGGAGAGAGCGTGAGAGTGAGAGAGTGAGAGAGAGAGGCAAAGGTAGAGAGAGATGGAGATAGAGAGGCAGAGAGAGAAAGAGATGGAGATAGAGAGGCAGAGACAGAGAGAGGGGCAGAGAGAGACAGAGAGAGGGGCAGAGAGAGAGAGGAGGGGGGCAGAGAGAGAGAAACAGAGAGACAGAGAGCCAGAGACAGAGAGATGGGTAGATCACATACAAAAACACAATTCTCAGACCTCAAAGGTTCTGTTGTCTTCCTACTTCCCTCCAAAACCAGGGTTTCGGCATGTTGTTGGTTTTGACAATGGTGAGCCGCACCTCGTACCTGGAAGGTGAAGTTCTCAGTTCCATCTGGGAAATGTGCTCAGGAGAGGGAGGGAGAGCCTGAGAAAGTACCGACTGAGCCGGACTTGGTCATGCGACCCCCACGCTGACCTCTGACCCTATGTTTGACGACATTCCCTGCTTCCGTGGCGGGGGACCGCTTACGCCAGAGACGGGATGACCTCCGTGAGCCTTAGGTTCCCAGGACTACATTTATAACGAGGCACAAGCGCTGTTGAGGCTGAGGGCACAGCCAAGGTTGAAGAGCAACAGGAGAGGAGGGGGCAACCATGCGAAATGACGCTGGCGTGGAGAAATGACGTCTACATGAACGAACCCCATACACCAAAGCCAAGTAGAGCAATACAACGATAAAGGGACTGGACTGGAAACTCAGAGGTACAGGTTCAACTCCTATGAGGTATACTAGCGTTGTACCCTTGGACATGGTAGTTAGCAACAACTGTATTTCACGGTATGTAGAAATGTAAGCTGCACAGTCTTTTAGAATAATGGCGTACACCACACATGCTAAAACCCTCAAAAATCTGAAAGAATTTGGCAGGTGTTAAGATTCCCCAGTGCTAATGCAAGAAAGATTAACAGTTACATTAACTTGGATAGCCTGAAAACTGAATGATTCCATCGCCACTAGACACAAAAGTAAATGACTGTGTTAACAAAAACGCATAGTCTAAATGCTCTAAAGTTTGAGGAAGCTGAACTCCAAGACAACAAAGGTTCTGCCCCCTCATCAGGTAAAACCGGCACTGAAAACCATGCTGAGGCAGGCGAAAGGGGCGGGGTTCCAAAAAAACAAACACAGCGTTGTCATTGCTGTGGTTCTCACTCCTCACATCCCTTTCCTTCACCCACCCCCAGTTTCCGGTGGCTTCTTCCCCTTCGTCTCGGCCAGCTCCCAAACCAAGCTTCCGTGGTCTGTGCTCAGAGACGTCAGTCCTATCGGGGGCGGACGTGCAGTTGTAGCCGCAGGGCTCTACACTAACATTTCTTCCAAGGAGCAGACGTGCTCCAGATTAGAAAAAAAACCAGGAGCACACTAATGTGTCCCAATTACTCGATGTGCTCTCAAATTATTTTTGTAGTTAGTACACATCAAGTCTCAGGAGCAAATCCTCCTAAAATGTGAGCACTGTAGAGTCCTGAGTTGCAGGTGATCCCCTGCCATGCACTGAGGAGGAACAGAGAAAGGAAAGAACTGAAGGGGAAGAACTGCATTCCAACTAATGACAGTTACCTCCTTCAGATAGGTACCCTCCACCCTTACACTCAGAGCATCTCATATAGGCAGGAAACTTCAGGGTTTTTCATCATCTCATCAACAGGACCTTACACAGTATGCAGGCTGGTTAATTTAACCCCAACACAATTTGCCCCATGGGCACTTTTATGTCCCACACACAGAACTGTCCAGACTATGCTGGTGTCACAAACAGCCCCTCTGGAGGCTTCGATCAGGATGACCTGCCCCAGGTCAGAGGGATCCAATCGCTCAAGCACACGGGACTCAAATTTACAATTACAATTTTAACATTTGCCAGATGGCTTTACTTGAGGCGATTAAAAAAATGTACTCTTAACATGGTAAACTGAAAGGACTGTTTTTCTCTCTCAAAAGGGGCAGCATGCAATTTACAGCATGGCTGTTCACCCATCCATCTCAGATTGCCCCAGATTTTTTACTGTATGTAGAGGCCTATGAATTTCACAGGGACAGAGCACAATATATCATATTTAATATGGATGCTGGAGCGTTCATCCTGCATACTGTACAACAACTTGGTCAGAGATTTTTCAGAACTGTCCCTGGGCAGTTCTGAAAAATGGCCTTGTCTTCCACAGGAATTAAGCTAGCCCTACTTCTAATGGTCTACACCAGAGATGGCCAACCATGTTCCTGGATCACCACTAGGATGTCATTATTCAGTACTTGTTAGAATATTTAAGCAGTTTCTTACACAGGCAAATTCCCTCAGCTGGTTTCTTATATCTAACCATATTGTTGGTTGCCGGTTGAAAGCAAATACCAGCCACCCTGTGGCTCTCTGGGACCAGGATCAACCATTGCCAGTGATGGTTGAAAAACACAAACAGTGATTTCTCTGACCAAAACGTTTATCAGTTTAGTACTGAACACCCTGGTATTTCTTTAGGACAAATCAGATGCAAAAAGAAATCACATCAAAGTAATATTTAAAAAAATTAAACTTCAAATAAAAACTGGTGGCTGGTTTTCAGGGATCAAGATAATAGAACACAGCAGACCTTGCGGCTCTCCAGTAGCTGAGCTCGCCACCCCTGCAGGGGATCTTCCCATCTCCCCCCCCCCCCCACACACACACACACACCGCCACCCCCCACCTGCGCGCCGCACGGCTGGTCAATCTCCTACCCTTCTTTCCTTGCTCTCGCGGCCTCTTGTCTTCATTACAGTGCAGCTCGTGCCGACTGCATCAGAATGCTAATGAAGCCCAACTCTCTGCAGTCCAGTGGTGCACACAAACACACGTGGTGCAGCTTGCTCACCGCTCCTGACGCACCCTAACACACCGCCCCCCCCCCCACACCAGGACTCCACTGAAAACATGAGGCCCCATTAAACCTTAACCGGAGGCCACTGCAGAGAGGTTGCCATTTGACCCACAACAGCTGAGTTCCTTGGGTGTTCTTTTCAGTATGTAAGCAACCAAACAGCTTGTGCTTATCTTGCTTTAATCAGCGACCCTGGAGAGTTTGCAAAAGAGCAGTTATCAGTCTGAATGGGCTTTTCCGCTGTGCCATGAGAATTTTTCTGGCTCCCCTCAAAAAGGCCAGACAGGAATATAAAACCTAGGGTCGGACACTGAGTAAATAAGAATCAGAGGAACCAAAAAATAAAATGCAAAAACTTTGAAGGAACTGCATAACACCTCCATGCAGAAAAGAGCCAGGAGGGGAAACATACACTCTATACAGAACACAAGCCTGAGCCACCTCCTGTAGTCAAATCAGCATCTGTAAATTACCAAGCAGGAGGAAAGTCAATTAGCAAATGTTTTAGTCTAAACTGGCCCGTGGTCACAGTTTAGTGATGACCAGTTTCAGGAGCCATTCACACGAATGACAGCTCATCCTTGAGATAAACCAGAAACATGGATCACATTCAGGCGCAATTAATTCAGGTCTGCCTGACAGCACCATACCTTTCACCAGCTTAAGACAAGAGTCTTGACAAGGTCAAGTGTTAACAGTAATGCTAGACCAAAATCCTTTTCGCATCATCTTGTCATTATGTATTCTCACATTCCTACGTTGTGGCCCTCCGATGGATGACTATTGCCAAGAGTGTTTCCTGCATGTCATGGACATATCTGTTAAAACCCAGGACACCAAAATCAATCATGTGACAGGAATTCTATTCTTTTCCAATATAAGTAACTTACCTTTTTGTGTAAACACAGTGATTCGATTAACTCACTACTTTGCCTTATCAACAGACACACTGTACAAGAAAAGCTGACACACACAAATAGGCACACGCACACACACATACATACATACAAAGTAGGTGACTATGATATCAGTGTTTTGTCTCACGAACAGTACATGGTGTGTCCACCACCAGACATTTAAATGAGAAACTTAGACAAGCATCATGGAATATCTAAACCCAAACAATTTTTTTTTTTAAGTGCAGCAGTCTTGCACTGAACTTCCTTAATGCTATTTAGCCACAGAGTCAAAGGAACGTACAGCTCTTGAGCGATTCAGTCAAGCCAAATCATCACATGATGGGGCTGGGCTCAGCAAGATGCAACACTACAAGCTAACTTTTAATATAATTAAAGCTCTTAAGCTAACTTGAACACTGGGCTTTTCGTATCATGAAGCTGACTCACTTTAAATCAGGGTATACCGCCATGGTAAACTTATGCTCCACGGCTAGCCTGGTCATGCTCAAGCTATCAGACTGAAACATATGAATGCACCGCCCCTTGACAAATCTTCTCTTTGGAAAAAGGTGTCTCAATTTCTCTCGGATCCCGTAGAACTCCTGTAGAGCTTGGGGGTGTTTTTGCAGGGTGGAGATTATTTAGAGGCCAAATTAATCGGCCGGGTTTCCCCGTGGATACTCGGTACAAAAGATCTGTGGTACAGGCACAAATGATGAAAACACTGTACTTAAAGAAGAGGTTTAGCACTCTTTAAAGAAAACTTTTCTCTGTGGCCTTTCTTCTGCTGTCACTTCACAGACCCATTTTTGTTGGTAAAAATTTACACTATTAGCAATTCTTTGCCAACGCTTGTCCCTGGCTTTGTTTGTGGCAATGGTGTTACTTTATGGTTTAACCATTATGAGTGTTTTACGTTCTTCGCATCCGTCCAATATATCCTTCCATATCGGTCTTTCTTCCGCAGGTGAGAAATACGCTGGCGGTCCATGCTGTGCTGCTCTAGGCTCATAAGGGAATGTGCACAGAGCTTGATTAAAAAAGCCCATGTTCACTTAGCAAGCTGATAACCACATCTGTGATACCGGTAAAGCCTGATTGTGGTTGTTAGGTTACAACTACTATGCACTCTAATGAACTTAATCGGCTAAAATCATTCCTTGACCCCGCACGATATCTACTCATACCTGAGGTATAGTCCCGGTCCAGGGGCGGTACGTCATCGGTGCTGGAGAAATCGAGAGTGGCGCCTGCTATCTCCACCATGTCCTCGTCGCTGGTGCCACTCTGCAGGCTGTTGAAGCTCTCGTTGCAGTACCCTGAATTGTCCATCCTGACCCCTGGAAGCGCAAGGAATTAAATATTTAGCTTTTGTGACCATTCTAACAGCGTATATCGATAACGTCATAACCACAGAAAGTAATAGCGAATCTAACTGAAGATATTACAATTGTAATTGTACACCACAGAAGGACAATTTGAAAGTAAAAATATGGCAGCTTATGAGTTAGGGTGATAAGCTAAATTACTTAAAAAATGTGCTAATGACACAATTGAATATGACAGCAACAATGGCGCTTAGATGACGGCTTGTATTCAATCAAACATTTGTCCTTAATTTGGATATTAACAAGAAGTGTTAAATGCCAGTGCTTTACTTTTTCTTCACAAACTAGGTTTGGCAAATTAGTTGGAATGATTGCTGAATTTTCAAACTGTGGGGAAAAATGTCATTGCTTTTAATTGCTATTAAACGAATGCTGAATGAATTTAGGCCTACGACAGCATATACAGTACCCTCCAAAAGTATGGTAAAGGAAGAGAGAAATTTGTTATTTTTCCTATATGTCTACCTAAGGCATTTAGATTTGAAATCAAGTGATGAATGAGACGAAAGTACAAACAGTATGCTTTCATTTCACGGTACTGTATTCACATGCTTATGTTTTACCATTTTACAGAAACAGCTGATATTGTGTTGAGTCCCCCCATTTTCAGATGTGCAAGAGTTAACAGATTAAAAGTAAATGAAAGCAATAAAGTCTAATATTTGGTTTCATAGCTCTTAAATGCAATAACTGCATGATGTCAAAGACCCATTGACATCACCAATGTATGGCATGTCCTTTGGAAATGCTTTTCCAGGCCTTCACTGCAGCTGCTTTCAGATGATCTTTGTTTCAGGGGGCTTCTGTCTTCAGTCTCCTCTTCAGCAAGTGGAATGCATGCTTGATTGGATTTAAATCAGGTGTCCGACTTGGCCAGTGCAGAAATTTCCACTTTTCCCACCAAAGAATGATTTTGGTTGCACAGGCAATGAGTTTGAGGTCATTACCTTGCTGCAGGATGAAGTGCCGGCTGATGAGGTTGGAGGGATTTCTTTGTATACAGCCAGACAAAATCAGTCTGTACACTTTCTAATAAATCCTACTGCTGCCATCCTCAGTTACATAATCAATAAAGACAAGCGAACCTGATCCACAAGTAGCCATGCATGCCCAAGCCATGACACTACCTCCTGCATAGTTCACAGATGAAGGGGGGATGATTTGCATCATCAGTCTTCTTTTTTCCACAATTCTGGTTTTCCATCATTTTGGTAAAGGTTTATTTTGGTCTTGTCTGTCCATAAAACTGAACCAGATCTCTTCTGGTTTGTCTCTTTCTAATTTTTGGTGAATTTTAATCTGGCCTCCTAATTCTTGCTGCTGATTAGAGGTTTGCATCTTGCAGTGTACCCACTGTAATTCTGTTCTTGAAGCCTCTCTGTATGGTGGCTTGAGATATTTTCACCCCTGCCCTCTGAAGACTGCTGGTGTCACTGACCAGTGTTTTAGGGTTTTTCTTGACAGCTCTTAGGATTTACAGATGTCTCCTTCGGCTGACCTGTATGGTGTTTACTTCTGAGTCCACCAGGTTTCTTTCTTTCTTTTTTAAAACTCTCCAAACTGCTGTACTTGATATTCTCTGCTATTCTTCTTAATTAATCCTTCAGTCCTCTCAGTTTACAGTTGAGTTGTCAGCCATAATTTGTTCTGATTTTCATGCTGATGTATACCAAATACAATCTCCACAGATGAAAACAAAGACTAGAATCAAGATAAGACTAGACACTCAGTGCATTTATGTGAACAATCCACACAAATGGAAACTCTTGAGCAACAGTTAAAAACCTCTTAGTCATCCGTTAACTCACTTTTGCACAGCTGCAAATGGGGGCTTCAACAGAAAACCAGTTGTTTCTGAAAAATTCTAAAACCTATAGGCTATGCATGCAAATGCCATGAAATAAAAGCTGATTGCCTGTACTTTTGCCTCATCATATTCATCATCGAAAATCCAAATGCCTTAATATAGAAAAAATATCTAACTTCACTCTACCGTCCCCATATTTAGGGTGGCATTGTAAAACCATCAGGCAGTACTCTTCAAGACAAGCAGCAGAGCGAGTGACAGTGACACACGAGGCAATGTCCGTCCCGTAATCGTTTGTGTGAGCTCGGACAAACTGCTGCATAAAGCTTGATAGCCACCAACGAGCGGTGAGCATTCATTACAACTTGTCACACACCACGGCAGTTGAAGTAGTCTAGATATGCTACCATTTCCGATAAGAACAGACTGCCAGTGCGACCTACTGACCGACATTGGCAAATTTCACAAACCACACGAGCTAACTATAGCTACCACAAAACCACCACAATGGACCTCATACTCGTCCGTTGTAATTTCTAAAACAGTTCAAGTAGCGAACACAGCGGCGGAAATGTCTTTATTAGATTGTGAGAAGCTACCGAAGTAATACAAAGTGTGAATGCGCCGACTCCCAACACAGTGACATTAATTAGCTAGACAGCTACATGACCATGATAGCTAACGTTAGCTCTGTCAAATTTAAAATTCTATTCTAGTTACACATTACCGCTAACTGTATCTAACCCAGAATCGACTAAAAACAAATACGACGAAACTGACTTATCTCATCATTGCTAATGAAGCTATCGTTATCGTAACGTTAAGTAGTGTAACATCAATTTGTGGTAAATTGTTTAGGTTAGGAACCTACCACCCATTTGAAAACGAATTTTATAAAACAGAGCCAAGTTAGTGCCAACTTACTATAAATAGAATTTCCATCTAACGTTGGCTAAACTATTTGACAAATCCCAAATTATTCACAGATCATGCAGGTAGCGGGACATTTACACATTACTAGCTAGCTAACTAGCTAAAGCTACGCCGACACGGCTAGATTCAGAGAATATCTTAAGGGAACTGCTGTCCTTACGTTTTTATTATTGCTTGCTAGCTATCTTAAATGTTCTGAACCAAATTAAGGATGGCTAGCCTAGTTTTACAGAAACGTTACTATTTGAAAACTAATATTTTTGCTAGGTGGATAAAATGTGAAATATGAGAAAGCATGCAAATCTACCTTTTGCCAGCCAGCGCTAACGAGAAGAGTTTGAAGTGACGATGGAAACGGTAGCTAAGCCAGCTAGCTCAATCGCTAGCTAGCGATGTCTTGTGACACGGCTTTTGAAATTCTGTTGGCCAGCTTGTAAGCAGCAGCAGCAAGCCCCAATGAAACTCTCACTTCCGGTAAAGTTTCTCAACCGAGTTTCAAAATAAAAGACAACGAAAATGTTTTAAAAACACAATTTTCACGTCATTACTGTGCACCTAGCCTCGCGAGCCAGCCTCTTTTTTCACTTCGTTGTGCACCCCAATGGAATATAAGATAAGCACCATTATTTTTGTATTGTTTTATTATTTATTGTATTATAATTTTTTAAAATATCACTTCAATGGTAAATTATATTAAAATGCTATGTATGACTATGTTATTATTATTTTAAATATTATAATTTATATGGTGAATTATTTCTCAAAACCATAGATTTTGTTAATGCAATGGGGTATGAAGTTTAATACCTGTTTCGTATGCACACAAAACATTTGACATTGTTCTAGTCATTATTATCATGCTACATTGAATATTGTAGACACACCCAGATGCATATGTTTATATTAAGTTAACTACTTTTTAGTATAGCAATATAATTACAGTGAAACCTTTTAGGTGCCTATCACGAATGTAGAAGTACGGTCGCCGCAAGGGCTTTTATTGTGGTACATAGAGTCCTGACATTCAGACTGCAAGTCAAAAACAGGAAGCGTTATTGGGGATCTTTGGATTCTTCACAGAACGAACTCTTTCCTCTGAACTTCGACTGCAGACAACACCAGATAGCTACTGCCAGGCCCACGGTTTTGGAAAACACTTTACCCGTTTGCACCGCCTTCTCTACATGCGAGCTAGGTCTCTGTTTGTGTTTACAAGGATCATTAGGGAAACCTATAGATTCCTTCCAATGCTACTGAAAATTCCAACGCTGCACTTAGAGACACTTTGAATGAAAACAAGGTAAGGTATCTAGAGAGCTCATATTATCACATTTAATTATTGTTTTCTTATGTAGATATAGCTAGCTAGCTTATTTCCATCCAGCTAAACCTCAGTTGCGAATCAATTAGTTCTATTTGTTTACAGCAGTCTAATTAAATTGTCAACAACTTAAAAGCGGATCAAAAAACATAATATTAATGATATTATATTTATTTTTAATTATGTGTCTTTATTAGTTGGCGTTAAAGATACCCATAGCTAATACAGTACGCTGTACGCTCCCGTTGCTTTGAAGTCGGGCAGGAGGTAAATAGGCTGGAATATAGTTGTGCCTACGGGATAGGCATACGTTTAGCTGTCTTGTAGCTACTAAAGCGTGTCAGTAGTATAACTGCTTCTCAAAGGTTTGTCAGCAGTGTAGTTAACTCACATGCTGATCAGTAGTAAAGCTTGAAAGCGTAATGCACTTTCGAGATTGATAATATTGACAATAACATTCACGTTATTGTTAATATGGTCAAAATAAGTTTATTTTTGGTGCCTGCAGAACTAACTCAAGGACACATCCTGATGGGTCAAGTAAAAATAACACCAAACGGCACGTTTATAAAAAGAGAAATACAACAGCATTGAAAAAGTACCGATTTAACATTTCTGTTGTTTAATATAGCTAGTTTGCTGGAGATGCGCTTATTTTCAGTTTACTGATGTACTTGTAAGGCGATGATTCAGCGCTTGCAGGGAGGCATATATTCCGCGATATATTTCATCTGTTTTTATACAAAACGCTATTTAGAACACACCAAGTCGTGACGTAAACGCACTAAATAACAATAAAGGGAAAGTAATTTTTCAGTGGAACTTATTTTTCATGACATCGGCGACAGGGGGCGACAGACCTGTTGCTAAGATACAGCCTGTGGGAGGCAGGATGATGGAGGAAAAGGATGCTGGAGGATTTTTTTCCGATGCCCTGGAAATAAATTAAATGATCATTTAAAATATCCTGTTATTTGAAAGTACGTGGCCTTTACATTAACAGAACTTAAAGCTTACATTTCAGATAAGGGTCGCCAGTTTTTTTTTTTGTTTGTTTGTTTTTTTTGCCGATGCGGTTAAATAATTTATAGCTAATCCACAAATGGCTTTGAAGGTGGTCGCACTGGCTAGTGCAGGCCTACATTGCTGCAGCACTCCATCCCGTACATTGAACGTGTTTTCCGGGTGAGGGTCAGCTACCGTTCCGCTGAGTCAAACTGCGACAGCCTCGCCATCAGTTGAATATCGAAGCGGACGAGGAAGGTGATTGCTCAAATACAAAAGTAAGAAGTTTTCGCTTGCTCTTGTGCGGTTTTCTTAGGAAACGACTGAGTCGTGATAACTACCTAGCATTAGCATACACCAACGTTGCCTAGCGTATCCAAGCTAAGTTAGTTCGTTGGCTATAATGCCATGATAACGAAGCTTTTTACTAATTTACGATAGCTTGAGTGTCGTAGCTAGCCATCTCAGAGTCTCCTATCGTACAGCAGACTCGCTAACAAGTTACGTTAGGAAACCGCAGTTTCATTATTGGTTCTTACCATTCTAACGACTTCCTGGTACGAGCTAGCCAACCTTTAAGTGGCTCGCCTGCTAGTTACCTATTAGCTAACACTAGGTACAGCTTCAAGCCTTCAACAGCTATGTAACTATAGCTAATGTTGGCTAAGAAAGTTATATTTAGTTGTAACAGCTGACCGGCGTTGGCAACAAATGCTAGTTTCAGTAGGTAATGTACTTTCCTAACTGCTGTTAAGTCAGTGTGTTTTCTCATTATCTCAAGACTGTGTCAGATCAAAAAAAGCAAAAGCGAACATAAACAGCCTGCCATCTGAAACAGCTGCAAACTCTTTCATCTTAAATATGAAGTGTTGTGTAGAAGTTTTAAGGCCAATATCTAACAATATATATCTGCAAAAATCTGGCATTGAGCTTTTGTCTAACTTGCGCCAGAAATGGGAACACAACAGGCATGTGATGAAAGTTGTAGCCAGCCATCTTGCTATATTATTTGGCTCACAAGTTTTAAAAGGCTAAATCACAATACCAGCAGCTGGTAACTTTCGAAAAACAGCTAGCACATAGCCTACATGAGTATGATTATGCGAATTTTAGGCCTTCATCTTTTCATATCACAACATGGAATCTGAAATCTCCGGATCAATGTTCAAATCTCGAATTCCTTAGCTTGCCTTACATTCGATAAGTGATTAATTAAATGTTAAGGCCTAAATAAGCTAAGGAAGTAATTGAAGTCATTTTGTCGCATACTAACCGGAATGTTTAGTTTGATTTCATTCAAAGGTATGAAACGTCAAAACCATGAAATAAATGTAATTTCCACAGCTACAGCAATTTGTTATCTTATAAAGTACATAACTGGTACTGTCTCCGAGGAAATACGTTACATTTTTAGAGAACGCAGAACTATGTTACAGCTCAGGTAAAGCGTGAATGACTTTGTCTTCGAACCAGACGTCTATTTAACTGAACTTTCTTCACCGTCTGCTCTTCAGTGTGGGGTTCCTTAAATTTCAGCGTATGAATGCAATGAAATGTAGTCTCGTAAAGAATTGCAATTTTAACCATTGAAATGTATACTTCAGAATTACGTCAATACATTCCATAGTTTCATTGGTGAGCCTGATTTCAAAGAACGGCAGAGACAGAGATCCATGGATTTAATGGAGGCCTATTTTCAGTCACCTACATCTCAATGTACTCTGCATACCTCAAATGATAGCCTATGTTCCTAAAGTGATGGGATTGTACATTCTCTGTTCTTGCTCCTTATATATGCATTGTACAACAGTTTGCTAATGTGATGTGTCGAGGCTGAGCAGACGCCCAACTGTCAAATCTGCTTGTGTTTTCCTCCGAGCTTCTCACAACAGCAGGGAATTCCAACTCGGCCTTAAGCACGAGACATGGTGCGTGACCACGTGTCTTTTATGTTCACACTTGGAGCACGCGTTTAGACATTCTCTTGGCTGTTGCAGACACCGAATGGGGTGCAGATTTTGAAAAGACACTGCATAACACAAGTATGTGTTCAAGTTTCTTTCTTTTTGAGTTGTTGCTCTGTTTACAGACTTGTGATCTGTTGTTTTCGTGAGCTATCAGACAAGATCCAGACATTTTTTTCCTAGTTTTTGCCTGTGAGGGCTGATGCAAAAGTGAAATTGTGAAGATAATTTATGAGAAAATATAAGGCATGGGTGTCAGATTTCAGTTCTGGAGGGCTGCAGTGTGTGCTGGTACTTGTGGTTTCCTTTCAATTAGCTGGCAATTAAGGCCTTCAGTACAATGTGTGAGATTATTTAGGGAGTCAACAGTGTAAATGGATCACCAGAGGCTGATACGCAAAAATAAATGAATAAAATAAATAAAAAAAAAACTCCTAAAGATACTATGGCCCTCCATAACTGTAGTCTGACACTGACACAAGTAAATGTAATCCTTCCCCAACAACCACCCTCACTTAAAACGGCAATGTAGATTTGCACTGGTGTATTTTTTATTATGATGAGTCATCATTAAAATAAGACCAATTATCTGAATAAAATGAAATGATTTTGTCAAACGAAATACAAAATTCTGAAAGATTATAACACTGTTGCATATTCAACAAACCAAAACCACCAAAACGATTCAACTGCAAACATTGAAATAGGGGTACGATGAAGAAATGATTTTTCCTATAAACAGAAATGATTCAGCTGCGTAGTTAAACTCGTAACTGATTTCCAGTGTTTCTCCTCTGTATTTGTAAACATATTTAGCCTAAATATTGATGGTGGTCTTGCTGCTTGTGGCCTTGCCTTTTTGTTTTTGTTGAATAATGGGCAGTGGATCCCAAAGCTTAGCTCACTGGCCTATTTCCAGAGGTTTAGGATGGGTGTGTGTATACCTCTCAGTGTGTTCAGTTGAACATTTGTTTTCTGGCATCAGTGAGGCCTTTTTTGCAGTACTATTTGCCCTGCAGTGTGAAAGTTGGCTTCCTCTTAAGGTAAGCTTCAGTCCAGTGCTGCTTTTCCCACTCATATGAACCTTTTTGTTGTTGTTTTGGCGGAGGTGTAATCCTGAACCATTTCAATTTTCTGAGAGCGAAATGGCGATTGTTAACTCTGCTCACGCCCACAGTTTGACATTTACAAACTGCCCGTGCAGTCAGTGAGACTAAGAGCTAATGAAGGGTCTGCAATTTCCGCATCTTTGTTGTTGGCGTTGTAATTGCATTTGACTGTTTGTGTGCTGGTAATTCTGCTGCTCTATAAGATGCAGACAGAATCAACATTCATTCCTCTCTTTTTTCCAGTGACTCCCTCTGAAAATCAGAATTTTTCTTTTTTAAAATACAAATGGTTTTTCAAAAAGAAAAATTCTGATTTCCAGAGGGAGTCACTGTATAACTAACGCCCCTCTTAAAGTTCACCACTATATTTTAACATACTGAAACTAGATTCTCTAGATTTTGGTGTCTGTATATTCCTTCCACAGGGAAAAGTTTCAGTTTGGTAATGATATCATTTTATGTTTTTTAAAATATGAGGGCACTTATTGTTTTGCCTATTTTAGTTGTGGCACATAACAAGCAGTAAGGGTAAACAAACCAGATATCCCCTGGGGGTACTTTAATCGCTCATTATAATTTCAGTTATGTTTTCTTAAACAAAACAGTTTCCCTGAGGAAGGCAATATTCCATCCATTCCAATATTTCAATCTAAGTGTTCTTTGAAAAGATAATTGTTATTTATTGATTTATTAATTTATTGACAGATTTTACAATTAGTCTTCAGGAATTCAGGAATATAGTTGGTTTCATGGTTTTGGTAAAGTGAGAGGAAAAAAAGTACCAATGCCAATCCAATTTTTATTTGTTTGACAAAAGTGTTTTTAGAATGGTTATCAAAATGTAATCTAAAATGTATCAAAACGTTTGAGAAACACAGGGTTTTCAGATTTTCTTTCAGAAGTAAAATTTCTATTTTAAGTAGAAAAAATAATAGCCACATTGTAGGCTATAAGGTAGTCAACGTAAAATGCAGCATAACGTGCAGCCTAATGAAACACAACAAGAAATGGTGCATTCATTCCTTTGAATCACAGAATGATTGTCAGTTCTTAAGACACATAATAGTTTTTCCATTTAATATTAAAATGCAGTATTTTACTACATTAAAGTGTATAGAAAGTGGTTTAAGTCTTTAGCATAAGTCACACTTGCGAAGCAACGCTTGTATATTGTTTTATCCACCATTCCCCGTCGCTACCGTCCTTAAAACAAAATCGCAATAAATTTAAACGTCAGTGGCTGACCGACTGGCGCCTCAGCTATAAGTTGCAATTGCTGCAACCTTACCTGTGCTAATACTTCCGGTGGATTTTTTTATTTCAATGAAAGCAACGCGAGTTAACTAATCTTTGTATTTCTTATTGTATTCTGTGTTGTATGATACCAAAGAGAAATTGACAAAATTAGCTTTACATGAAAATATCAAAAGAAGCATAACGTTGGTTGATTATTTTTCATGTGGAAGCCATGTTTTCTTAAATTGTGTAACCTGTTTTCTAATACATTAACAGTAGGGTAGTAGTAAATTACAATTTATTCCTGGTTTTCTGCATTAATTTACATGCAAATAAGTCCCCCAAGACTGCAGCATTCCCCAGGACACGTTTAACAACATTGGGTCTTATGATGAATGCAAACTTTCTGCTGGAAAAAAAAAAAGTAAAATGTAACATAAACCCCCACTTACACAACCAGTTTAACACTGCGAACTAGTCTGGCGGGCTGCGGTGTCGTAGCAAAATGAATTGTCACAATCTAAAATATCGGCATTTCAAGCTCTTTTCTGGCACAGGCACCTCCTCGAAATGTCACTTTGAAAACGAATATTAATAAAGCCTGTTATTGTAGCAGTTTCCTGTCACGCGTCGGATTTCACTTTATCCATTAGAAGGGCGCGCACGATGCTGCACAGTGTAGGCCTTTGTGAAAGTAACCAGAGAGAGAACGTTTGATTAATCTAGTAATCTGTCTTTTTGCTTTGTTGTGCATAGGGGTACACATCGATCACGTCCAATGAAACCCCAGGTTCTTCTCCTCCATGTTGACGATGACGATATTTATACGTGAATTTTTTGCTGCGCTGCAGCTCCGCGTTTTGGCAGAAGTCGTGACTCCACTAAAAAGCTGCTTGCCGGAGACAAGGCTCGGTTGCTTGGCAACGCGTGTCACGAGCTGGGATCTGTGGAAATCTGCTGTAGTATCATTTTCCCGTCAGGGAAATCACGATAGGTGTGACTGCATTTTTTGCAGCAGTGTGCGTACTTTTTTAGGGTATTAGTCACGAACCAAAATTGACCTTATTTAATATCTATGTCATTAAATATTACATTATTCAGCCATGCAAGCTATATTGTCGCAAATTTAACGAAACCCGTTCATTTTCACATTAACTATGGCAGCACTTCCACAGCATTAAAAAAAAGAAAGAAAGTTTGGTCTTTGCTGTGCTGTCATTCCTTGACTTAACAGAGCAACATGCTGTACATAAACGGTTCCTTACATTTTATTGTTGGTAATTTCTTTGGTTACTGCAGGCATGCCACTTTAGTGTAAGTGTTTTCATAAAACTAATATTTTATTTGAGACCCTTGTGGAATTCAAGTCTGGGGTTTATGTGGGGCTGGATTCTTACATCACCCTATTAAATGGATAGTTTGCTTTTTGGATGTTTTAAAACTTGTATATTTTCTGTTTTATTTGTTTGGTCCAAGAAATGTTTGTGATTCAGAAGTTTCTGAAAACATAATTTATCTACAATCTAGACCAGTTACCTTCATTTCTGGTCCTGGTGGGCTGCAGGGTCCGCTGGTTTTTGTTGTTCCTCTGCACTTCATTGATTAATTAAAGCAGTTGATTACACAGTTAACTCGCCGCACCTGGTTTCTTGTGTCTGAATTAGTTGCTGATATTCAGGTGAAAACAAAAATACCCTTCTTCACACATAAATTTTCTGGGCCAATCAAAAGCACATACTAAAACAGCTAAAACATTTTTAAAAACCTCCAACAAGTGGACTATCCCTTTTATGGGTGATTATGGGTTAGTATTTTCACTGACTTTTAGAAGCGGTTGCCAGAAGCATTTCTGAGGAGTGTTTCCCGTAGTGACTCTTGTCTTACCGCCTCCCCATTTCTATCTTCTCTTTCTCTGTCCTTCCCAGCTCTCTCCTGCGCAGCTGGACCGGAGGCTCTGAATCTGCTCTCTCCTGCGCAGCTGGACAGGCGGCTCTGAATCTGCTCTCTCCTGCGCAGCTGGACAGGCGGCTCTGAATCTGCTCTCTCCTGCGCAGCTGGACAGAAGGCTCTGAATCTGCTCTCTCCTGCGCAGCTGGACAGGCGGCTCTGAATCTGCTCTCTCCTGCGCAGCTGGACAGAAGGCTCTGAATCTGCTCTCTCCTGAGCAGCCAGAACAGGAGGCTGCATCTTTACTCTCCTGCGCAGCTGGGACGGGGGCTGTGACGTCGGGCCTGCGCAGACATCTGCGGGGGCATGCCGAGAGGCGGGGCGACGCGGAGGTGAGGGGGCGGCCCGGGATGACCGGCTGGTCCAGGGTGGAGGAGCTGACAATGGACGAGGGACAACGGTCCTCCAGGGAGAAGGGGGGCGCCAACGGGGGTGGCGAGTCGGGCGCAGAGGAGGGCTCCAGCTCGGAGAGCGAGGCGGAGCAGGAGCTGGGGCAGGAGCAGGAGCAGGATCAGGCCGGCCGTGGCCGGAGGAGGGAGGGGCTGATCTCTACCAAGCCCCACCGCCAGCTCTGCCGGTCCCCCTGCCTGGACCGGCCCAGTTTCTCCCAGAGCAGCACCCTGCAGGAGCTCCGCTCCGATGACACCCGCCCGTCAGCCCCCGCTGACCGCGGCTACCAGGCCAAGATGGACTTCGCCCTGAAGCTGGGCTACCCCGGGGAGCAGGTGGAGGCCGTGCTGGGCAAGCTGGGCGCCGACGCCCTGATCAACGACGTCCTGGCTGAGCTGGTGAGGCTCGGGAGCAAGGGAGAGGCTGAGGGCCCACCCGGTGGGGCGGGGGGCGGAGCTGGGGGCGGGCCAGGGGTCGGGGGTGGAGCTGGGATACCCAGAGGCCCCTGCGGTAAGGAGATCAGCAGCCCGGAGACGTCACTGGAGGACGAGTCTGTGGACAACACTGACAACCTGCGGCCCATCGTCATTGACGGCTCCAACGTAGCCATGAGGTAGGCCTCCACCTGTGAGCCCCAGTTTCAGTACAGCTGAAATTCCCATAACTGTTTACCTCAGCACCCTCCCCATCTCCCCCTGTCTCTCATTCTCTCTCCTTCCTTTTTTACTCTGGCTCACATTCTTTCTGTCTAAAACAATTCTGATAATAATAACTTTGTGTGGTTAATGTATTGTATTGTTGGGTTCTTGGTAGCTCCTGGTTCTGTGTTTGGATTTTTTGTTCTCCTTTTTGTTGATATGTTTCCTTTATTCCTCATAGCCATGGAAACAAAGAGGTGTTCTCCTGCCGTGGGATCCAGCTGGCGGTGGATTGGTTCCTGGAGAAGGGGCATAAGGACATCACGGTGTTTGTTCCAGCCTGGAGGAAGGAGCAGTCCAGGCCTGACGCCCCCATCACAGGTACCAGAGAGGCTGTTCACGACTGCGTCCGTTTCCGTGTTAGGTTACCCAACGCCGTTCCTCAAGGCATGGTGTGTATGTGGATTTTTGTTCCGCCCAATTGCTCTGGCTTAAGGTCGTATACAGCAGTGTACACCAGCGCTGGTTCGCTGCTATATCTGAGCACAGTAAAACATTTTCACCAAGGGTGCAGCTGCAGGTCATAACTTTACCAACACAAAATCTAATAAATGTTTGGCTTAAGTAATTAAAAAAACAACAACTTGGCCCTCATTCTGCTCCCTCGTTCCATGTAGTTATGACGTTAAAAAGCACTGAAAGAACACCGGTGAACATTAGCAAAAAATGTCTCTGTTTTTGTCCTTTAGGCATAGATGATGAAATTTAGGAAGAACATAAAAGTAGGCCTGTGGCAGCCCAAGTGCTCTTTGGTGCCTGTAGCACATCTGCTTCTGTATATGCCCAGTTTGTACAGTGCAGTGTGTATGTGCAGTCATCCAGTGTGACTGGTACAAATTTGGAATTCTGAGAGCACTCGTACTCAAGAGGAGTTTTTTTAAAAGGTGAGGAGGAAAATTATGTAACAGCGATTTTATCGCATGGTTCTTGCATGTTTTTGGGTTGTGCAGAGACGCTTGTCAGACTGCCATCTTTATTCTGAAATAACTATCAAGCGGAAGAGAGTGGGTTGAAGAACAGGTGCCAAAACTATGGTTGGAAGGAGTACAGGAAAAATGTAAAGAGAGCTGCATCTCCAAAACCATGTTATGAGTGTAAAAACAAAAAGAAAATGATACAACAGCTTTCAGTGGCTAATACTGTATGGTGCTTGATGGAACAGGTCATGGCCCATATGTATACACATGTATACATACACACTCACACACACACTCACATCTGTTTTTTTTTCCCATGGGTTGTCAGATCAGGAAATCTTGAGAAAGCTGGAGAAAGAAAAGATTCTGGTGTTCACCCCCTCCCGGCGGGTCCAGGGCAGGAGGGTGGTGTGCTATGACGACCGCTTCATCGTCAAGCTGGCCTGCGACTCGGACGGCATCATCGTATCCAATGACAACTACAGGGACCTCCAGAACGAGAAGCCTGAGTGGAAGAAATTCATTGAGGAACGGCTCCTTATGTACTCCTTTGTGAACGACAAGTGAGTCATGCTATGTAGCGATGGGCGGGGAAAGAAATCACATCACTCTCATGCGATGTCCTTCGCAAAACACTGCTCCGTATTCAGATGTGAAATTAACCATTTTAATATGACAGTATAGCTGCAAGCAGCAATTAAGGGGGCCAAGTATCCACCATGAGGCCATAGAAGTAGTATTATGACCCATGCGGAAAATCAGGGCCGTAAGTGCCCAATCGTTAGGAAATATTTTTTCGGATCTACCATTGTGCAAAATTTTGTCAAAAGTTACCAAGTGGTTTTGCTGGAATTGCAAAAAATGGCAGCAGACCTAATAATAGCAGCAAATACAATAGGGTTCCAGCAGCTTTGCTTCTTTGCCCCCTGAACATAACTATATGAGGGAAAATATAAATATATGAAATGAGTATGTAAGCTTACTGCTGGCCTTGTAAAAGGTCTCCTAACAAATTGGCTAAGGTTGTTGTGTAAACACAGAATTTCTTTTTCATAGATTCATGCCTCCAGACGATCCTTTAGGAAGACATGGTCCAAGTTTGGAGAACTTCCTCCGAAAAAGGCCAGTCATTCCAGAACACAAAAAACAACCATGTCCTTATGGTGAGTGTCCATACAGTAAATGTAAAACTTTTAAAAAATGTTGAATGCCTCTACAACCTGCATTACTGAAATACCTGGGCCTTTATTCATAACACTTCTCTGATTAGAAGAGCTGATCTAGGATCAGGTTTCTCATGTCCATATCCTAACTCTTGCCTGTTTTGACTTGAAGGAAAACTCTGAGATCATCATTGTTACTCTGAGATACTTTATGAGTATGTACCCTGAACCATGCCAGCTAGTTATTTTACCAGCATTTTTGGTTATATGCTGGTAAAATTTGAAATGCTTCTCAAGATCCCTGAAAATTGTCAAGTGAAATGCATTCCTAAGTACCACAGCTGCCATTGTGGAACAATTCTGAACATTCTGAATACTGAATCTTCAGTTCTGAATTCTGAACATTGCTAAAGTGGTTTCTTGGCAGTTACCTCCAGGTTGTCCCATTTCCTCACTTGCAGGAAAGAAATGCACCTATGGACATAAGTGCAAGTACTACCACCCCGAACGGGCCAATCAGCCGCAGCGGTCCGTGGCAGACGAGCTGCGGGCGTTTGCCAAACTGTCCGCGGTGAAGACCATGAGTGAAGGGGCGCTGATCAAGTGCGGCTCAGGGTCCCTGGCAGGGGGGAAGGGGGACCCCGGATCAGAGGCCAAACGCGTGGCCCCCAAACGTCAGTCGGACCCCAGCATCCGCTCGGTGGCGGCTACGGCGGGCTGCGAGGCGGACGACCGCCCGTCGGCGCCCCGTCGGCCCGACTCGGGCTCGGTGCCGGCCCTGGTCACGGCGCTCAGCGTGCCGACGATGCCGCCAGTGAAGAGCCACGCGGCAGGGGCCCTGAACACCCGCTCGGCCAGCAGCCCCATCCCGGGCTCCTCCCACTTCTCCTGCGGCTCGATCGAGCATGCCCCTGGCGCGCAGTACCCGCCCATCCTGGTCACCAACACCCACGGCGCCCCCCTCGGCTACGGCGAACCCTTCCCCAAGTACGACTCCACCAGCGACCACGGCTACTACTCGATGCTGAGCGATTTCTCCAGCGTCAGCCTGGGGAGCATGCACGCCGCCGACAGCTTCTACAGCATGGAGGAGGAGCCCAGGGCCTACCCCAAGAGCCAACCCAGCGCCGAGTCCTATCCCGCGGTCCGCTACGCCGGCGGGGAGCTCTACATGGGCTCGCTGGACAGCGGATTGGAGGAGAACGCCAAGGGACAGCAGCAGCAGCACCCGCCCCCCCAGACCCAGCGGAGCCTGCCGGCCTTCGCCCACGGCTTCCACCACGAGGCGCTGACCCGCGTGCAGAGCTACGGGTCCGAGGAGCCCAAGCAGGGCCTCCGCAAACTGGCCCGCCTGGCCCCCCACCTCCAGCACCCCCTGGTGGGCGCCCGGTCCAGCTGCCCCGGGGACTACCCCCTGCCGCAGGGCGTCCACCCCTCCTCGCCTTCCTCCCCCTCCTCCTCCTCCTCGCCGTCGGGCCCCGCCCAGCCCGGGCGGACGCTGGGCATGACGCGCATGGACAGCGTGTCGGACTCGCGGCTGTACGAGGGCGGCGTCATGCGGCAGAGGCGCCCGCCGCTGTGCCGCGAGCAGCACGCCAGCTGGGACCCGCTGCCCGTGGGGGGCGCCCCCGAGCACTGCGGGTGCCGCCACCCCTTCCCGCTGGGCGGGGCCCTGATGCAGCCCTGCTGCGAGAGGGTGATGGTGCGCAGCATGCCCGAGAAGATGGAGCAGGCCTGGCGCTGCGCGTCGCCGTGGGAGGAGCCTCCCGGCGCGCCCGGCCCCGCCGCCACGCCCGCCGACCCCCCTGAGCGCCAGGGCGTGCCCGAGCAGCAGTACCAGACCTACCGCAACCTCTGCAACATCTTCCCCGCCCACGTGGTGCACTCGGTCATGGAGCAACACCCCCACGTCACCGACCCCCAGCAGCTGGCCGCGGTCATCGTCAGCAGGCTCCGCTCCGGCCGCTAGACCCCCCCCCCACTCCGAGTCTCCGTTTCTGTCCTGCTCTGAACCAGAGATCACTACCGCCCCCTGTCTCTGTCTAACTCTGAAGGAAAAGGGAGGAAAAAGTAAAAGTATAATATTATATATTTACTGGCTGCAAAACCACTGTTGTTTTGTTTTTACAAAAGAAATGTGTAAAGTGCACAAAGCCAGAAGAAGCGTGCGGTGTTATGGCCTGCCTTCACATGCACACGAGCACTTGTGTTTATATATATTTTGCGACTTGAATCTCAAGTTTTTTCCTTGTGAGATTTTAAGGAAAAAGTGAATATAATTTGGGACGTTCTAAAGTGCGTACCTCAGTGCATGGGATTTCCGCTTGTAAAAGGCCTTATATTTACATGACCTCACATCGTTGTCGACCACTATTCATTTTGAGTATTGAGTGTTGCAGCTGAAGAGGTCTTTTCAGTTCTTAAAGTGTTAAGCACTAGCAGTGTGTAGAAATATTTTCTCAATAATTTTCCTTGCATAAACTGCCTTTGTTTTGAGCAGGAATGTGGAAAAATGTGTATAATTTAGACAAAGTACAATGGCAAAAAAGAAAGAAACTAGTCAACGGCTGGTTGGCCTTTTGGTAGATGCTACAGTTAAATTGGAGCCAATCTTCATATAAAAGAACATTAAAGGTTGCCATTGTAAATGGGTATTTGAAGCTGCTGAAATTATGCCAAAAAAGATAATCAGCTGCGTCATATTTAGACCCAGCAGTCGTGTTTATATAATGTCCGATGTTGATGTTGGCTTGTGGGGGTTGAATGTTAAAAATAGACTTTTCCTTCGGTGTGTGTGCTAGTGTCACGTGCAGTTGTACTTACAGTATGTTTGTCCGTATCGTTTATAATATTTGAAAAACGATTTGAAGGCGTGTGACGCGGTTTCTGTCTCACGGGAAGACAGAGCAGAATCGTGTCCCGGAGCCGCGAAATGACGCTTTCGAACACCTTCGTTTTATAAAGGCGCTCCGGTTTTCTGTACATACCGCTGTGCGATGAAACGTCACGTTGGCTTATTTAAACCAACCAATGTCTGTAATGAGGAAGTAGTCTGTGAGCTGTCCGCGGAGGCCTCCACTTAATCTAACCATGGTGCACTTCTTCCTTAACTTGGCTTTTTTTTTAAAAAACCATAACGTGTAATTTCCAAATTAGCCAAAAAAAAAAAGTATTACTTAAAATGAGCTTAAATCAATTAATCAATTACTGGAAGCTGAGGACAAAGCACATTGAGTTTAAATTGATTAGAGGCCTTGAGATATATATATATATATATATATATATATATATATATATGATGTTTTTGTGTGAAATTAGAGGGAGGGCCACGAGCAGCCTGTTGGTTCTTCATTCGAAGGTGAGACACTGCCTCCATGTTTCCTTCAATGGAACGGTGGTTGGGCAGGGCTGCTGTCATTGGTTGTTTCTGGCATTTGGCGAAAGGCTTCTGCTATGCTGTTGTCTCTCTCTTTACCTGCCTGTTCTGTATCCCTCTTCCCTGCTTGCAGCATTTCACTGGGGCGGGGCTGGGGGGGGGAGGAGCTGGTTTCTCTCACTGAGCTTTAGCAAAGGAGACTGCGAGCGAAACGTTTGCGAACGGTTTAAATGTGTTCTGACTGAGTGTAGAGTTACAGGAAAGTCTTTAACTATTTAAAATTTAAACACGGTTTGTGCATAAATAAATGTACACATTTGAAATTTCTGTGCAGCACTACTGTATAGTGTGTTAAAAATAATCTTACTTGTATTTTGATATCTGTGACTTATACTGCATGGTTAAATTTGTTGTGAATTCACCTGCTAAACTTTTGATAAACGATTGCAGTTTGCGTTCGACCCCACACTAACGATCTTTCATTACAGCACGCAGCAAAGCCTCAAATGTCCAGAAACGACCTTTGTTTGTTGATACAAATTGTATCTATTTCTTGATTGTAAAAAAATATATATTTATGAAATGTACAGTATCATATATAGAAATACCTTTATGAAAAAAAGAAAAAAAAATGCAACAATGTTTTGTGACACTGTGTGTCACTGGGAGTAGCCCAAAGGACCTTTTCTTACTGGGCACTGTGTTTATAGACCTGAGTCCTTTTTAACCTGCTACACGGACATGCACTCAACTGTGGTGTGTAGCCATTATAGCGTTATTGTATTCTCACTAGATGTTTGGTTTAAAAATAACAACGCTTTCCAGCAGTAAAGTAATAGTGCTAATCAGCGCAAGTCGTTCGCTGTCTGCACATTCTTGTGACGTTGGTGTGGTAACCCGCAGCAACGGTAGCATTTTCCCTCCACTTCCAGGATCTTTTCCTCCTTGATCTGGTGAAAACTGGCCCACGTCTTTATTTCTCACAATCTTAATCTTTCTGTGCCCCAACACCCCACCCCTGCCCACACACACACATACACACACTTACACTCTCACTCTCACACACAGACACACACATGCACGCACGCACACACACACGCACACTGACATTCTTGTTTGCTTAGGTTCAGTAGCTACAGATGCTGTAAAAATAGCTGGGTTACCACACCCTTCTCGGGAGCAGAATGATGACTTTAAAGTCCAAGTCTCGTGATTTCTTTTGTTGTCATTTTTGATAAATACATAATTTAAATGAAACACACATGCGGAAAACAAACAAAAATTTGACAATCCTGTAAAATCATAAAGCGCTTTAAATTTGGTTTCTGCCCTCTCCAATGGAAAGTCCTCTTCCTATGGAAATCAGTTATGTTTTGTGATGTCACTCCTAAAATAAAAAAATTATTAAAAATATTAATTATGAACATCATAAACGTTTTCTAATTTGCTTTCCTTTTTAAGTATTTAGCAAGTTTCAGGAATTCACCAACCAGATTTGCAGCTTGTTATCACTATTGGAAATATGCTGCACCTTTTGCAGTTTGTAGCGGTGTTTTTGAAAGTTAATTCTTGGTTATAATTCAAGTGCATTTATAATGAACTAGATTTTCATTTTTGAGCATTTACTTTTACTTGTGCTCCATTTTGTATCTGTACCAAACCCAAACTAGTGATGCGTGGTTTTCTGATGGGACTTGGACTTTAAATGTTTGTCTCTCTTCTGTGACACTTCTGTGATATTTTCGCCTTAAACGTTGTAAAATGAGTGGAGAGTTGAAGCCTTTTGTCTCAGAATCTTCTAAGATGTCAGCATATGTGTTTGAGTGAAGCGTGTGGCTAAGAGCCTTTGTAATTTGTATACCTGTTGAGAGGGTCACATGATTGAGCGTACAGCTATTTTGTGATATTCCTGAGGTTATCTCTGTCTGGTTACCCATTTCTTTGAATTTAGTTATGTATCTGTAGTAGTAGAGGCATGCCATGATAAATAATATATTTTTGGAGTCGTTAAATCTGTAAATCTAATTGACAGAGTTATCATTATTGTACAGGCCTATTATAATTTTGAAAATATCTGCACTATTTGAGATGAAAATCAATGGTATATCAACACGATCGCAACAGAGCATCGTTGAAGTTCACCGAATTTTTATGCAGTCTGATTGAAGACGTGCGCCCAGTTTAAGCAACTCTCAGGTATTATACGAGATTTGTGACAAACTTGTATACTTTGCTGATGTGTGTTCTTGACGTTTGCCGTTCTGAATGAAAATTGATTTATATTTGCCAAGCTTGGGTGCAGATCTCTGTGGCGTGTCTGTAATTTGTGCTTAGCGGTCTTGTAATGTACTTTATGACGCCGTGCTTAAATGTCACAATGGCAAGTTGACTATATTTTAGTCTTGTGTTGTAATGAGCTGCAATAGTTTGTTTTATTCTTTGTTGAATGAAACACAAAGCTTTTTAAAAATTGTTTTAAACCGACGGGAAAACAAAAAACAGCCGTAAAAAAATGAAAATAACTCATATAAACTCTTTGGGTCTGTGGACTCAAACAAAATGTAAGTCTCAATGACAAAGGGGTGTCTGTTTGTGTACATTACTCCAAAATGAATGGGATGTTTGTGCAGTGATTTTAATGGGGTGTGAACCGTGCCACCGACACTGCAGATCCAGGGACTGCCTTTTCAGCTGGTATGCAGACGTGGGTTACTGGGGAACCGTGCAATTTTAAGAACAGGATAATGGCGTTACTTACAGGGCTCCTCTGGTTATAGCCCAGTTACAAGTAACTGGGTCTGATCTGATTAAACCAAGCCACATTTAAACCAGGGGTAATCGTTGGTTACAAGAGAACCTTGTCCAGGCTCTGCATGCACGAGATGGCGACGATTTATTGTAGTGTTGTCTGACTGCATCCGAGTTACAAGTAACTCAGTCGAGACTGATTATAGCAACGCAAATATAGCATCTACACCACAGCCAGCCATCCATGGTACCCAAGTGCAGGAGATGCTTCTGGAACACACATTGTCACATTTGTTGGATAATTAATTAATTGAATGTATCTGTCAGATCAATTATGTAATTAAGCGAAAAAATAAAACAAAAAATTAAATAAAAAAAAAACAGACTCGCCTGCCCTGTTCTGAGCAGTGGTCTATGAGCAGTTCCACTGTTAATTCAAACATGCCCTGACAGAATTTATGAAACGTGGCACATTTGCACCAGGAACCATACGCAGAGTTTATGCATCTACACTGGCATTGCATGGCGGCCATGGTCTACGAAGCCGTAGAAGTTAAAGCTAGCATGACAGACCTCTTTAGATGTGATTTTGGCACTCGGTGTACTCTGCAAACGAATACAGAAATGCCCTGGATACAGGCATCTGCAAATTGTGTGTTGTTGTTAGAAAAAGATAAACCTCGTAACGATGATGTGGAAAGCTTTCGTGGCTTTTTCCAACGTTTGTGTGATAACAGTAAAGTGGCTTTTTATGTTGTTGTTATTTTTTAAACGTTTTTCGTTTTAGTGTGGAAGAACATTATTCTTACTTCATGCCAACGTTGTTTCGACCAGGCCAATACTGATGATGCTGTCCTTCATTGGGTTATCAGTGGTTCCTCAACCAAGGTTATCCAATGGCTAATACACAGATGTTTTTTTCTTTTTAAAGATTTTGTAATCACTGTTTTTCTTTTGTTTCCACGCAAGTAATAGATATTAGACTTGCAAACAAATAAAGTGTAACTGTAAGCATAAACAGGGCTCCTGTTTGCATCTTTCATGTATGGTTATCTCCCCCTTAGTTCAGACTAATTTGTTAATAAGCTGCAGGCAGGCTAAAGTTAGCCATGCTTGCTAAGCTAGCTCACCTTGCCCTAGCTGATTTGGGCTGCTAATACATTTTTGAAATTGCAAAGATATTGCAAACCACTTTTAAAAAATATATTATTATTATCTACCCCCTTCCCAAAAAATGGCCTTGTGCTTTATCCACCGAGTCATTTATGGCAGGGGCCCCAACCCTAGTCCTGAAGAGCTATTAAGTATGCTGCTTTTCAATTTTAACTTAAAATTTGCAACCAGTTCAGACGTACAAAACCTGCTTAGGTGATCTCCCCTGCGGCACTCCAGGACCAGATTTATGATGTGTTGACTATTTTAGTTGTAAATGCACTTTCGTTTACAGTATTTTAAAAGTAACGTAGTGCATTTATTATTTGAAGATTTAAACCCTCAACTGAAGTGTCTCTTCTTTCCTCATTTACTATGCTGAATGTCCTTGAATTGCATTGTGAAGTGGCTTCAATGTAATCAACAGTGGATATGTTTTCTTTTTTGTTTTGCAATAAAGAAGCAGGTTTACACTTAGAATTGAATCTCATTCTTCTTTGCATTTAAAATTTTAAATCCTGTACTTCACAGTCCACTGAGGTTTTTCATTATTTTTTTAAATCTTGGACTTCAAAGGTACTGGGCAGTTTTAGCATCACTTCAAATATATTACTATCTTTTGAATTATCTCTTTACAGAAGAAGAGCGTATCCGATCCTTTGAAATATTATTTTCACAAGATATGAATTGGTGTAAAAGTTTATTTTACTATTTTTTATGCTGTGCGAAAGAATTATGTGGACATTATCTGGAAAGTATTATCACTGATTTCACCCGTTAGTTTTTTTTTTTTTTTAGTGTACTAATTATTGTTGTGGGCGTTTAAACAGCGCCACTTCACGTTTGGTCCTTGAATCAGGGTTTTAATTGTCGTCGAGTGTACCGACTGCTGTTTCCCAGCAGGTGGCAGCAGTGCGATATACGTTCGAGGCTTTTCAGTTCGGATGTGCGTAAAAAGAATAGGGTGTAATCATGTAAGATATGGCAAATCAGTGTTGTAGGCCTTTTTTAATGGCTTGGATATTCAATTTAAAGTTTGTGTTAAAGGCAAAATATCATAGTTTGATGCTGCAATTATAACATGTTTGTTTACAAGCACATTAACAGGATTAGACTATGAGATGCTTGTCTTGAATGATGTAAGTAGGCCTTCTCTGTCTTGAAATACACATCCAGTTTGTGACTTGCCTCACACCAGTTTTAAAACCTCATTCATGCCCTCATCAATAGTCATATTATTTAGATTGAATATTAATATTATTTAGATTAATTATTTAATTCATTATTGCATGTCTGATGTTGATCAGCCCTTCCTTAAGTAAATATCAGCTCAACTACCATGTTATAGCAGCCTTTCTATTTTAACCAATGCATCACTGATAACGAGATTTTTTTTTTCATTTTATTTCCATTCTCTCATTATTTTGTCTATTGATTGCCTGTTTAATGTTATGACAATGATCTGGTTTCAGATTATACCATACATAATCATCTGACAGCTGTTTGCCTTTGTAGACTGTAAAAATAATTGTTGTTTTATATTGTAGGGAAACTGGGTCTGCGTTAGCTTTGAGCCAGACAAGCTCAAAGCCAAGAGAACGAAATGAAACTGTGAACCAACACCATCGTGGAGCAGAGATTCTTTGGAAAGGGTTCCATTTGAAGGAATAAAAAGGAATTGTCCGTCTCCCGGCAAGCACGGTCACTCTGAGGCTGACGTCATGGTACATTTAAAATTACAATAACAGGAAATGTTTAGGTATTGGCCCAAGCTTGAGTGTTTTTTTTTTTTTTGTCTTCTTTTTCCAACTTCCTGCCTAGTGTCTGCTTCCCCTGATAATAAGACAAAAAGAATGTTGAAGATTTGATGGATCGATTTAAAGAACTTGAGTTCTTCCCATTCTGGTTTTGTCAGAGAGGGGGAAAATTACAGGCAAGAAATATAAGGGAGAGAGAGAGAGAGAGAGAGTGTGTGTGTGTGTGTGTGTGTATAGGGTTAGGGTTAAGTTAAAAATTATGTCTTTGTCATATTTTTATAGATTTGACTCTATACTTCACAGTTTTAGATTTGTTATCAAACAATTCACGTGGGGTTGAAGTGCACATTCTCAGCTTTTACTCAATGGTATTTTTATACCTTTTGGTTTCATCAGATGAAATTACAGCACTTAGCTAGTCCCCCATTTTAGGGCATCATAATGTTTGGGACAAATTGCTTCACAGGTCTTTCTGTATAAGAAAGCTTTCTAGTATCTAGTCTTGATTCTTTGCTTCTGATTACCTCTGGGGTGTGTTATTAGTGTTTGTCAACATGGGGACCGGAGTTGTGCCAATGAAAGTCAAAGAAGCCGTTATGATGCTTCACACGAATGAAACAAATGCAATTCTGTTGATGGTAATGTAGGGTAAACTGCCTCAATCTCTAAATTTGGTTACTGTGCGCACGCACCGATCTCGCTCGTCCGTTCCCAGTCCGCACACTCCGTTCCCAGTCATGGGCCAGAGAAAGGCGAGGCGAGGCGAGGGTAACTCACTCAGGACGGGTGGGGCCTGATTACAGTATGTTGTCATCAGGAAAGAAAAAGGGAGCCGCTAGATGGCGGGGAGGGGCGATATGCCGCTAGTTTGACTCAACAGCTGGATGATAATTACTGCGGTCTAAAAATAGATCTGGTGTATTACATCTAGGTTTTGTGGGGAATTCCTCTTTGTACGAGCTGCAGCGATCAAGCTAAACTTCGGGCTTACGCCCATCAACTCCAATTTCTCGTGCTATTCTATTCAACCCAACTAGGCCATTATAAAGACACCAATGTGTCTACGAGGACAGGTCGATTCAAAGTGGAAAATATATATTTTTTCTATACTATATATATATATATATATATACATATATGTCTATGACACAGACACGCACACACACACATATACACACACCATATAATATGTTTTGTGAAGATGAAATATGCAAACTAATTTTATCGGATCGATAAATATAAGACCATTCAATTCTGTCAGTTCTAGGCGGATAGAAAACACGGAAAATGACACATCTTTAACCGTCACGACATCCATTATAGTAGGAATATCCCGTTGTAATACAGACAAGCGTGGAACTTCTCAATGGCTCACTTGTCATCACTGGCTGGGAGTTCATTGAAATAACAGGCGGAGTCTGCACGCCCGCAATTCTTCAGCTTGCTGCACGTTGCCTGGGTGTGGCTTTTCAGTCAGTTCCGTTAACAGGAAATCGACCCCAGGACCCCCAAACTCATCGCCAATGCGCGACATATATCTGTGGAATTGAAGGTGCTCAGTTCGATTTTGAAGAGCAGTACCGCAGCTTTGTTCTTGCAGTGGCAGTAACTGTCCGGGCTGTATGCGCGTGGGCCATACTGATGGGAAGAAGTTAGAATTGTTCAGAAGTTTCCACAGTATCTTCCGATTTCTGAAGTTGTGAGGAGATATCTAAAGGCTCTTAAAATGCCGAAAACGGTGAGTACATGATGCACGACCCATTCATTATTTTGTGTTTTCGTCCACCAGAGATAATTTTTTTCTCAGACCGTTATTGTAACCGAGGATGCGGTCTTGCAATATTTTCTCCTGTGTACTTATTCGTGTCTATAGACTTGTAAATTTATTTGGAAATGTAATGCTTGGTCACGCACATTGTCCGAATTTGGGCTATATTATTATTATTATTATTATTATTATTATTATTATTATTATTATGTTATTGTTGTTGATAATAATCGTAATAGTAATAGTAATAATATATATGTCTTGTTTGTAAATTCTATATTTTTCCAACTATCATAATGAGCCAAAGTAGCCAAAAGTACCAAATGTACATGCAAATGTATGCCATGTTATTCCTTGCATGCCTTAATAAGAAATAAAAGATAAGGTTCGCCGGTGAATCGAGTTTACAGTCAAAGATTATTTGGCGATATTGTTTCGAAGGATGCTGAACTGTTTGGTGTCTTCAATGAGAAAATGTTTTCCTTAACGTGATTGGATACAGAGGGTGCGCCTCATGCTTTCACAAGCTTTCACAAAATTCAAAACAGGAGTGAAGCCTCTCCCTTACTTTCATACGAAGTTTACTGTCCATTTACAGAATTAAATCAATGAAGGTGCTCATTTCTCACGTGTTACTAAAACGCAGTAATGAAACGTAACATTTTTAGCCATCTTCTACCTATTCCATTAGTCTATGTGGGCAATGAGTTTTAAAAATATAATATTGTTTCATTCTTCAGCAGTGTCATCTATAAATTAATTATTTCCTCACCCATAAACTGAAGCATGACAGAGAAATTATAGGGAAAAAAATTAGAAAAATGTAATCCATTGAACCTTTTATGTTTAAAAGCAATGAGCATTTAGCAGTTACAGTATAGAAGTCATTAACGTATGATTTTATGGTTTAAGTTCATTGTATTGAAGTTTTATGACAAAAAAAAAAAAAAAAAACTGAACTGATAGACTGGCATGCCAGACTCAACAATTATATTGATCTTTTTAATGTAGGAAAGGCAGTACTAATACATAACAGAATTACAGAAAATGCCTTCATAGCACCCATTTCTGAGTGTGAGTGCCTTGCCACTGGAACAAGGAAACTGTAAGACAGATTTTAGTACCACACCTTTCTCCTGTTATATTTTTGTATCCTCTATTTGGCATTGTGACAACACAGATGTCTGAAATTGTAATCTTGAAGCAAAGACGCGATTTTATATCACAGTCATGCCAGCAGATTAAGAGCAATCTCAGCACATTCACACACCCACCATGGACACACTGTAGCCACGCAATGCCAAAATGTAGGCCCAATGAAACAGCTTGGTCTTTGCTGAGATTCTAAAAAAAACTTTGTGGTCCCCAGAGCACCAATAGTCACATTTCCTCTTTGCCCTTTATGGAGATTTCCAGGAAAGTACCGCAGAGTGACTCAAGTCTCCCAGGGTTACGTCAGCCTCTTTCCTGGCTCCAGATTACCTGACACACAGCTAGCACCATTAATTGACATTTAGGGGGACCCCACCAAAGAAACCTTTGCTGTTAACAAGACATTGACACACATGTCCCCCGAAGCTGGGTGTAAACTGAACAAATCTCGCAAGTAAATACATCCCCCAAAAAAGAACAAAAACTGTGAGCCGAAGCAAATGAATCATAGGATACTCTGGCCTTTCATTTCACTTTCACTCTTCCATGCATACCGCACATCATGTCCCTTGTTGTATAAAGTTGATTAAAGCAACATTTTACCCAGCATAATGTAACTTTTAAAGCAGATATATTTATATTTAATATTATTAGAAGTGTTATAGTTTTGCCAAAACGACTGCTAATTTGGACTAACATTTCATGCATTTAGCACGTGTGTCATTTCCCAGCTATAACATTGTGACATTATTCGTGTCAGTTCCTGATAAATGTGTAATTGATGATGTGCTCAAGACTGTCCTGGCAGTAGGCACTTAACCTGAGGAAAATAACACGAGTAAATCACTGGGATTACAATGGGAACCAGCTTTAAACAAGCAGTTAGCTACTGGAAATGTACTGTATTGAGTTGATTACTACTACTACTACTACTACTACTACTACTACTACTACTACTACTACTACTAATAATAATAATAATAATGATAATAATAGCAATATACTGTAAACATTGTATTTATTACACAGGGAAAGTAGTCATAGATTATTCATAGTGTTTGGGCATTTACATTACCTGTCAAATTTGGTACACCACAAATGCATCATACAGTATCATTATTGGTAACATTTAATTACGTAAGTGCCACACTGTTTTCTATCTATCAGTGGGTTAAATATTTGTGAGACAATAGTTGGCTATCATATTTTCTGTACTGAACTTAATCCATGCATATTTATTTAAAGCCTCACACTTTTTAACTATGAAATGACTGGGGAGTATTAAACTCCTTGTGCATTCACACAAGATTAAGCTAACAATAGCTCAATAGCTCAAATATTTGATGGATTCATCACAAGTTTACACTGGAACCTTTCTCCAAACCACTCTTCATGCACACACTTGCTTGGCCAATAGCTGATCCAATAAATAATTATTTCCCATTAATTAAATTTATTAACAGCATCTTCAGTTTTTCTACATTAGGGTCGAGCAATGGGCATGATTATTTCCCAAAAAGGCTCAAATCAGTCAAATGCATCATCAGCCAAAGCAACATCATTGTAAAGATGGAAAATATACTGTACACCAGTGTCTTGACTAAAGACACAAAATTTACAATATAAAACCTGAGACTGCAAAAGGGTACAAAACCATGGTGGTGATTTGTCAAGAGAACACCTAAGGGTCAGTGAAAGAAACAACAATAGAGAGCGTTGTGGAGAGGCGGTGGAATGTTAGTGGGGACTTAGTCCTGTGGGGGAATGCACAGCAAAGCTGAGATTAACAGGCTGGAAGAACACTAAGCTCCAGGGGGTAGCCTCTGTTAAAAGGCAAATTATGGGAACCATCCGGACCTCCACGAAAAGGGTGTAACATGGGGGAAAGAAAGCTATTCAGTTTTACTTTGTGTGTGTGTGTGTGTGTGTGTCAGCATGTGCCATAAGTATATGTTTAGTCTGATTGTGAGTGTATGCGTCTGTACATGTTTGTGCATATACAATGTGTGTGTTTGTAGGGATGCGTGTGGTTCTCTGTTTTATATATTAATTTTGATTAAGACTGTGGAGTGGGCCATTTGACAACAAATGATATAAATGTTTGCTCCTATTTATAACATATACACTAATCTGAAACCTCTGTGAAATTCTAAATATATTCCGTCTGAGAATGGAAGGTGCATAATCTTTCATGTCAGTGCTGTTGCAGTCAAATTAGAGTTAGGGTTCACGTTAGGATTAGGGTCATTGCTGTTGTGTTGGAGTACACATCTGTGACCTGTTTTGACATCTCTGATTGAGACTTTTTTTGAATCGTGTCACTGTCTAGTGGTTACGGAACTGAGCTTGCAGTAAGAAGGTTAGAGGGTCAGTTCTCAGGTGAATTTCAAAGGTATCTCTAAAGAAAGCAAGTAAGGTCACTTTTGTCCTTGGACAGAAAACACAACACCCTTGTTTCGACTGCTCTTTCTTGTTGTGTCAAACATTGCTGGGAAATTTTGGCAGTGGGTGTTTTTGCCTTGGGCAAAAACAGTGTGCCAGAATGATGTTCAGTGTGCCAGAAATCCACGAGAGGTCTCCTTGTGAGACCAGTGTACTGTGATAATAATCATTGTCACAGACGCGTCTGATACACCTGTAGAATTAATGGTTTGTTACAGGGATACACTTGTTATTATTTAGTCAGCTACCCGAGAGGGAGGTTAAATTATCCCATGGTTTGTAAATTCTGCTTCACACAAGGAGACCGTTTATGATCATTTCGTTCTCATTTTTCCCTGTGTGCCTGCAGTCAGAAAAGAACACAGTTATTTCAAATGGCAGGCGGCATTCTAAATTTGTATTGTCTCGACAGTTGTGCTAATAAAAGCCCATAGACAGCCTCCAGAGCCCCGCCCTTGGTGAGTGCCACACCCCGGTTCCAGGCAGAGGGACTCATTCCTATTTTCCCTGTTCGTACGGAAATTAACTCTTTTTATTCATTCTGAGCCGACCCTAGCTGGCATCCTGCAAGCTGATGGCTTGAAAGAATATATACCTGCAGGATAAATGCACAATATCTATATTAGTGTAAAACAGTGGTAATGTTATAGGTATATTGTGCTAACAGACAGTGAAAATGTTACAGACATGTAGGGCCCGAAGGCTGAAGTCTCTACAACTTGCTAACCTTGTAACCTTATTTTCTCTGGAGCTGACCAAGACAGGAAATTATATTACGACAGGAAGGAAGTGGCTTTGTTGGAGTGAATGGCATCTCAGGTTTCTGTGCTGCTGATAGGTTGGAAAATTACACAGCCCCTAAGCAACTGAGAAGGATTTGTTAAAAACTGCATAAACACCTACCTGCACACCCCACAAAACTCTACCCCACCCCACAGCAGGCTTGGCTAACATTTGCTATTTAATAGCGGATTGTTTTTTTCTGGTCGTATGGACTATGAAGAGAGCAATAGTCATGTTATAACTTTGTTAAGATCTTTATAAGCCTTTTTGCTGACCACTGAATGGAGTGCCACAACATGTTTGTAATAAGAAGAGTTTGCTATGCAACAGTAAAAGGGCTCTATTCAAAGAGCTTGCATAATCTGGTGTTTAATGCTCTGATATCACCATGGCAACAAAATATCTTTCCTTATTGCTTATTATTTTCTCATTTGCAACATAAATGTGCCATAAACCCTAAAATAGTTCAGTTCAATTAGTTCATGCTGGAAAAGTTTATGATATGGATAGGGCATCATTACTCTGAGGTGCTTTTTTAATAGTGTCATATGGTGCTTGGGAAAAAACATGGAGCTGATTGATTGAATAGTTGCTTTAGGGAGGCATATGCTGTTCGGTGCCTGATGCAGAGGACAGGAAGAACAGGAAGAGATGGAAACGGATGATCCGCTGTGGCGACCCCTAACGGGAACAGCCGAGAAGGAGATGCTGTTCGGTGCCTCATTGGACAGCTTCATGAAGTATCAAGCTGGCTCAAATGTAGTCATCACCTTATTCTTTTCTTTGGGCTTGAAGACCAGAGAATGAGGATTATGTCATGCATTTCAACAAGTGAGCACCTTTTATTTGATGCAGGTTAAAGCCCGAGGCTCTGCTGACAATGGTAAACACACACAAACACACAGATGCACACACTCTCACCAACAAACACACACACATGAACACACACACAAACATGCTCACACAAACAAACAAATAAAATTAAAAAAATCAGATAACAGTGTTTAAGTAATGCAACAACAACTTCCTCATCCCAAAGCCAGTAACTGGAACCTAACTGGACCCATCCAGATTTATAGTTCATTCAATGCACTATACATCTGGATGATGCAGTCAGTTTGTCCTTAACGTCCATGTCTAAATATGAGAGTTATATATATATAAAGCGATAAGTTAGGCGTTTTCCATTTTTCTTAACTGTTGAACAATATCAATGTCAATATCATTTGTCGTCATGGTAAATCAGAGATTAAGATATTATGTTTGTGTTTATGGAGGTCACTCAGACAGATGTGCCCCTGTACCTTCCCAATCTTCCCACTCCTCACCACAAACTGCTGGGAGTCTGTGGCCCCCCAACCAGGCAGTACCATATCATAGTACCAATGAGGGCATGCTCAATGCAGATGTTTTCCACAACACACAAACCTTCAAGCTTTTCCATTTGATCACAGGAGTTTAGGTCTTGCAGTGTGCCATTCTCTGTGGAAAGGTCAGCTTGGAGGGGTTAGCTCCGAACCTCCCCTAGATCTGGGGTTAAGGTGCATTTTCCCGGGACTGATCCCGGCTAGCACCCTGGGCTGCCATTGGACGGGGGCAATGAAATTGACAGTAAGTAGCGGAGTGGGGGGTGGGGGGAGAGTAATCTCGGGAATAACTGCAAGCGCTTTCATATGACCTGGTGACTGGCTGTGGGGGACCTCTGTAATTCAGCTGAGAAGTAACGACTAAAAAAACTCATAGAAATGTTTGTAAGTATTCTTTTCGTTCACTTCACCTCATACTGTGTGGGTATTGTGAGTTTTGGTGAAGACTGTGTGTGTGTGTGTGTGTGTGTGTGGTCTGGTCAGACGTTTGACTGCGAGAGCAAATTTATTGTGTCCCTCTTTGTTCTTAATGTCCTTGTACCCAGTTAAGACTGGAAATTGTCTAAAGGCTTCAGTTACTGTGGTGAACAGTATTGTGTAATGTATAATGGATATGAATTGCAAATGTGTTCGAATTTCAGAATTAATGTTAATGTATAAATTAACAGTAACTGTATTCATGACACAGATTAATTAGAACTACGGTAAAATGTAGCAATGAATGTTAACTGTGGAGGAATGAATTTGTAACTGAGTTAAATATAGTTAACAATTATGTTTACTAAATGGTAAGGCTGAAGAAATAACTATTCAGGTTGGAATAAAAACAGTAGATACAGTAGTTACTTAAATGACAAGGGTTGGAGAACCATGCACTCTACAATGAGCATCTGCGCTGTAACTGGCCTGGGTGAAATCATTTTGTTCTTTAAATAAAACAACTTGTTTATTATTATATCTGTAGGTAACATAGTTCACATCTCATATTGTTTTTGTATTACCTATGAAATCCTTTTTCATGCGTTTTAAAAATATCGGATAGAACCCTGTCATTTTCTGTGCGGTACTGTGAGATTGTTTTAATGGGGCTGATGCCTTGGTTGGAGGGGCATGGAGGATGGCATTTAACCGTGCTCTTTGCAAGGCATTGGCTCCACCTGAGAGCTTTTGGTCTGAGTCAGTGCAGCTACAGACCTGACCTTGGTGGTTTGCTCTAATTTTTAACCCCCTAACCGCCTCAGAGGTGTGTGCCTTTCTCAGTCTGGTCATGTCAGTGGAGATTCAGGAAGTCATTACTCACCTCCTCAGAGGTTAGGCAGAGTAAGCCTGTACCAGGGACTGAATGCAGCCTCTATTTCCCATAGTGAGACATGTTTTCACCTATCACCCCTCTCTGATGCTGACAATTTTCAAAGATCCCAGGCAATTTTAGTTCTGGGATGCTCTTTATACTCTGGTCTGTCTTCCAACCAAACTTTATAATCAATCAATCAATCAATCATCAATCAATCAGTCAGTCAGTCAGTCAGTCAATCAATCAATCAATCTTCCTGTCTTTTTTTGTATAACACCATTTAGAATAAAGTTGTCACTGTGTGTCACAATGTGCATTTTCCAAATCAAAAACCAAAAAAAAAAAAAAGACAGAGTCAATGTGGGAAAAACAGAAAACATATCTCATGATCCCTAAAAGGCAACCAAGCAGAACTTCTGAAAAATAGTAGGATGCAGAAAAGAATAGCTTCTGACATTTTTTTATCCCTACCTTTCCTTTATTTCCCAATCTGGAAAGCCCATTGGCAATTGTGCGCCAGTTCCGTTGTGCACTAGTTCCGTTGTGTCACCATCCTGTGTTGATTAAGGAAGGGACACATTGGCCTGTGTGTCAGCCAATCACCCGAATGAACCTCCTCCTCACCGCAACATTAAGAAAACCCCATATACACGTACTTCATATTAACGAGTTAATACAGTGCAAGCAACCGCATGCGAAATGGTCAGCAGCAGAAGCAATCATTCAAATGTATTTCTTTACACATTTCTGGGCTCAAATGCTAAGGGCCTGGGACTGAAAAAAGACTGCTGCCCTGATTACTGAATGTACTGTCGTGTTATATATCTACTGCTGCATAATAATTGCACATTCTTAGAGGTATTGACTTCCTTAAGCAACTTAGCATTCAGGGTCGGAACAGAGCTTGTACAATAGTTTGGGTGCGTGGCCTCTTTGATCACTGTTTGACTGGAAAAGAATGAGAGTGAAAATTGGGCTGGTCCAATAATGAGACCAGATCAACCGATAACCAGTGAATTAGCTGATATATATCTTAACATTTTTAACACTTTGGCAAGGACCAAATTCAATCAAGATTCAAGCATCTGAAACTGCATAATATGTATACGCTGCATACATTCAACAAAACAAGACCAGGTCAAAACCTAGTATATGGCTTGACCTAACACACGTGATCCAGCCGACCAATGGTGTAACTTCATAACTCGGCCGACCAATGATGTAACTTCATCACTCACTCAGTCACTCAGTCACAGACATTTGCATTTGTAGGGCTGTTGTAACCACTGTTGTGGTCCAGCCAAAAAAAGGTTTTTGGAATAAATGCTTGTCATAAAGGTAGTACATTCTATATAAATGAAAATAAAAAGAAATCATTGAATAATTAAATTAATCATTAAATAACGTGTACACTAACAAAAACTTTAAAAATGCATTTATATGTATATGTGACAAATACAACCTACATTATTACAGGAAAAGAGAAATAGGTATTTATGAACGTATTTCAGTCTTAAGAATATGTTTGTTGGTTAGGCTGTGGTATTTCTGTTAATGGTCATTTGTGGTTGTGTCTCTAGATTAGTGTACGAGTCACCACAATGGACGCCGAGCTGGAGTTTGCCATTCAGCCCAGCACAACCGGCAAGCAGCTCTTTGACCAGGTATGTATTCCGTGTGTGTGTGTGTGTGTGTGTGTGTATGTCTTTGTGTGTATGTAAGTGTGTGTGTGTGAGCATGTGTTCCTGCATGTGATTTTGTGTGAGACAAAGCTGCAAGATTAAGGAGATTCATGCCACTGATACTTGACTTATAACATGGCACTGTTGTCCAGCAAGCATGTCTGAACCATATTTAGCCTCATTTTAGACAAAGTGTGCTGACCACAAGTCAGTTCAGCAGAGTGGTTTGAAGATTGAGTGGGCAATGCTAAATTAATCTTGTTACATTGTTTAATAATAATTAATTGCCATGACAATTAAATGAAATTTGAACTTGAGTGATGAGTGACAGAACCACTCAGCCAAAAGGTCATGCTAAATAGTCTGGATATTCATAAATATTTATAAGCATTGCAGATATTCTTGTTTTTGAGGCCTGTTAAGTCTATAGTTCGTAGATTTTACATTGGGAGCTTTTGCCTTGTGACTTAATGAAAGAGCAGGCATTTATGAACCTGAAGGCTATGTTCCAAAAACACGGCAGTGTTACTTAAATTAGCCAATTTAAACAGTGAGTTTAATATGATGTTATTGTTGGAATAACTTTATTTAACGAATTACAGAATGTTGCTATGTTCTTCCAGTACATTTTCACAGCAAAAAAGAAGGATAAATTAGAACAGTTTTCAACCACGCTGAAAATAACTGCTGACAATGCATGTAACGTAAGGATTTAATAGCCACCGGGGAGTGAAGTCAAAAAGTTGTGTAAAGTGACTCCATGTGTGAGAACAACTTTTTTTGGCAAAACAGCTGTTGAAACCACCCCCAGATGCTAATCTCACCCTATATTCTGCTGTTGGATGACAAATAGCTATTTATAGAAACCAGGAAAGGGGGAATTTTTTTTCCATGGAACAATTTTGTCTCCATGGTGACACTAATCTTCAAATTGCACAATCCCCTGGAATTAATGAAAACTATAATTATGTTAAGAGAAAAGTGCTTTTTGGTTAAAATCTTTTTTAATCCCTTCAGATGAACCCAGATATATATAACAAGAAAGTCTCTTTTTATCTCAAATTGATATGACTGTTGTTATTGAATAACAGGGTGAATTCATTGTTATAATTAAACTAACATACATTTCAGGATTATTGAATATTTCCACTTTCATTTAACTTCTGCTTGCTGGGTTTGATTGAATCCCAGGACAAGCTTATTATTCTGATCTGTTATTGGCTATGCATCCAGTCATATGACTTGCTGATCTGTGGCCAGTGCCATTGCAACATTCTGAAGGGCCCCTTGCAATCCATCTCCAATAGTTTTCCTGTGTGCAGTTACCCCTCTGTTCTACTTTCCTACCACCAGACTGTTAGCACTAGTGTCAGAGCAGTTGTATTGCATTTATTTAAAATCAATTTAAAATAAGATTTGTTGTCATTAGTTGTGCTTAGAGACTTAGGGATTTGCAGCTTTGTGTTTGTTAATGTTTGTTGGGTTTGTGTTCTTTCTTGGATCTGTGGTTTCTGCATCTGGAAAGTGTTATTCTCTTTTAGAAGCACAGCAGAGTGTAGATATGAGCAGTTTCCCCTGCTGTGGTTAGGATTTGCGTATGCTAACATCTTGGGGCTGTAGTGTCTGTACCCACGCTCTGGAAGGTGGCAGTGCCCACAGGCTTTCAGGCCCATGGGCAAGTTTGGCTATTTATACCCTGGCTCTGGGTGTGTCCATGTTTTAAAGTAAGGTGGGGAAAACTCTGGAACAAATAATAATGTAATTATTTCTCCATATGCCAACAAAAATGTAATAAATTTCAGTAATGTGATATTTTTTTCTGTAAAGTTTGTTGATTTATTACAGTGCTGCCCATCCCTGCTCCTGGAGATCGTCCTTCCCGTAGGTTTTCGTTTCAACCCTAATTTGGCACACCTGATTCTACTAATTAGCAGCTGGATGAGATCACTAGCGGTTGTATGAGGTGTGCTTTGTTAGGGCTGGGGTGTGCTGATGGTAGATCTCCAGGAACAGGGTTGGCCAGCCATGATTTATTACATTATTGGAGTTTACTACATTTTTGGTGGCACTTAGAGCAACATTTTACTACACTATTGGTTAGTTATTACAGTATAAGTTGTTAGAAACTGTGCTGTATGAAGATCGTCAGGAGCACAGCTGGGTTAGCTCAGTGAACCAGCCCAAGCATGTCCATCGTTTACCAGCATCTTATTCACAGAGCTGAGTTAATCTCTTTAGCAGTGAGAGCTTGGAGAACAAGGGAAGGGAATGGAAAAAAATTATGCAGCCAATCAGATGTAAGGAGGCTGATAAATTGGTCAGATGTGGAGAGCCAGTTAATGGAGTGAATTTGACCAGGACACTCTTTAATAATCTCAGGGTCTTGGTTTAACATTTCATTTGAAAGATATTGCCTACAGCAGTATCCTCATTATATAATTAAGAACAGAGTTATAATGAAACAATAAAACAGGAAGAAAGCTAAGACCTTTTTGCAGTTAAACTTAAGGATCAGACTTATATTTCTGAGAATAAACTTTTTAAAGAATGTAAAGAAGTAAACTTATATAATCTGTGAAAAACCAAGTGGATTGTGTCAATGTGGACAACACACTAGTCACTGAAGTCAGTGACACTGATGTTCCTTTTTCAGTGGTTCATTAAAGATGAATCCACAGTTCCGCTTTAATGATTAAAGAGAAAATATAATGGTGAAACAGGGAAGAAAAATGCTGTCTTGTGTACCACAAACCAGACCTCATCCTTGGTTAATAATGATATGTGTTAAAATGAATAAGCTTACTCTTTTACCCTCTCCCAGTACCAATCTAATAATAACTGTGACGTTGGAGAGCTGCGCTTTAGAACTGAACAGATTTACCAGGGCAGGGACACGAGGCCTGGGAGGGGACGGGATTGCAGACGAGGCGAGTCTGCTCAGGGATATGGGGGAACCGGTCCAGCTGTTTCAGGGCCATTGCATCATTCAGTCTGGTAGTGATCCTGTGGGCCTCACAGTGCCTACTGGCAGGCTTATCCACTTTCCCAGACAATAACGACTTTGTTCTGGGGCCTCCATGATCTCATTCTCTCCTCATCCTGCCAATCGCGGTGCTTAGCCAATGGGAATCGCCGCATGCGACCGGGGGAGGCGTGCCTTTCCTCCAGTTTCACGCTCTTAGGTGCTGTAGGTTAACGGTGCAGTTGTGTGGGATTTTATTTCATGGTGAGGGGGGGCACCGCGTTGAAATTTCATGTTGCTGATCTTGTTCAGAATGGAATCAGATCAGTCTAACCATAGCTCAGAAATAAATAAAACAGCGCTTTGCCTCAGAAAATGGGGTAATGTCAATAAACTGTTTAAATAGCAATGCAGGCCCAGGGGACAGCACTCAGTTTAGATATACTGCATGATATGCCTCTTATCTGTATAATGGGTGAGATCATTGCATTAGCACTGTGGGTGTATTTTCACTGCCAGGAAGCTGCTGTGACTGCTGTGAAATAAAAGGAAAGTACATTGTGGCTGAACAGAATTTGGGTCAGTGTTGTTGTGGGTGTAAGAGAAACAAGCTAATGAATCACATTGTATAGTCCTGAGCCTAACGCTGAGGGGAAAATGTGTTAATGTACATACTGGCCAGTGGTTGCTGAACTCACGATGCCTGATTGTGACCTGGTTAATCTGAAAGCATTGGCCTGTTTGCACGTAAATGAGCACCACAGCAAGCATAGTATCTCCTCTCTCTGTGCAGATCTATGATGACATTTCTACATGTCCACATTTATCTTGATTGAATAATTTTTCATGATACATGAGGTTCATAAAACCTTTTCAGGCAGTATGTTTTTATATACTTTATAAACGCTGCAATGGAGCTCCATAATCTGCTAAAACAGGGAATAAAATAGACTCGCTGTACGTATGAAACCATTGTTGGTCGATTGCTAGCCCAGTCTTCAGGCCACTGCCAGGGGCCTGGTGCTGTGTGGGCACCCTCCATCTTGTTTAGCCAGACAAAAGCTACGCTAACGCAAACATGCACAAGTCAGTCTGAGGATCTAGACGGGTTTCACTCCCCAAAAAGATGCAGTCTGAGCCACTCCGGAGCCCCCATTTCCCTGGGGGATGGAAAAGCGAAATGTTTCCGATGCCCTGGGCGGGTTAAGATGGTGTGCAGCGGCTGTCTCCACCTCCACCTCTGAGTCATTTCAGACACAACACAGAGGTGCCGATGAGCTGAGAGCTTTGAACGTCCAGCTGCTGGAGACAATGTAACGTTGTATATGATGTGAAGAAACTGTACAGGAGAGTACGGCTGACATATCCCAGCAGGGACCTGTTGTTACAGGCAAGTGTTTCCCTGTGGTGTGCAGCATAAATAATGGAGGGTTCGTATGCTGGGGATGCCATTTTAAACAGCCATGCTGGGCAGCACTCACCGTGAGACACAAATCCTGCACATATGAGAAGTCGGCAGACAGTTGTGTCTGCCATTTTTCAACCCCGTAGCCTTGGGAAACATTGTTTCTGTTGGTGTAAAGCATAATTTGTCAATACTGGCCTGAGCGCACTGTTAAGTGTTGATGTGGATTGGATATAAACTTACTTTAGTCTCCAGCTGGCAGTACGCTTGAGTCAAATTGGAGGTTGGCAGTTAAGGTAAGTCATGTGATTATCTGTGGAGGCTGTGGTATTCCCTGTTGCCTTGGAGGGCCACAGGGTATGCTTGTCTTCACTGTGACTCAGCATTTAATTGATCCTTTGAAACAGTGAAGAGTTGAGTGTTTTTATTTTATTTTTAGGTGTAAACAACAACCAGCTACCCTATGACTCCCCAAGGGCAAAAGCAATTATTTTTGCTATTGAGTGTCCCTGACAATTAATGTAACAATTATGTAAAATTTAATGTGAAGACAGTTGCTTGAATTTGGAATTTAAAAGAAAAATGACCTTTAAAAGATCTTTTTAATGTTTTTACAGTGTTACTTTATGTACAATTTATCACAGTTCACTGTCAGAAAAACCTAGTTAGTGCTCAATTTGGTGCTCTCCAGCTGGTGAATATCCATGGGTATATAATGGGCAATATATTAAAAGTGAACTATGCAATCTGCTCTGGGCACTGTTAGCTGACAGTTAGCCAATAGAAAATGACCTGCAACAGAGAGATTTCTTTAAATAGCACACTGTCCAAAATGAGCGTTGACATAAGGCATTTGGAATGAGTCTGCTTTTCACAAAGGTCCTTTATGTTTGCGGGCGTCAGAGCTACTAGACAGGAATGATGCACCATCCAAATGGCATTTCACTTCATCTGAACCTCCCAAATGCAACAGTCTGGGACACACACTCCTCACTTTCCCTGAAACATCAGGGCCTGTGACCTTCCCCCCTCACTGCCACTCACCCCCAACATCCCCTCCCCCACCCATGCCACCAAGGGTCTAGGGCTTAATTCATTACATGTCACCCCTTCAATTTGTACTTAGTCTCACAGTTTACAAACCATTCCCTTGTCAGCCAGGTGACCAGTTATTGTTATTGAGACTACAAAATTTCTAAAAATTCTTTTTTTTCCCTTTTCATGTCAGCATTCGTCCTTTATTTCATATTTTAAAGATAAACTTCCGACTGAAAAAAAAAAGAAACTTTGTAGGCTGTAAACACTTTTTTTTTTGTTTTCTCCGGAAATGAAAACCTCATTTGAAATGTGTCTGCATTCAGATTGTGAAAACGATCGGGCTCCGGGAGGTCTGGTTCTTCGGACTGCAATACCAGGACACCAAGGGCTTCTCCACATGGCTCAAACTGAACAAGAAGGTGAGCGTATTACAAGAAGTCAGTTTGGTCACATGACCTGCAGGTAAAATTGGAGGTGTGTAAGTTTTATCGATATCAGTTGTTGAATCGGACATTACATGTTGCCAACGTTAGCTGTTGACGGCAGTGATGATCTGAATCCCTCACCCTTCACCTTTCACCTTTAACCCCTCCTGTCCTCTGCTTCCTCCGTTGCCTAGGTCACAGCCCAAGGTGTTCGGAAGGAGAACCCGCTGCTGTTTAAGTTCAGGGCCAAGTTCTACCCGGAGGACGTGTCTGAGGAGCTGATTCAGGAGGCCACACAGAGGCTGTTTTTCCTGCAGGTGAAGGAGGCGATCCTCAACGACGACATCTACTGCCCCCCAGAAACCGCCGTGCTGCTGGCCTCCTACGCTGTCCAGGCCAAGTACGGAGACTACAAGAAGGACTTCCACTCCGCGGGATACCTGTCCAGTGACAAGCTCCTCCCCCAGAGGTAGTGAATTTGCACCTGTACCCTGAGGATTGCTTCCCAATGTTTCAGTCCTACTTCGCCCTTACTTCTTCTCACAGTCTTACTGCCTGTGGGCATTCCCCTCTCTCAACATTATTACTGTGCTTTTTCCATTTGTATACCAATGAGAGCTCAATATGGAGTGAACGTATTAAGCTGTAACTATCGTATCTTGCTGAATGTAAGGTGGTATGATCTGTGCAAATATTAGTTTGCTAGATACTAGTAATTTTTTCAAAGTGATGTGTAGTGATGGTTTAGGATTACGGATCCACAAAAGGATGTGTGCCTGTACTGGGTGTGACAGCGCCATCTGTTGGCAGGGTTCTGGAACAGCACAAGCTGAACAAGGAGCAATGGGAGGAGAGGATTCAGGTCTGGCATGAGGAACACAAGAGCATGCTGAGGTATGTCAATTTTTACTCTTTCTTTCCTCTCTCTCTCTTTCACACATGCACACGCATGCACACAGATACACACGCCCACACACACACACACACACACACACACACCACACCAAACCACACATAATGAATGGATTGATTGTTTAAATGTTTTACCGTGGTAACAAATTGATTGATTCATCAATTGATTAACTGAATAATTTACCATGCGGGTAGGGAGGACACCATGGTGGAATATCTGAAGATCGCGCAGGACCTGGAGATGTACGGCGTGAACTACTTCAACATCAAGAACAAGAAAGGCACCGAGCTGTGGCTGGGCGTGGACGCGCTGGGGCTGAACATCTACGAGCAGTCTGATAAGTGAGTGAAGCTTGGGAGTGAATGGAGCAGTACACTCTCCTTTCAACCCAGCGGTTCCCAAACTGCCCTGGAACCAACTAGTGGGTCTCGAGAAGTCAGCTAAATTTTGCCTACATATGGTACAAATTCCTGTGCTGTTCAAACCAATGATACTAAAAAGCTTCACAAACATTGCATTGGCAGAGAATTTATAAAGTCCACGTAAGCCTTCTGCATTCTTTGGGTAAATACTCCACATTGGCTTATTATGGGTTCATTTATTCCCTGTCATCTTTTTGAAACAGGATGACACCAAAAATTGGATTCCCCTGGAGTGAAATTAGAAACATTTCCTTCAATGACAAGAAGTTTGTGATCAAACCAATTGACAAAAAATCGCCGGTAAGTAAAGCCCCCCCCGGATTGTCCGCTATTCAGAGCTGTAAAAGCTCTTTAAATGCAGGTGGATTTGTGCTGCATTTAAGGTAATTTGAGCTGAATTTATCATAGTTCATAGTGTATTTATGGTAAAAAAAATAAATAATAATAACTGCCTGGTGGTCTCTGACCTGCTTGCTTTTCTCGTTTTAGTCTATTTTCACAATTTTATATCTTTTTTAAAATACACATAAACAGTCAGTCCCGGATAATTTCTGGCAAATCATGATGAACAACAGAATTAAGGTAACACGGTAGAAAAACAAACACAACCACTGGGGGTTATTCAGTCTCAGCACAAGTGCGCTTTGGTCTTTACTTTGATTGACTCATTGTTACACATGATCCTGAATTCATTGACCAATGAAGTTAAGGAAAAAAGATTGTGTAAGAGTTTATAAAAAGAAAGGAATTGCTCCCTTTAGGTTGTTGCGCAATGGCAAAGCACAATGGTGTTTAGATTGAATGGCCCCCTTTTCTTTCCAGGGGTACTTAGAAATGAGAAATATTTCTTCTTTATGCGCGCAGTGGCAACGGCTTAACAGAGATTAGCGGGGTGGCAGGTTAGCGGATGGTGGAGAGTGACGCATGACGGGGTCTCGTGCCGTGATGCCAAGCCCCCTTGCCCCCCCTGCCCCTCCCACTGCACCTCTGGGAAGGTGCAGATAAGCAGAGAGAGAGAGAAAGAAAAAGAAAGAGAGGTAATGAGAGAGAGAGAGAGAGAGAGTGATAGATACAGTGAAACAGAAAGAAAGGGAGACAGAGAGAGAGGAGGATTGAAAGCAGAATTGTGAATTGGGGAGTAAGAGATAGAAAGACACAGCCTCCCTGTGTTTTTCAGGACTTTGTGTTCTACACCCCGCGCCTGCGCATCAACAAGCGCGTCCTGGCCCTGTGCATGGGGAACCACGAGCTGTACATGCGTCGCAGGAAGCCCGACACCATCGAGGTGCAGCAGATGAAGGCCCAGGCCCGTGAGGAGAAGCACCACAGGCAGATGGAGAAGTGAGCCCTGGCTTTAGCCTTTTATATCTTGTATTCATATTATATTATCTTTTTTATGTTTTTGCTCATTGCCATCTTTGCACTGTTTTCTGCTGTCAGTGGTTGAATCGGTTCGGTTCCAGACATTCAGAGATTCTGGCCTTGGATTCAGTCCTGTGAATGTTCTAAACTTTTTGGCTAACAGTTAAATGTGAGGCTTATTCATTCTAAAGCATTTTGAATATTTTGATTTTATAGTCTCCAGCAGTGTTTCCATTTCCTGTTTCATTTGATTCAGAGATTCTAATTATCTATTTAAACATGACAGTAACTTTTGCCAAACTGTTGCAAGTTTATATAATAAGTTGGTTGCAAGGTTGTAAGTTCATTTCTCGGTTCACTGAACTCATTTAAATCTGATAAAGACGACCAAAAAAAAAAAAAACTGATACCTGTACTAGTGCCATACAGTGTTATGCAATACTCCAAGCCAAAACGCTGATCCAGTGTATTGCTCTGTCCCCTCCTGTTCTTCACCTCCCTCCCTTCCTCCGCAGGGCACTGCTGGAGAATGAGAAGAAGAAGCGAGAGATTGCAGAGAAGGAGAAAGAAAAGATTGAGCATGAGAAGGAGGAGCTGATTGAGAAGCTGAGGCAGATCGAGGAGCAGACCAAGAAAGCTCAGGAAGGTCAGCTGTGAGGCTAATCTTTAGCGGCAGCTAAGGCATGTTTGTGATTGACATTACAAACAACATTAATACATAAAGTAATAATGCAGATAACAAGGAATTATAAGAGTGATCAACGGCACAGATGGCTACTGAGTACTAGAAATAGTACTAGTTTTTCTTAACACATAGCTTCTGTTTATTCTTACTACAATTTGCACATTTATTTGACATGCACACACACACAAACACACACACTCCCACACACACACGCAAGGCATTCTGGTAATGCTACCACTAGTGTAGTGTTTCTTCAATACTATAAATATTTGACTAGTACTGCTACTTCACCTACAGCTTCTAAGTTTAGTGGTGCGTACATCAATGCATATGTGTGTCTGTCTGCTTGCGTGCGTGTCCCTGCTCATGCAGAACTGGAGGAGCAGACACGCAGGGCATTGGAGCTGGAGGAGGAGAGGAGACGTGCTCATGAGGAGGCGGAGAGGCTGGAGAGGGAGAGGAAGGCTGTGGAGGAGGCCAAGAGTGCCCTCCTACAGCAGTCTGAGAACCAGCTGAAGAACCAGGAGCATCTGGTAGAGAGACGTCCCTGTGATGCCTCTTAGCTCAAAGTTACTGTACATGGCTAATCAGCCTGACTAACATGGCTAATCAGACTGAGTAACATGGTTAATCAGAATAACATAGCTAATCAGACTGAGTTACGTGGTTAGTCAGAGTAACATAGCTAATCAGCCTCAGCAACATGGGTAACATGGTTAGTGAGATTAACATAGCTAATGAGAGTAACATGGCTAATCATCTTGAGTAATATGACTAACCAGAGTAGCATACTGTAACTAATTGACCTGAGTTACATGGTTAACCAGAGTAACATAGCTAATCACCCTGATTAACTTTGTTAGTTAGAATAACAATGCAAAGCAGCGTAACATGGCCAATCAGCCTGACCACTCAGCTTTCAGCAACCTATTTGATGAAATAAATACTACCAGATTCAGTATTGACTGAAGAGAGGGGGTGATATGTCTAATGATATTATTACTTGAGTTTGAGTTACTTGCACAGCATTCCAAACTTGCATTGATACTTATTAACTCCAGGAAGCCAGTGACACTTGCTTGAACTCATGACAACGTGTTGTCATAACAATAGGGGATGGCTTCAGTTTCAGTGACAGTCTCTTGCCATGTGCTGATATGTGCTGTATAATCACTTAGGATATCAACAGTGTTTAAACCAGCTTTCCATCACTGTCCACACAGGCCACAGAGCTGGCTGAACTCACCTCCAAGATCTCCCTGCTGGAGGATGCTAAGAAGAGGAAGGAGCATGAGGCCACCCAGTGGCAGAAGAAGGTAATGACACTCTGACGTCATTTGGAGACTTGAATTCAGCAGGGTGATGTCACATATGCAGGAACACACTGTACAAAAGAGAGCACAGCATAGAGGTCTGATAAAAGCCAGAGCAAGGTGACCATTACATATGATCATGTTGCAAAATAAGGCAAAATAAGTCAGTATTGATATTACTTCATATGGTTATTTGACAGTGGCAGTGCAGTGACAGTGATGATAAGTGCATTCAGTATGTCATACCAGAAATTGATCTTTCACCTGAGTTCCCAGTCCAGGTTTAACAGTACTGTGGGCATGTTTAAAAAGCATAAACAGTACAACAGGAAAGGAAAATGGTAATACAATTTACTTGGCTTGACTGATTCTGGATATCAAGCAAGCTCAGAGAGTGTGTTATGCTGAGTAGAAGAGACCCATTTTCACTTTCCTGTGTGACAGAGAAGGTGCTGCTTCCCAGAGGGATGGTGAGGGATAGTGTGATATTTTCCACACTCTACAGCATCTGGGGAGAATGCAGTTACCAGCAGCCAATATCGCGCTCACTGTGAGCAAACGCATCAGTGTGGGTATAGCTCAGCTTCTCTCCACACTGGAGGACCAGTCAGTCTTTAGTCACTATTGAGGACACAGTTGTTGGCAGCTGGGGCTAACCAGAAGGTTTAAGATTCTCATCCCGGGTGGGACGTAAACACCTACGCTGAGATGCAGCAGCACATAACTGGCTGTGGAAATAGCATACAGTGGTTCCTCTCTCTGGAAATAGGTGTGGATGTGGATTTCTCTCTTGTTATTCACCAGACTGTGGTTTCTGTTTGGGCATGTTTTCTCTTTGGTGACTAAAATATATGTGATTTATTTGTTGTGATTGGTATGGGTGTGGTTGTTCTCTGCTGTGATAGATATGGGCATTGTATTTCTGTCCATGATATATGATGTGGGTGTGCTCTGTACCCAAAGTGCTTAATGTGGGTGCGACCTGTGTGGGTTATTTGCCTCCATGGTGATTGCTGCAGGTGTGGTCTTTCCCTCTGTGGTGATTGATGTGCGTATGTTTTCTCACCACAGGCCACCATGGTGCAGGAGGACCTGGAGAAGACCAAAGAGGAGCTGAAGAACAAAATGATGGCGGCCCACGTGGCGGAGCCCGTCCACGCCGAGAACGAGCACGACGATAACGATGAAAGCGGCGCCGAGGCCAGTGCAGAGCTCAGCTCTGCCGGAACTCTCCGTGACCGCAGCGAGGAAGAGCGCATGACCGAGGCCGAGAAGAACGAACGCCTTCAGAAGCACCTGCTGGTGAGGGCCGCCGGCCAGGCCTGACCGACCTCAGCTGAGCTCAGTGACTCAATGACCTACCTGACCAATCACAGCTGTGCTAAGGGATCTGGCTCTGACCAATCCCAGCTGTGCTAACGGATCTGGCTCTGACCAATCACAGCTGTGCTAAGGGACTTGGCTCTGACCAGTCACAGCTGTGCTAACGGATCTGGCTCTGACCAATCCCAGCTGTGCTAAGGGACCTGGCTCTGACCGGTCACAGCTGTGCTAAGGGATCTAGCTCTGACCAATCACAGCTGCGCTAAGAGATCTGGTTCTGACCAGTTGCAGCTTAGGACTGATCAATCACAGTTATGATGAACAATATAAGCTCTGCTGAAGGTCTTCAATGAGCCTTTGGTGGAGGGGGCCATTTTAGAGTAAAATGGCCTATTACAGAACTGTTAAAGAAAGGGTCCAGCATTAGAGAAGAAACAAGATGCTGTATTTTTCAGTCTGTTCCCCAAACACTTGCACTGTTTGACCATTGTAACTCATCAGTTCACTTATACATTTAAAAGATTAGAGGAGTTATGACTGCTGATTTTGAACTACTGGCATCTCTGATTGGCCCTAAAAAATTTTAATTGAACGTTTGGCACTGATCCCAACCCCCCACCCCCTGGACAAGGACATAAATCTGCCGGTGGGTACACTGAAGATATGAATGCAGATATGAATATGAAGCAGCACATCAGCGTCCCAGACCTGCTTATAAACATCATTAAAATTCCATTATAAGTATGATCGTGTCTGCCACAAACCCCTTTAATTTAAAACCACTGACAAGCACTTACTCAAAGTGATTACTTTAATCAGGGTTTTCAAGCTGTGTGTGTATAATTTCTGGAATCATCCGGCATGCCGCAGATGTGTTTTTTTAGAGAAAAGTTTATGTGCGCAGTGCTGTTTCTGACGAAGGCGTCCATTGTTTTCAAGTTCACACAGCTTTCATACAGAGTTTAGAATTTGCGCTTCTTTTTGCAATCTTCTCAACAGTTCTTAGATTTCTGTGTGACTTCATGCATTGTACTAGAAGCCTTGCTGGATGCACTTACTTGTAAATTGTCTCGGGTAAGAAACAAGCATCAACTAAAGGGGCTACAGACCTGGGTCAAATACGTATTTGTTTTGGATTCAAATACTTTTTCTGTGCTCTATTGATCTTGCCTAATGTAATTGAGCTTGTCAATATGACCAGGAGGCGGGGTTTGCACTTTTTGAGAGTATTTCATTGGTTCCAATACACCAGACAAGATCAGTAATGCATAGAAAAGTATTTGAATCCAAAACAAATACGTATTTGACCCAGGTCTGACGGGCTACTATGAAAACGCAAGAGACACGATCCTGTCCCTGTGTCCCCTCTCAGGCCCTGAGCTCGGAGCTGATGAATGCCAGGGACGAGACCAAGAAGACGGCCAACGACCTGATCCACGCCGAAAACGTGAGGGCCGGCCGGGACAAGTACAAGACCCTGCGGCAGATCCGTCAGGGGAACACCAAGCAGCGCATCGACGAGTTCGAGTCCATGTGATCCCTCCTGACCGCTCAGGGAAGAGGGCGGGACACGTTCTGTACTTGAACGTGGGCCCCGCCACATCACGTGTGTACCTGATATGGGAACACACAGAGCAAGCCTGTATACGTTTTCTCCTGCTATTTTATAACTTCTGTGAACTCATCCAATTTTTGAGGATGTGTGCTGATTTGTAAAAGCCTGTTCCTTTTGGTAATACCTGTTTGAACTCAACCCTTGTCTGGAAAAGCTAAAAACAGAACTGTACCTAGTGAGAAACAAACTCAGTTAGCGTATGTCTTTGCACGTAGATTTTGCAAACACTAATCAATTGGATCTGGCTTTCTTCACCAGCCATTACAGGTTGTGTTTTAAGCATTGCTGAAAACAGTATGAAGGAGACAGTTACCTAAATCATTTAGGAATCTCAGTATTTTAACTTCCTGTTATAAACAGGAAGGTAAACGTTAAGGAAATAAACCTTTTAGTTTTGCGGTTCAGGTATGTTTTTCATGTTGTTACTAGACCCATTGCAAAAGCTCAGGAGATAACTAGTTACAGTAAAATTAAGTCATTAAAATTAGCCCATTTTATCAAAGGTGATTACTCCATAACATTTTGTTGTTGTTATAGTAGTTCTGTTGTTTAACTAGAGTTATCAGTATTATCTGGAATACCAAGTTTTTAAAATTAATTCCACAACATTTGAGAGCTGTTGTAATTTATCAAAGAATATGTAGTGAACAACTACAGCAAAAACACTTGTGACTCAAATAAAAGGTGAAAGTTCATTAAGAAAGAGTTGATCAGACTGCATTAATGCCTTGCTGTGGCTCAGAAACAGTGTACAGATTAGACATGCCTTTGGTTACGAGGTGCCATACATTAAAGTGGGTTGTTTACCCATTTCCATAACAGAAGCTTCATGAAGGGCCCATGTTATTGGAGGATGACCCTTCCCCACCCTCCTCAGCTATATTAATTTCATTAAATACATTTTTGCATTATATTTGACTTAATGTTGATTTTTGGCTTTTGACTTAATGCTGCGCTGTATTATCACAGTTCAGGCTATGTTAATTTCAGTGATTCTTATATTCAGTGTTTAACAGTCAATAGTCGTACAAAATGGCAGTTTTAAGTTACAGTTGTGTTAATTCAGTATATTGCCTTATCTTTGGTTTCCAATTTTATTTATTTTTTATGTTCATTCAGAAAAAGGCTGTGGTACAGTGAACAAAGACATATGTCAGAACCAATGTTATAAAAAATCACCATAGAGCTTTTTTTCCAATTATAAAGCCTACAACACATTTAAAACAGAAAAAATACCCATCTGAAGAATTTTAATGTTAATAAATGTTCAAATATAAAGACAGTCAATACAATGTTTTTGTTATCTGTTATAAACACCAGATGGCAGTAATGACCCGGATGTGGTTATTTGTCTTTTCTTCCTTGCGCATGTCCAGGATTTTGAACCAGTTTTGTTTGTTTCACACAGTCGGCCTAAAATACTGTAACAGATGTATTCTTGTTTGGCCTTGATTTTTCGTGCCACGTATTTCAAAAACATCTTCCCCCCTCCTCATTCTCAGCATGATACAAAAGTGCTGAGGTTTTGCTGAAAAAAAAAGTGGGTGGGGGAAAAAAAAAACTGGCCTGTTTTTTGGTACACCGGGCCAGCAAATGAGAGAGTGCCCTCCTTTAACACATTCCAGATACAGCATGTTAGTAAGATGCCTTGGTTATCTGACAGATGCACCATAGTTACCCAAGTTTCAGACACGCATGCACGTGCAAGAATTAAATCTGGAAATATCTAGAGGTGTTGTAGAGAGGGGGAAAAAAATGTTCACTCTGAACTTTGTCCTGAAAAGAAAAATGAAAACACTTGAGATAGGAAAAGCAGTTGGATTTTCCCTCAGCCCCTGTAATTCTAAAAATAAACTTTGAAATCCTACACCACAGCACCTATTCAAACATAAAGCTTGCTTGTGTTACAGTCCAGTGCATATGATAACTCATAACTTCAAGCTCTAAAGAAGCCAAAACTTAATCATGCATAGATGCAAGACTCAATATTGGCTACTCAGTTTAGTTAATCACTGTAATATACGGTATCACATGATATTGTACCTGTGCTCTGATTGGATATTGCGGAAATTTATTTGTTTTTAGTTTTAACAGGATTGTTGTCAACTTTTGATTAATTGCAACGAAGTTGTGCAAGCAAAAAAAAAATAGGTTATTGCTTTCTTCGCAGAAATAAATGATATTTGCTAAGTATAGTATACATAATGTATACTATACTATTGTAATGTGAATGTAACATAACATAAAGAACATCTTACAACAATGCGATATGTGTGACTGGTCAACTCTGCTGCTGAATGACAGTGGAATGCCAATGAAGTAGAGTTTAAAACTTTTACACACACACACACACACACACACACACAATTAATAAATGTTATACGATTAATCTAATTATATGTAAAACTTGAGGAAACATGTGCTCTATACGCACTGCTTTGGGGTTACTTGAAGTATATTTTCTTGTTGTTAGACCACAAACCCAATAATGCTTGCATATCAGCCATTGTAAAGCTGACAGGTCCTTAGAAACTTCTGTAAATATCTAAAATTTCCTTTTTCAAACACAAACACTGGGCCAGTAGAAAACATACACTAAAAATGAAATAGAACAAGAAACCCGGAAAGTGAACTATCCCATTTAGGTAATCACTTCACAGCGTAAGTACTGTATTGTTGACTTACATTGGCATGCTAAATGTTTTCCTGATATGCATTCTTACGTGAAGCTAAGCTTCATGTCTGCTATCACTGCTCAACAACACTGTAAACACACGACTAACCTTTAAACGAAACCTCATTTAGTCAATAAAAAGCTTGAAAATGTATGCTCGGGTAACACATTGTATATGTGTATATTTATGCTTATGTGCATGCATGTGTGTGAACATCAACTGTGCTATAAATACAATGTAAGTGGTACAAGGGGAAGTAGGTGAAAAGAGGTAGAGGGGGAGAAGAGATGGAGGATAAGATTAGGTAGAGGGGATCGGTCTGATATACTGTGTAAGAAAAAAAAAACTTTATGGTATATAATATAATATATAATATAAAACCAGGTATATATAGACTAATTGCAAGAGGTTAGTCTGAAACCCCTCTCCTTCCACAGTCTCCATTTTAAACTTAATAATATTAATTGCTTTCAAAAGACCTCTGAACAGGAGTCACGTAGGTACATTAATGACCTTCCTTGGATGATTTCCCCAGTGAATACGTAGTAACTGTGAACGACCTCTATTCACGCTGATGAATTGAACTCACCTTCCTCGTAGGACGGGGTTCACTTTCAGCAGGAGGGGGAGAAATATGCCCCGGAGAACTTGAAGACATAAATGAAATCCATTTCCCTCCAAATATCCCAAATATCCTAAACTGGACAAAAGGGCAGGGGGGGGGGGGGGGGGGGGTGTATATGTCTACCTGGTGTGTGCATAACAATAGAAAAATAAGTATGCATACACACACATACATAGACTATTTATACATAAATTATATATATATATATATATATATATATATATATATAATATACTGTACACACACACACACACACTATCTAAAGTAAACATAAATGTTTGAGAAAATGAGAGAGTAGACATATTTGGCATATACAGCACATTATAAATTAAAAGAAAAAATAAATGAAAAAACAATAAGGGAAAACAATTCTACCTGATGTGTGCATAGCAAGGTTTATGTACTTTTAAAATGTACTTTAATTGTTTGCATTATCTATATATATTTACCTGAGGAAGATATTTAGCAATATATTTTGGTTCTATTTTTTTGGTATTCCACTGTTTGGCTTTTCCCCTTCTTTGTATTCTGCATTGAGCAGCTCATCCCATTTTGCTCAGTTCTGTGTGGATTTCTGTCACATGCAATATTTACAAAAAAGAAAAAAAAAAACCCAGGTGGACCAAATGCTCGACAGGCTTGACTGAACACTGTCTTCAACTGAACTCTCTCTCTTCCAGACAAGGGTTCTCTCTCTCTCTCTCTCTCTCTCTCTCTCTCTCTCTCTCTCTCCCTCCCTCTGCTTATGTTGGACTTCAGCTACAATTAGGTCTTCATGCTACTGTGTGTAACAAATGGGTAAATGTGCGTGAATGTCACAGACAAGCAGCAGATGAGGCACTAAAGGAAGTGGAATAAGGCCCATGTTACGACACCCACAGGCTGTTGTAATTAGGTTTGTTAAGCTCAAGAATTCCAGCTCTGATGGGCTGCAATTTAGAGCTTAGAAGCAAGATGTGTGAAGCATTTATCCAAGTAATGACTTTTAACGATCTTTCGTGCAGAAACACGCCAGAAAACTGCACACTTCAGGACTAAAGTTTGAGATGGCTGTCGTACACAGAGGAACATTTTTGGTGAAAGGTGGATGTGGGTGCAGCCTATTGTTCCAGCACAGCAAGAATACACCTGATTCAGCAAGTCCAGATCTGGAGTAGACACCATGATTATTTCATGAGATGAATTTGGGTATTTTAATGCTGTCCTAGAACAGAAGCTCACACTGACATCTTTTTGGGAAAGTCAAACATTACAATAGCTTATGCCATGCATGTGTGTCTGAGTGTGTGTGTGTGTGTGTGTGCATACGTGTGTGTGTGTGCGTGCGTACATGTGTGTATGGGTGTGTGCGTGTGTGTGCATAGGTGTGTCTGTGTGTGTATGTGTGTGTGTGCATGCGTGTGTGCATGCGTGTATGCATAGGTGTGTGTGTGTATGTGTGTGTGTGTGCATACGTGTGTGTGTGTGTATGTGTGTGTGTCTGTATGTGTGTGTGCGTGAGTGCATGTGTATGTTTGTACATAAAGCTGAATTATATGCAGGTGGAGTTTCAAATTTATTTCCTCTTTCAGTTCTCATCTTTGTGTTCCTGCCTCTTTCGGAACACTTGATGTGCCTGCGCATCTTTTACATAAGACGTGCAATCGAAATGGTAAGGGCTGTGGACCACTCTGAAATACACAGAAGAGTGGAATAACTTGTGTTAGGTTATACAAGTACCAGGCTCTGTTATTAGGAAATGAACAAATTATTATGGTCATAGCTTTCCGACTCATTTCCCCAAACAGACTGCTCACCTATTTTGTATGATTCAAATAAAACTTGTCAACATATATCATGTGATTGGATGGGAATGCACAGCAAGGGCCAATCTGTTTAGGGATCTCATGCCAACTTCTTCTACTCAGTGCAATCATTTATCTGATTGGACATGTCCTGACCTACAGCTGCAGATTGCGCATGTATCCTTGGCAGAAATTTTAGTATGCTCTAATACTGAAGTCATGCAGTGTTGGTGTACACTGCTGTTTACAAAGTTGAGCCAAAATAACTACTTAGAGCAGAAAACAGCACAAACAGCAATCCTAAGGGAACTGAATTGTGCACCCCTGGGATGTGGTTTACTTTTTCAATATCGGATTGAAAAAATGTTTTTACTTTATTTGAGTTTCCTGAATGTTTTGACACGGGGTCTAAGGGGAAGAGGGTGTTAGTGCTACTTTGTCGGATTACAGAGTTTGCTCCTTCAGAACCCCGTCATGCACATACCAGTGTTAGACACATGCAAACACGAATAATAAATATAGAGAAACGGGAGCTCATCTACAGCATGTACAGTGGGTGAGGCTGGTTTAATAACAGTATACTTGAACGTACTTGCATCATGCATCAACTAACACTGCATATTACACAGACTCAGTAACTAACTTAGTAAGAAATCTTTGTATGCCGTGTACATCATAATTACTGTGGCCAAATTAGATATCAGAATGCCAGCAACAAGCTGAGACAACTTTGTTTTACAGATTATAATAAATCGAGTGTGTTACACAACTTTATTTCATCAGCAAAGCCCAGTACAGTACAGGCTAGGAAGTGAAGTACTTCCCCTTTACCAGTGGACTTGCTATCTGAACAACAGTGTCAAAATTTTGGCTTGGAATCTACTGCTTGTCCTGCATAAGCGTTTAATGAGTTTTTAATTTGAATACCAACCGTGAGCATTAGCCCTCGGGCATGAACTTCACTGCTGAAAGGTGTTTTGTAGCAACACCAAATCACAACTGCCAGACCGCGTTTGTCAAAAAACAAACACGCGTATTGTATTTCATTACAAGTTAAGGAGAGGCATCCAATACGTTCCGTGCAATTCTTACTGTGGCCATAGATAGCACCCATGCACGCATGCATGCATGCATGCATGGATTAACACATTATATGTTGCCTTCGCTCCTCCAGAGAAGTTTGGACCCTGCTGTGAATAGCTGGCCGAGGAATGGCAGGTGTTAATGGGGTGCAGCTGCCTGGCAGAGGTGGGATTGATACGATGTTGATCGCAGCATCTTGATGTGACACAATGTTGTGAGATGGCGGGGAGGGGTGCTGATTTAGGGAAAGAGACAGGTCCTGACAACAGAAAGCTAATTGCTTCCCACTTTCCGTTGATGCCTGGTCACAGCTGGCCGGTGACGTAGCTGAGGGTAAGGTTTGAGCCTGCAACTCCTTAAGGCCTGTTCTGTGCTCACGACGAGCACTTTTACGGATGGAGCCACTCAACAGCCCAAAGTACCGAAACCCATTGTGTTCGAAAAATGAATTTACGGAGGAACCTCTGTAAACCACTGCAGACTGACTTGTATAAAAAGGAAAAACTATATCTTTGCAAAACTTTGTGACACCAAGCAGGGCTGGGGTCAATTTCATTTCCATCAATTCAGGAAATGAACTGAAATTCAGTGCATGGTTTGACAACTTCACATAATATTCAAAGAAGATTTTTCAATAAATACATTTAAATTTCAATTTCCTGACCCGGCTGAATTGAAACAGAGCTGACCCTGCCCTGGTAACCCCGCGAAGCAACCGTCACAAATCGCACATCAAAACGCGATAGAACATTTCCTCAGTTTAAATTGCTCGGCGAAACCTTCGCTTGTGGAATTGAGCCCCCCGAAATGAGGTGCGACGCACAACAAAGGAGACAATGAGAGGCCCTCAGCTGTGACAGCCGGAGCTAAGAAACTGTCTGTTAAACGGCGGCGAGCTTCGTGGCAGAGAAAACCGCGGCTTCATTCAGCGGAATCAGACAAGCTGCGCTGCATTGCCCTGCTCACCCCGAACAATTAACCCTGATGCTCTTGTATGTCTCATTCTGAAAGTTCTTCTCCCTTCTAAAGCGCCCCCACCCCCCGCCACAAATAAAATTCAGCCGTTCAAATTTTCACTATCATGTTATAAATGTAAAAATAAGCCGCCAAACGTTATCGTTGTTTTCATTCCTGTCCGCAGGAACTGTGAAAATTTGAAAATCAACAGGCGGTTGTTAAAAGCACACGTGTCAATGCCAGCGAGCATGCCGAAGTGCCATGTTTGTCAGTTAAGCAACCCCCCGAAGGCCTGTTTGCAATGAGTGTCGCAACGGTGACTCTTTGCCACTCTGGTTGCAGCCACTTCCTGTCTTCTAACCTCATGGTCAGCTTAGCCAGAGCTCAGCTTCCTCTTTCTAAAAACTCCTGATAAGGACAGGCTGCACAGTTCCCCTTGCACTCTTTCAAGCTCCGCACCATGGAGAGGACACCCTCGAACCTGCAGCCACAGAATACTGACAGACGGGTCCGTCACGTAAGTACGGAGAACAGGAACTTAATATTCTCCTTTAACGGTCCTGAACCTGAATTTGGCAAGTAGGCTGGTCAGTACTCTTTCATACTGGCCAACCATCCATCAGCAGCCAATTCAGACTCAAGAAACCAGATGGCACGAGCCACCTGCTTTAATTGATTTGAATCGATTAATTGCTGAGCAAATGAAAGCTGTTACCCTTGGCAGCTCAACAAGACGAATGTCAATGGATAACAAAGCCTTTTTTATTCTTTAACGTGTAACCCTTCTTTTAAATTGCCATGCTCATACAGTTACGCTAATAGCAAGTCAAAGTAGGTTTGGGATCACTTTGAGGTCAATGGCAAGGTACCTGCCTGTCCTCGTCTGTCAGTGCTGAGAAAGGGAGTCCAGATTGTGTACTGAACAGTCCTAACAGCCTCGTCCTGACTCATCAGCCACCAACAAATATAGAACAGGGGTGATTCAGGATTCTTTTCCTTTGCCACTGCGATGATTTCCGCAAATTGAGCTCAACGGTACAGATGCAAGCATTTTTCACTTTGCAATGATGACGGGCCTGTTTAATAATTACTGATGCATCCATCGAAGGAATCTGTACTTTGGAATGCTACCTTATGTCTAATAATGATATTGTACATAACGCAGAAGGGCACTGGAAATGTAAAATTTGATTTAACTTTAGGGTTTAGATTATGCCATACAGCCAATACATCTGAAATATATACTGCAGAGAAACTGCACGTGTAATTGAAAAGCCCAGCCGTTTCATTGACTTGGAGCTTCGGGTCGGCCTTGTGCCGACATGTTTCATAACCAGCCATTGCTTCTTGTTGAGGTCACATATCGCTTCCTCTCTTTTAACATTGTGAGAGAATTTTAGGTTCCGGAAGGCTCCACCAGCGCTGCGTGAGCGTACGGGTCCTTACACTCAGTGTATTTGACAAGCTGAGCTTGACACTCATCCTGATGGGAGTGTCAGTTTGTCAAATACCCCAAGTGTGAGGTCACTTGTCATCGAGGTCCAGGTCCATGGTCTTGCTCCCGGGAACCAGAAGGAGAGAGTCTGTTGGTTACTCTGGTTAGTATGTACTGTAACGCCATATGAAAGGTTAAGGTAAAAAGACCAAGTTTTAGAGGTGCGCCACACCTGCAGTGGCTCCAGTGTGGCATTGCAGGCTTTGCTTTTGTTTCTGGTGATGTTCAAAAAAGCACAAACTGCAATATCCGTTGTTAAATAATGCATTAGTTCATTATTAATTATTCTTCATTAATCTTTGCAAAATTATGCAAGAATCTAGCTGATGGCTACAAGGGGAGAAAATGAGATTGCATTAGGTCACCAATCATTATAAACAATTCCAACATAAATCACGAAAGTGACTACTGGTGTATCATGGAAATAACTACTTGGCTTTCAATGCAACTGTGTGGATATATTTCAGGCCATAGTTCCTGAGGCAGATTGGAGAGGCAGGTGCAGACTAAAGAGGTGGGTGGATGATGGAAGGTGGGTGAGTATATTTCTGCATGAATGCTTGAGTCTGCATACATTTATAAAACAAGGCTTTTGGTTTTCCTCTTAAATTTAATGGATGTTAAAGCCTGTGGGGAAAAAGACAAACTCACTGTGAAGTCAGAGCCCTTAAACAGTTCACTTTTTAACCCCCCCCCGAATACATTTCAGATGGTGTCTGATTCAGCTGTGGTGGTACAAGACACTATGTTTTATTATTAATTCTCAGAAAAAAAAAATGTTTGCAGATCTGTACAAGGGAAGAACATGAAAGCGTAGCCAAGTCACATGGAGAAAAAAAGAGCGTTGCTGGTTCTTGCTGTTTCTTCACAGTGTATGCTAATTAAGGCAGCCAGGACACACACGCAGAGGATGTGGCCTATCTCGTGATCAGAAGGCTATATAAGGAGATACTCTCTGCGGGCAGAGGCGAAACAACGCTGCTCTCATGAATTCAGAGTTCGTTTATGCAGTGCATTAGGCAGCTGCTGCATGCTGCAAAACCCTTAAATTTTTACTTCCAGGGCTTTGCTTTGGTGCGATGACTCACGGGTTACAGTGCACACTGGATTTATGGCAATATCTGAATAGTGGTATCTCATTGCATCTGGATTGCCAGTAAAAACATCTATCCCTCAAACGAGTTTCCATGAAGATCGAGTAAACTACTTTGAGTGATCTGTAAATATTGCCAGAGCTCTGCTGTTGGGTAAACCAAAAAACATAGCAGAAACTGAGAGGTACACAACAAACATCTGGTTTGAAAGAACGTGAAATCTGCTTGAAAATTGAGAGATCACAGCGGTTTATAATCAATTCCACAAAGTGCTGTGGTTCCTCTGGGTATTTCAGTGCCATGCCTATTGCCTTAGTACTAGGACAGGGATCTCAAATCCTGCAGAACCACAGTACCTGCTGGTTTAAGTATTTACATCACCCTACATTCTGTCAGCGGTTTGTTTTCTTCTCCTGGATGCTGTAATGACCAGATGTGTTTTGTCTGCTGCCCAAAGGATTGCTTTGTGTATTCTGATCAAGCTGATTAGATGGATGAAAAATGTATAGGTCAGTAGACCAGTAGACTGATCTGTACACAGCTCTGATCAAAGGTACATATATGAGTGTGTGTGTGTGTGTGTGTGTGTGTGTGAGAGAGAGAGAGAGAGAGAGATTGATTTCTGAAACTCCTTTCATTGGGACATTGTTCAAACACAGAAATTACAGAACTTCAAAAAAACAGATCAAACAACAAAAAACAAGCCCAAACAACAACCTCAGGCAGAGAGAGAGAGAGAGAGAGAGAGAGAGAGAGAGAGAGAGAGAGAGAGAGAGCTGGGTTTGACTTAGTGAAGGTTTCCTTGCCAACCTTTTTCCTAGACCTGCAGGTGTTCCACCAGTAATCCTGTAAGTGGCCTTCATTTGGGCCTTCATCTCATTTGGGCTCTTTGTTGAACTTGTTCTTTTGCTGGGGAGCTGGGGAAGGTCACTATACTTTTTCTGTTTTTGGTTTGATATTTTCTTTTATTTATAATTTTTTTTTTTTTTTACAGCTGAGAACATTTAATGTCAGGTTGTGGTGCAGTCACACTTCTTTCCTACCAATATACAAATAACATACCTTTCCCTTCACTCCAGCATTAGGATAGTGCTAGTTGAGTCAAGATCAAATGTAAACACTTGGAATGTACGTTTACTGTGTCAAACTTATTCACTGCCAGTTTAAAGATCATCAAACTTCAAAATCACTAACCAAGGTGCTTACATTTGGAATTAATTTGGAATTCGATACATTTGGAATTCATTCCCCTCCCCCTCCCCCTCCCCCTCCCCTCCATATCACTGACCTCTCCTCAAGTTTGTTTAATGAAATCTGTTGCTACATTTTTTTATTTACTGAACTGAATGAGCCAACAGTATAAACTCATGATAGCAGTTAGGGTACCCCCACATATTCTCATTATGGATGGTAAATGTGCACTTTTATGTTGTATTTATGTGAAAATGAATAAAATTTTAATAAAAACATGTTCACTGCTCAGTATTGATTTACAAGTTAACTAATGAGCCCCAAAGGGATCAAATTTACTCTGCTGGAGTTGATTTAATATGGACATTTAATGTGCAGTTCACTGGTTGCCTCTGTAACCACTGAACATCTGCTGTGTTCATATTCCGTGTGCAGGGGCTCTAGGGAGCACACAGCCCCAATGTCAAATTACCAGCAGCCTAAAGGCTTGTAGGTGGCTAATTGCCTGCAGAAAGAACAGATTACATTAGGAATTGGGCTGACTCAATTAATTCTGAAATCTTTTTAACTGGAACAAGGGGCTGGTGTAGCCTCCCATGGCCCGTAAGCTTGCCGTCTCACCCTTTGTTCTTCACCAGTCGATGCCTTGTTTTTTCCTCTGGCTTTCTTTGGTGGGCAATTACTGGCATCATTGGAGATGATTATGTACAGGACCGCCCCATTCTGAAATGACATCACGGATAAATCTTTGAAGATGGTGATGTAACCAAGCTGAAATTCTGGCCATCCCGCAGAATCAAATATTTAATACTTTGTGGTTTTGTCTAACTTTTACTTATAAGACTTTGCCATCAATGTGATGTGTTTTTTTTGTTGTTGTTTTGTTGTGGACTGTTTTCTTTTGTTGTCCTGATTTCTCTCTTGTTTTGATACCAGTGTGGCGCCATCCGGGCACAATTCCTGGCACAATTTCCCAATCCCACAGGTCGATTATTGCGTTTGAATCAGGAAACGTGCCCTCTCGCTCGATCATTCGCTCACAAGATAGCCGTTAACGAAAGCCGATCCATTTCACCCCCCTTTTTTAACAGATGAAAAAGCCAGGAACAGAGGAAACGGTTTTCCACAGAGGGTCTGTAGCATTCTCTTTATCCGCAGGCCCATTCAAAGCTCGGGGGGACAGTTTTTTTGAGCGCCGGAGGAAGGCGGTCAGAGGTTCTCCAGCAGTGTCCCGCATTTCAAGGATCGCTGTGTGTTTTTTTTTTCTTTCTCTCTTTCTCTTTTTTATTTTACCCCCGCCTCCAGTGGGAGCCGGCCATCTGAAGGCCATGAGAAGCTGCCAAGTGCTGACAGACGGATGCTGACATGCTTGAGATAAGAGCCAGACAGAAACATTTAACACCTGCAGCTGCACAGAAAGCCGAAACCCACAAACGCCCGTGGCACAACCAGCACCCATGTTTTCACAAATTCTGAAGTATCTGTAAATATGGATATTTGTTCCAACACAACCTCGATGACTTCTCTCGGTGCAGGTGTGCAGCCGGTTAGACACGCCATGCAAATAGCAATGTTTGGGTACGACCTCAACGATCTCTCGGGGGGGGATGCATGCCGTGATCGGATGATTTTTATCATTCCAAATCAACCTTGGCGGTGTGTTGTGACACTGGGTATGTCGGTTTTCCAGCATCAGTTGGGGAGGTTCGGCGCAACATATCGAGTGTGTGTGTGTGGCCCAGTGTCAGTGCGATAGTAATGCCACAGATGCAGTCTGGTGCCTTCATGCTAGATTTCACCGATCAAGGTTGAGGGAGTGTCCTTGATGGCACACTAATATTAGAACCAACCCCTGCCCCAACAACAACAAAAAAAACTGCAGAAGTGTGTTTTGTAAGTGAAAAAAAGTTTCTCACGACTCTTCAGGGCAATGCGGTAAAATTCACTTACACTGCGCCCTGACGACAAAACATTATTTTAATGATCCTGGCACTGGGCAAAAGCGAATAGGAACTTTTTACAATTTCCCAAGACATTCAGCGCTTGCATTGAGATATCTGCACACTTTTCCCTTCAGCTCTTCTGTGCAGGAACCCCCGCCTCCCTTTTCAATTCTCGCACAAATGACTCACCAGCTTGCACACATAGCCCTAGATCAGGAGTTGCCAAAGAAGGTTTATGCATTTTTGTGGCCATCAATTTCCCTGACCCTATTAGCTAATTAGCTGAATTCACCAGTGCTGGATTCACTGTAAATTAGAAAAAAAATAAAGGCTGCCTTGTGGTTTATTCAAAGTGCAACGTTTTGAGCCAAGAGGTCTTGCTCAGGCATATAATCACGTGAAGGAAGTGGGGGGTATATATAGACACACGAGTATGTAGGCACACACACAAATACATGCATTAACATCATAGGCACAATGGCTTAACAGTATTCAGGCTCTGTTCAAGTTTTTTTTTTTTTTCCAAAGAACCAAATTTTTTAAACAAAAACATACAAATGATGTACTGGCGCCTTATGTAAGCATGATGTACGTGGGTGGGCATAAAATCTACAAGAAGGAAAAAACACATGATAATTCAGTGTGAATAAACCCAGCTCGAACATTAGGGGGAGACAACAATAAAATTCAAAGGGAAGGCTCGATATTGATATCCTTATTGAGACCCTCAGGATACAGAGTATCGCGGGTGCGAATCCGGTACGTTTTGTGCTGAAGAAGCGCCCTCTTGTGACCGCCCCCTCTGTTCAGTCTGTCCACTCTCTCAGTGCCGGTGTATCCGCAGGCACTGACATTTTGACCTGCCTGTTTAAAATGGCTGTTGGGCATCGCTCATCACCTAATCTAATATTGCTCCTATGTTCCCTTCTCCTTGCGCCTAAGGCACTTACCTGTCCACATAGGCCAGTCCTCCAGGACACCTAACAACATAAGCAACATGCAGACAACATGCATAGTGTTGCATGTAATTACACCCCGTATGCTATGCCTTGACCAGTGTGAGGATGATTGTATGATTTACATCTGTGGGTAAAGACACACTGAGTGCAATTCCCACATCTGTAGTTACTGTCAGAGATGGGAGGTAATGGTGAGGAGCGCGGGTGAGAGCGCATGTCAGACCTAATGAGGCGGTCACCTAGATTGACAGGACATTTAAAGACAGGTTTAGGAGGACCCTCAACAACCTTTTTCAGCTTCTGGTCAGATTCAATTATGTGTGTGTTTAAGAATGATTTTCTTGAATTCAGATCCAAGAGAGGAATACTTCTCAGAGTGCGGTTCTCAGGTTGTTTGTAATGTGCCTTCGGTAATAAACATTCTGCCTGGGATATGTAAATAAAACGTTCCTTAGCTGAGTTGATCCATTCAATTGTATGACCTCTTTTGAGGAACCTGTCAGTGAGGTCTATAGCCTGCGTGTTCTACATTTGGCCAGAGCTGCAGATTCTCTGAGCGCAGTAGCCAGTTTCTGTCCAAATATAATGCCACGATCAAAATCAAAATCAAAATCATCAAATCATATAAAATTTGTATAGCACTTTTTACAGAAAACTATCACAAGTTTACAGAATAATAGAAAAAGAGCAAAAGGCCTGGATCAGGCCTGGACCCACAAAATAGCAAGTGCATGAGGTAAAAATAATTCCCTGTGGGGAGAAAAAGCTTCCAGATGAGAAAAAAATCTCAGGAGGAACCCAGCTGTAGAGGGGGAGCCCATTCTCTGTTGGCCAGCCTGGTATAAAGTAGGGGTCAAATGCATGTGACAGAAATGTAATAAGGAATCTATCACAACAATTACAATGAGTTGAGCAGGTTACAGCTGAGGTAATAAACTAGCTGAAAAAGTAGAAATTCAAACGAAGGGAAGTATAGTGTGTACACTGTGCTGTATAGTGTATATATTGTGCCGTTTAGAGGGGCAGGGTGATGCATCTGGAGCCCCAGGCTGTGTCAAGGCATGGGTATGATCCAGGGGATGAGCAGGGCTACTGGTCCTCGACCATAGAGTGAGAGATAGGGCTGGAGCGGTCCCGTGAACTCAGGGAGAGGAACAAGGCTGGGGTGGTCCATGAACTCAGAGCGAGGGGAGGGCTGCAGTTCCAGGGAAAAAGAAACAGGGAACAGATGGTTAGGCACTGGAGAGACTATCAACACACGGAGTAGGTGTAGTCTCTAGCATAAACACTCATATAGAAGCTTCATCCCGCTGCTCATGAACATCCTCAGAGCTTCTTCTCCCGAAGTATGCCAACTGTGTACATCCAAGCAAAGTCTTGTGCAGGCGGACTAGTATGAAACTTGAGTGTGGTGATGCAACATTGACAGAATGCAACCATTTGTTGTAGTTTCGATACAGCAGCTTGTTCACAACTTGTTCACTAACACGTTTCTACATTGAAACAACAACAAATGGTTGCATTCTGTCAATGTTGCATCACCATACTCAAGTTTCATACTAGTCCGCCTGCACAAGACTTTGCTTGGATGCACACAGCTGGCGTACTTTGGTAGAAGTAGTTCTTGATGAAACTGCACAAATTAAGGTCTATCCAAGGATGTTTTTTTGTATTTAAATATACTGTTTTGTCAAAACCTCTATGTTATACACTTACGATGGTACTGTCTTTTTGGCCAGGATTGCCCTGAAAATGGGTTTTATATCTCAAAATAATAAAATAAAAATATAGAAATTGTGAAGACTACGCAAAATGGTCAACAGCCAGCTACCCTATGGTATAGTAGATGAAGCCAAGGACATTAAGCCACCTTAGCTCTTACCTGCAATTCTTCCACCTACACATCCAGAAGAGGCCAGAAATATTAGGCCACTGGTGGTTTAAACTAAATAAAAACTTTAGGCAGAGAAGAATTCAGTTAATTTATATGCATTTATGGAATAACAAACTGAAGTACAAACATTTTTTTTAAAGAACACAGACCGTTATAACACAAAAATAACATATAACACAAAAAAATAATCTTAGACATGACTTTCCTCAAAATAGCCTCCTTTGGCTTCAGTTACAATTTTAAAAATTACTGGATGTCGGCACAATCATTTTTCAAAGTGGGAAGTGGAGGGGTAATGAAATTGAGTGATATCTTATCTACCATCCGTTATTTTTTGAACCACAGGTAGTCTAAAACCGTTAGCCTGTAGTGCGAGTAAAATAGGCACTGAAGTTGCAATAAATATGGCAAAGATGATTATTTTAAGTGAAACTTGTCGGCAGAAATAGAAAAAAGAAAAGTTTATACTTAGGTTGGTTATTCAATAAATGCACATATATTAACTGAAATCTTCACTGCCTAAAGGTTCTAAAAAAATAGCAGGTGGCCTAAAACTTTTGGCCTGTACTGTACAGTCACCACTCACTGAGTAGACAATAGAGAGATGGGGCGTGAGTAAAATGTATTTGCTAAAACAATTATCAGAGTTTACCCATGACATCATCCATGTTTGATGTGGCTTGCAAAAGCCCAGAGCAGGTCCAGTCTAAAAAGTTTTTTTTTGTTGTACCAAATAGGCAGGCAGCAGGCAGCTATTGGTTATGAGTGCCTGCCGCCACAGATTAAATATTGACTGAAACCTTGGCAGAATTACAACCGTGTGCTCGAGAGAGATGGCTTGATGGGGTGTGGGGGACGGCGGGGGTGCATTAGGAGGGAGGACTAGGTGCTGACTTCACAGTCCACTGCTCAAAAACACTGAATCTACTGCCAAGAAGCTCTTTCCCAGTCTCCGTGGAAACATCCATCATTCCGGCGACCAGAACAATGCCTCATGGCCTGATGTGCCAGCCACTCGCAGTTTCTCATATTTCCTTCAAGGTTACCCAGCTTGAATGTTTCAGGTAACAGCGCTCAGTGTCTGTGCTTAGTCGATGTTGGTGAGGATTTTTTTTATACACCACGGCAAGTGTTGAAAGCCTGGAGCAGCTCATAAAAGACAAGCCAAACACCGAATTCTAAAAAAAAGAATAAAACTTTTTTTAAATACAAGGGACTGGATTGATTAGACTTACAGCTTCTTCACAAACTGTACCATAATTACCATACCATAATTACCTCACCAACCTTTTGTTTGTAGAATGAATAAAAAAACTATGTAATTTTCACTGGAATTTGTGCATCTACTGGTATCCCACAATTTGGCCTCCAAAATATAGTATTATAATGGGCAATGATTGGGGGGCTGGAGCCTATCCCAGCATGCATTTGGCGAGAGGCATGAAAAAACCCTGGACAGGTTACCAATCCATTGCATTGCAATATGTATTTCAACAGAAAATCAGCCATCTGATGCCCATACATGTATCTTTCTTTAACAATTTGTTATCTGATATCTAGTCACACAAGATTTCTCACCAGCATACCTAAACTATGCCAAAGTTCATCCATTGTCTTGCTTTCATTTTTAACATATTTGTGATGTATTAAAATTTGCATAATTGTAATCCAGGCACACCTTGTGTATGTATGTATAATTAAATGGATTGTTATTAGTATCAGTAATCATTGTAGTAACACTATTAACAGTAGTAACACCTTGTTTGTGAAGCATGTCAAGATTACAGCAAAAGCCCAGTAAACTTATTTGTGTGATTATGATTTCCTACCAGTAAAATTAAGTACTCCTCCCTTTAGTTTTAATGTAACTTAATGTTATTTAATGTAACAAATGCCTCAAATGACACACTGTACTATGCCAGCTTACCATCCTATTGTTTTTGTGGGCTCTGCTTTTCCCCATTTGTTAACATGAGCGGAATAATCTCAGCACAATATTCCAGAAAAGTTGCTAGGTGCTTTACAACAAGCTGCTGATGCTTCTTTTTATGTCTACTGTACTGAGGTCCTTAACTTTCATAATACTTCAATTGTTAACCAATTCTTTTTGTTATTGAAATTCACCTATTTTGGTGCTAGATGGCATATTAGCTAGCCACAGTATAGTCAGTCTTAGAACCGACACTTGGAAGACATTAGAGAATAATTCAGTCATAGCCACATTAATTTTAATATGCTAAATGACATGCTTTCACGTGCAGTCTAAATATGTCCTTGACTCACTAGACCACAGTAGTAGCAGTAATGACGATGGTTAGAGAGAAAACCTTTGATAAGATGCAGACTACGTCTAAATAAACCTTTATTTAATCAATTTTGTTCCTATGAAGAACCACAATCACTTCCAGGCAACAGGTGCCCCAACCATTCTTTCAATCAACAACCATTTTTTTTCTCAAATAAAGGGGACAAATAAAGAAAGGTCAGTGCCATAATGAAAACAAAACAATGAGTTTTCTGCCACCCAACTGCATCTCCTGTGAGCAAAAAAAACGATCACACTTTATAATGTTATACAGTTAATTATACTGCTAGCCAAAAATCTGCTTGTAACAATTAGCATTCACCACTCAAGTTATTGAGTAAATAATCGTTATTACAGGTGATTGATGGGAGCCAGGTGCCATACAGTAGTAGAGGATTTGGCATGATTTACCCCTTGTATAAGAATCCAGGACATGTGTGGAATCAGGCGAGGAGTGCCACTGCCAGTCACAAGGTACCTGTAAGATACTATCGAAAATACCCTTTTCTGGTCAATGTACGCATGTGAAACCAATTCCGGCGCAGCGGCATGTTTTGGCGAGGGCGGCCGCGGGCTCTTCTGTGTTTACCCAGTACCCTGGGGGATGATGGTGCTTGGTGTTCTGGCTTTTCCTGTTCTCTTCATTCAAAGGCACCCTGACCTGTTTCATGCGATCGGCAAGAACGCCCTCCTACTGTCGCTTCTGACAATGCATCTGCTGCCTTTCCCCCAAGTGTGTCCCCCCCCCCCCATCGCATTCCTACTCCACCAGCCATTACACACACCCAAACAAAGCGCCAAAGATCAGTCAAGAATGCTTGTTATTATCATTATCATTCTTTATTTTTTTAACTCCATTGGTCCAACAGTACAACTGGTCAATAGTAATTTCACTAAAAGTAGTGTGCTTACAGGACCAGTATTTCAAATCCCAATTTTCTTCTAAAAATATGGTTTAGCTATATGACAAGCATTATAAGTATTTAAAGAACAAAGAGACAAGGCTGACAACAACAATACCCTGCAGCAGTAATTAGGCACTGTTGCCACTCTACATCTGAGGCAGAAGGGAAAATGCGGTTGCATCAGAGAGTCTGGATTATTCAAAAAAGCTCCTGGCTGCTTCCTGGTTGCCCCACTGGACTCTGATATTTGGTTGGAACCTGGAAGGCCCCCAGGGGAGATGGGGGTAAGAGGCCAAATGGCAGAATCTATCTCGCGTGGAGAGACGGCCGAGATAGCAGCCTCTCCTGATCAGTTTTTCCCTAAACTGCATGTGTTTGTTTTACCTCTATTTTACCAGGTAGGTCAACTGAGAGCTTAAAACACAGAGGGTTCAAAGACAGGGTGAGACCTGCCAAAATAAGCATACTAGCAGTTGAAGAGCAAAGATGGCACAATTATATTTACATTTTATATTTCAGGCATTTAGCAGATGCTTGTATCCATGGTGATACTTCTTAAATTCTTTTACATGCAAAGCATTTATGTTATAAACGTGGGTGTTTTCTCTAAAAAGCAAACGAAAAGGTTAAAAAGTGAATCAATTCCCATTTTAAACATGCTTATGAATTCCTAACTTATCTCTTATGTCTCTGATTTAAACAGTACAGCATGCTTTGATAGAACTGCAGGAGTTTTACTTTTGAGCCATCTCTGCTTTAATGTTGTAAAAATACTTAATTGCACATGCACCTTTCAATTCTTGAAGCTTCATTTCAGAGAAAAAAAAACTTTGACAGATAAAAAATAAGTCAATAGAAATTTTAAATTAATTTACATTCCACTGTAGGCAAACTGTCTGCCACAACAGGGGAGGACAACCCTGGACCTGAAGTGCAAGGAATTCTTCTGGTTTTTGTTCTACCAAAGTCTTATTGAACAGACTGACCCATTATTAAGTGAGCCTGAAGAAGAAAAATAAGTGGTGGAAAAAGAAGAACACAAATGATCATAATCATCATCATGATGCACTTAGGGCCATAAGCATGCCGCAAATTACCGTCAGTGCTGCAAAATTATGCATCACCGCATGTTTTGAATTCAGCAGGGTATTTACTAAGACTGGTTATGTAACTGAGCACAGCCAGCGAGTTCATTTAAATGCACAGCTGGTATTGAAGTCTTGCATTTGGCAGGAAGGCACCATTGCCGTACAGCTCCATTGCTGGTGAAGTCATGTTTTGGACAGGCGTCAGGATCCATGGATGCGATGGATAGGCACCGTCGCCTTCAAATTTGAACAGTCTCATTAGTAAAAACTTAGATTAATCCTGTACCCAGTAGCCAGCCATCTCCAGAGTCACCATCTCACAATTTCTCTGAAAGGCAGCTGTTCTTAAAGATGAAAGAGATGTGTTTTAAACAGATTTAAAAGGATTTTCTCCTTTCGCAAACATTTGGGGGAGTCGCCATAAATGTAACGCTTGGTACAAGTAATACACCTACAATCAATTACATAATATACAATGCAGTTACCATAGCCATTTTAGGTTTGCACATGATCAATTCAGTCCTCTACCACCTCCCAAAATAATTTAAGACCTGCCTTTCACAGATGTTAAAAAAAACATATAATTACCTTTGCCACAAGGGCCACCAGCCATGATAAATCACCTGTAGCAATTAATTCATATGCATAAATTTACATTCTCTACACCCATATTTTGGAGGCCTACCATCAGAACACTCTAAAAAACAAACGCAAATTTTAGGGATGCTGCATTTTTCTCGTTTCACCAGTCAGATCTCAGGCACGGCACCTTAGTAAATATGAAAAAAACGCTATTTGTCTCGTTAGCGACTTCAAAGGCACCGCTAATCCATAGTAAATATTGCCCTTAATCGTTGGTGTGCAGTAAAAACCAGAAACATCTCTGGGACCCCAGGTCCACTGCCACCTCACCCTTCTGCTCACTACACAATGCTCCCAGTGTACCATGGGATTGTCCAGTCCTGAGCCTTAGTCTGGGATTTATCTTTATCTTTTCTCTATTCGTCTATCTTAACTGGGTATGCATGTATTGTGTCGCTATCATTAATTTAGTTTGATGCACAGAAAGCTCTGTGTTGTCATCTTAACAGTGAGATGCTGACCAGGAATTAATCAATTTCATTTCATTGATTGAGCAATAACCTGAGTAGATGAATCATTTAAGCACTGCAATCATAATCTGTTGCATCTCAACAGCTTGCAACCCCACAGCCACCCCCACCCCCCCACCCCCTCACCCATTTTGCAATCTCCCCACACTGGTCTCACTTGGCACCTGCACAGAGACAAGTGAGCAATGAGACACATGGCAACCCTTTGCAGTAACTGAATTCACACAATGCCGGAGGGGTATTTACCATGCAAATGCTGCAATATTCAAATGAAACACCTTGTTCAACAGTACACCAGTATAGCTGGTGGAATTTCTCTCGGCAACTTGAATGAAATTCAACAACAACAACAAAAAGAATTAAAAGAAATTTAATAATAGGAATAATCATTGCCGCCATCATTACCATCATCACACCCATTATAATAATCATTCTTTATCGTACACGGAGTGCTGTCATTCTTGTTTGGCCTGTCTGGTTCGGAAAGTCAGGCCATACTGACTACATTATGCAGAAGAGACCGAGCCATGAATGCTACAGACTAGAACTGCTAAAATCTTTCTCACACACTGATGAACTACACTTCTGTTTATTGATCAAAAGCAGAAAGTGATTGAGTAAACCCAGACATTTTCCCACAGTGACAGCCCTGACAGGCTAAATACCTGCCAGTCCTGCCCCTGAGATGGCAGGAAATTCTCTGCCAAGTACATGTCTACACGCAGGCATGTCTCTACAGGTGCAGGTGGGTTTGATCCAAAGTCTGATCCAGCCAAAGTGGGGCTCTGAGTACTCGTTAGAAGAGGAAGGCACCAGGCTGCAATGGCACAAACCAATGGGCCACCATTGGCTACATTTAAACGCACCACATTTCACGACTCTTAGAATGATGTACTGTCCACCTTTTCTCTCCCCATTATACCATGCCTTATTAGTCCATATAGAAACATAGTATTATCTCATATACTGTAACTTATTAAGAAGATTAACAGCTACACAATGAACAGATGTCCCTTATGTCAAATTTACAAGGTATGAGAACACCTATTCTGTTGGATACTCCGCACTGCACATTGGGCAGATGAAGTCGTTTACAAGGAAAGAAGAAATGGACAAACATTTAAATAGTTTTGTATGAAGGATGTTGTAAAAAAGGTTGTAACCACATTGGTTTTTATTTATTTTTTCAATGTTTTGTTTGCAACACAACAAATCTTGCAATAAATATTATCCTGAAGCAACTGAGATTGCAACTGAAATCTGAAAAGATGAAATCCATAAAAAACTGCCTTTTATATCATATCAGCCATTTGTAAATATATTATGTTTTAAATCATGGAAACAAAAGTATCATTGTCAAGTCAAAATATTTCAATACCTGCCACAATACCTGCACAAAAATACAGGACATGAACAAACTGTAAAAAAAATAAATAAAAAAAAAGGCTTCATCAGTCTGCTTTTAATTCAGATCATCAGATGCTTTCAATCACCAATCACAACATCCAGATACACAACAGATAAAAAGCTAAAAGAGATTGGCTAATGACTTCTCCATTTCTGAAAAACCACACAAATTTGTGAAGAAAATAGGTCAAGGGAGGGGTTGAGGTAGCTTGCAAAATACTGTACACATTAATAATGACTTACTGTACACAATGTACTTTACATTAAAACTGGAATCAAATAAGTGTTCTTGGAACAAACCGGTTAAATATTTGACACTTTTTACAATGCACATAAAATTGTTTTGACATATGTTAAACTCATTTTTAATTCTGTGTTACAACATTTAAACACTTATGACTCAGAGAAACTCTCTCTTTCGTCCCAGCAAGCTGCACATTTCTAAGTAGTAGTATTAAATGTCAGAGGTGAAAAAAAGCTGTTAAAAACAAAACAAATAAACAAACAAAAAAAAAAAAAGAGCACAGTATCACATCGCATTCAATTCCCCCACGCATAGCCTACTTTATGAGCATGCAGGTCATGATGACTGCAAAACAAAATCTGGAAACTTCTGGGTGATGTCAATGTTTCCAGAATACTTTGTAGAACCATTGTTTCCATGCGGGTAACATGAACGTTTCAGTTAAATAATGTTGCAGGCAGCTACCAATTGATGTTTTTAACAGTGGCATTTTGGACGCTGTACAATCCTTTTTTTTTTACAATGGGCAAAACCCCCCGGACTGTGAAAATATTTAACTGAAATATATGTAATGGATACTTTATGATAAACACAACTCCAAACAAATATTGTATAATGATGTAACAGTTCTCAAACAGAGCAAAGAAAAAAAAACCTTGGTGACACACTGTACTGTACGTACATTAGGCCTGCCCAGAGGACAGATGTAATAATTAAGATGCACATTTATTCTGCACTTGTTTTTATTTAACGTACATAATTACGTGCAAGTGTTACAAAGGCGAGCTGCCTTTATAAAGAAAAATGAAACATGCCTTTAATTGTGACTCAGAGTTTAGAACAATTGCTCATTGAATCCAGGCCTCACATTTTCAGTTTGTTTTGAGGACTTCCTGTGCTAGCCTGTAGCAACAGTGTATTATGCAAATAAACAACAAAGACATACTGACACGCACACATTAATGCTACACACGTGGACATGCACCATAAACACATGCAGGGGTATTTTTCATGTTTTTTTGTGTTACTTATGTTCCTGGAAAATAAAAGCAATCACTCATTGTTTGAGCTGAGAGCTGAGGCAGAACAACAAATATGTATTTGGTATTGCATTAATAAATTGAAATATCAGTGTTCACATTTTGCAGGATTTGAATTTTTTTGTTTGTTAGCTCGGCATCATGCTCAATATCAAGAACCGATGTTCATTTATGATACTAATATTTTTGCAGCCTTAGTTTTGCTGAGGATGCATCAATACCTGACAGTCAGCCAATGCAAGGTTATTTGACTAGTATAGAAGCTATCACAATTAAGTAACAATATAATAAATACAATAATTACTTGGGTCTGGCCTCAAACCATATATTACACCTCAAAACACCTTATTTATTTAAACAAGCAGCTTCAGTGGGCAAAAACTATTTTGTATTCATAAACGGAAATAGTATAATATAATTCAGCTCATCATATATTCTGGTCTCTAACTGGTGTAGAAATACTATACCTAGACATATAAACATATTAAACAATATGCTGCAGGTAGTTCGGTATGTATATGATAGAACATATATATATGTATATATATATATATATATATATATATATATATATATATATATATATATATATATGTATGTATACACATAAATATAAATATATAATTTTTATAAAGCTATCCCATGACTTTTAGTCAAAATATGTTTTCAGAGTTTGGTGGGGGGTACAGTCAGAATTCAAAGTAATGCCTTCACAACCAAAGGAACCCAAACACAGACAACTGTAGTAAACATGATAGCATTTTGCCTCCATGAGGAAGACGACCTTGAAATAGAATTTTGTTTTCAATAGGAAAAAGGATTAGACTGCCAAGGAATTATTTACACCACTTCTCTGTGGACTAAACCAGTGTGTGTGAAAAGACATCTGATGTTAGGAAGCTGGGAGGGACTTCATCATCAGGTTTTACAGTTTGCGCTATAAATTTGCGTTTAAAACCCTACCGTTTCAAATGTGTCTATTTGTCAGCAAATTACGTATTTCAGAAAAGCACCTAGACCAAGCAAAGTTCCACATTTATTAACACATGCACGAATGCTACATGTAAGTCTTCACTGTTGCTATGTTAAGGGCATAGTGACCGCTGGATCCATTGGATTTTGTGCATAGCTTGAATGAACTTTACTGTTATTATTTTAACAAAATTTAAGTATAAGTATTGGCCATATATAATACATTTAGCACGGATATCAAGTAACTGAATACATATCTTGATCCAACAAGTACTTTGTCTTGCCACAAATAAACAGAAAACATACTTTTTTTTTACTATTTTTGTTCCATTCCATTTTGTTATACTAAGTTTCTGCCATTTTCTTTTCAGAATATTTTCATCTATATTACAAGGAATATGGAACATGAGCCTATACGAAAGGGCCGTAGATTTTAAAATGTCAGATATGGAATTTAGCCTTTGCTTTGGAAGGCTATGCCTGGGCATACCGTGCTCACTCCTTGGTTTGACCTTTCATGAGCAATAAAAGCATGTGATTCACCTAGGACAGCCCCTTTGTCATCATTTGTCACTTGACCTGTCAATCACCTGGGGCTCCTGTCCTTTTGGCCAATAAATTTGAAATTGTTGGTGCAATTATGAAAAAGGGACAGTAACACTCCAATGTTAGTTCCTGGCGAAATTCCAAGGCGAAAGGACACTGTGACTCCTGACAATCTATTCCTTTTGCCCCTCTGGATTCATGTGTGTGTGTCGATGCTAGCTCTATCAATGCCTGTGTTACGTGCCTGAGCGGAATATGGCTTTTGACATGAGTTTGACCGGAGGGTTCTTCGAGGTAATTAATTTTCTTGCCATCCACTGAAGGAGTCAGCTGTACCAGATGAAATATGTGGTTTGTATTGCTAACCTCTGTATGGATTTAGCCTCAAACATCATGCTCACATGTGGACTTTTGAAAGCTTGTACACACCATTACCAAGCAAGGTATCAATTTTCCTAAAGCTACTGTAGGCCAGGCATTCATTTACATGCAAACTCACTTTGCCTTCTCTAAAGCTTGGCAAAGCATCAGTCATCAACACAACTAGCCACAGACGCCTATATCCACTAATTCCAGACTTTTGCACTGCCTCAAAATGTATCACCTTTCTGTGAAAACTATGCGAGCAAAAAACACCTTGTAAATGAATGCAGATTGTCTTTAATAAAACAACAAAAGAAAGGTGTTCTGATAGAACAAGCTTGTGAGGTTTCTGCCAATTATCTCAAACTTATCCAGCAACATGACCTTTCATTTTTTCAGCATCCCTGAATTTACTTTCATAAATTCAGCAAAAAAAATACCAGCAACCTAACAACTAGCATTCATTTTTTGAGTAGATAGCTGCCTGAATTAATGCATTTAATATGAATTTATATTATTGTATAATATTTATTGCATTAGATCTGCCAAAAAGTCCCTCCTTCCTGACAAAAACATAATTGCAACTTTCTACATTACAGTGGGGTTGTGCTAAATAACAATGTTGGAGAACTGTCTCTAAGAAAATTTTGCCTTCTTTTACCACCTCCAAATCACAACTTTGCATCAAAGATGCACATGCTGCAATTTCCAGGAAAACGGTGTAAAGATCATTAACTGGCCACTTGACAAATCCAGTGCTCATTATTTTCTAGTTTGGATAGCTGAGTTTTTTGGACATAGCTGTGTGTTATATAATCAGATAATGTTGCGGCAATGTCTGTGCTTTCACAATACACAGACCTGCTCCAAACAGAAATAATATTTGCAGCAGTGACAGACACTTCGTTTTAATGCAGTACTTTAATTGCTTTTTTGTCCCTGATAATACATACATACATACATACATGCCGTGCTCATCTTTGGTTAGAAACAGCGATAAGGGGCCCTTTTTTAACACAAGGAATACTTTTGGGACATTAAAAAACACACCGAGAAACGAATAACTACAACGCACTACAGATCAGTAAATGAAGAGCCACATGACTGCAAAGTCAAGGCCATCTGGCACGCAAGCGCGTGCCAAGCGAGCAGATGTGGAAATCAGTCAGAAACAAGAATCTCTATGAAGAAGAGTAGCCCCATTATCTACATGGCCAGGAATGACCGAACGCTTGGAATTCGTGCACATAGCCCTATTTCAACAGATTTCTCGCAACTTCATATGGTGTGTAGCCTAGTAGTATGTTTTACAACACCATTAAAATAAGATAATGCGCTCCCTTCCGTTATGGGGAAAGTTCCCGTTACTTCTATGATCTGAGAGCAAAAAGGAGAGCTTTCAAAGGTAGCTTTCACTGCGCTATTGTATTACGTGCTATACTACGTAGTCCTACGCAGCTATCCGCCGTTCACGACTGTAAACCCAACGCCACAATATGTTGTATTATTGCTCCGTGCTCCTCGGTGTAATTTCTCTTAAATTAAAATAAATAAAACGGATTCACATGTGAAAGTAGGCGTACAGCGTTTGCACCTTTCAGAAGCCACAGCCCTTTTTGTCCAGGCTCCAGCCTGTATGCTTGTTACGTCTCCCGTGGCTCGCTGTCAAAGCGAAGGAAAAAAACCAACAGCGACATTACACTTGTGACAGATTAGAAGGTGTAGCTAGTCTCTGAACCGGACAACTCATTTTCGACCTTGTGAGCGGTGAGCGTATTTCCTAAAATATCCAATGCTCGTGTGGATTAAAACAAGCTATAGGCTATATATATATATATATATATATAGAAACGAATTGCTACGATTTAGATTTATTTAATAACTCGATGTCATGCTTACCATTTCAAAAAGATTAGAGGTTACTTGAATGGAGGCTAAAGTTACCTATTTTTTCGACGTATATAAACCACGGATCATGTTGCCTTCATTTTCTGATATTTGTTATTGTCGGAGACTCACTTTACTTGCGTAGTCTGCGCGTATTTTTCTTTACAATTGATTCAGTATTCGAAATACTTCCCTAATCAAATAAGTTACGCATCCGTTAACATATTCACTGTATCCATTTTGCATTTCTTAGGCTACCGGACGTTGCAGATTGTACGACAGGCTACATTGCTTTACCGGAGCGTGAATTACTATGGAGATTCCAGTTGGGTTAGGAGGAGTTTCAGATGCCACAAACGCCGTTTTTCGCGGACCTTACCAAAACGTTTTCCACAGCCTTCAAGTGGCATTTCAGAGTCACGGTGCCGTCTCCAGGAGCTTAGATTTTCCAAATACAAAGTACGGTTTTTTACAAAACAGACATTTCTGTGAAATGCGTCAGGAGAACAAGCAGCCGCCATGCAAAGGACTCGGCCTATTTTACGGGAACCATCGTAATTCGGACACTGGGACAAACGAAGACGACATCGCTTGTTTTTCCAGACAGTCCGACGCTGAAGCCAGACCTGGTATTTTTTCTGAAAGCTCATTGGATACTGGAGACGAGATTACTTGCAAACTCCAGTCAGACAACCAAGGGGTAAGAGCGAGCGGTCCTCTCCTACCGGGCTCTAGCGGCTGCAATTCGGGACAAAAGTCCTCCCTTGCTTGTACGTCCCAACAAAGGGAGACAACATCTCAAAGTGACACCTGCGCAGGAGAGAGCTGCTCGGAACATCAAGCAACTACCATTTCGGAAACTGCGCGCGAATTGTGCAACGCCGTTTCCGTGTCGCTGGGCTTGAATTTAGATCTTAATGATATGAATGACCTAAGTTCAAACCACATATCGTCTGCCGAAAGTGACACAAGTCAAGCCATCTACTTATTTGAATCTTCACCTGGGTATACTGGGGTCGGACTGAACGCCTTGGTAAGAGACTGTAAATGTCAGAGTGCACGGGAAGGGACATCGACACAACAGTACGAGCGTGGGGCAATGTTTAAGATAAACCGTGTAAATGACTTGCCGCTTCAGCCAGCACCCCCGCGACACACCAGCGTTAGCGATGCTAAATGGGACATGCAAGCAGGTTTGTGTGCGCAGATGGAGCACAAAGACTCTGAAAAGTGCGCGAATATGGATGGTGCACACTCCACTTCTGTCTTCTCCCAGTTCGACCAACTGTTGCCAGTAAACCCGTCGCACTACAGTCAGAACGTTTCGGTCAGAGTGGAACCACAAAGTGATTTCTCTCCGATTTTGTACAAATCACCTGGTATTCAGAAAAATGCCGAAAAGTACAATGTCCAATATGATGCCACAATTAAATCAGAAGATGGGAAAACGACATCTGAACGGGAATGGGGTTTTCAGTACAGGTACAATGAAAGCTGCAGCGCATCGTCAGCACCTCCTAGACATTGTGCACATCAGAACAGGGCCGGACCGTACAACCAGTTCTTTTTTAATCCATTTGAATATGCGAAAAGAGGTGTTGTCTCAAGGGAAGGATATTCTCTCGAACATGGGTTCCCAAATAATCTCGCTCGGACACCCTACTCTGGTTCCTTGAAAAACGAACTAGGAGATCGTCTGAGTGGGCCATACCCTGACGTCAGGTAAGTAATTTTCCATTCATCTTACCTTCTCGTTAAATAATTAAAACAACGACTATAAGCCGAGGTGTAATTATGATTGTGTAAGCAGAATTTACGGCAGTTGAGCTACCTCATATTCTCTGTTTATTTCTGAAGTGATTATTTGCTTACTTGCTAACTTAGTTTTATACAATTTACTAGTTGCTGTAGGCTACACCTTTATCAACAGGCTTCATATATGTCCATCGAATTTTATCAATTAGTAACACGGACAAAAAACAGACTTGTGTATGCTTCTAATATCTAAGTATGACATCATTCGTAAGATTGCATCCTATAAATACAAAAAACCAGCATCCAAGAAGTTACACACTCAGTGTAGCTATACCCGTGATATTAGCCTACTTGAAAATTTTTCCTAGGTAATATTCATGGATTTTACATACTGAATAAACCAATAGGCCAGGCCCCTGCTCAATAACAATAGCAATGATGATGATAATAATAATAATAATAATAATAATAAATGCATACATACATAAGAAATTGAACAAAGTAGCAGAATGCGAAAAAGGTAAATATTCTGTCTATTGGGCAAAATATACAGAAGAAAACAACATGTGGGTCCAGTGTATACTTAAATAGGCCAGTCTGTATGGATGCCATTTGTGAACAGCATTTTCATCTCAGATCACACTCAAGCGTTCCGTTTATTTTAATGGCCGCAACTAAACTAAAAGTAGGCCATAGCAAATAAAGCACCGTTTTGTGTAGACTTTCCCATGCACGGTTAGTGTTAAAAGCAGTTGCTGCGCAAATTAAAATTCATGGACATGAGCGAATTTATACTGGCGTCTGAAGTCACAATTCGTTCTTCAGTGGGCTGCTGTAAAACGAAACAGACGTTGTCGACCAATATGGTAGTCTCTTCCCATTTGTGCCTTTGCCTGTGTTGCCGGAAAAAGGAGCAACACAGCCACGCACAGAAAAGAAAAACAAATACAGATTTATTTTTCAAGGTACTGCACCGTTACCAGAGACGTGCACCTGCACCTGCGGCCTCTCCTATTTACGTTCAGATAGTCTGCGTGGATTTTACAGTCACGGCAACACAGATTATTAGAGTTGTCGCTGCCTAGAAACAACAGATTGTGGGTGGGGATTACCAGTGCTGTCTCTTTTCAGTTACCTTCAAGTAACAAAGTTACATTTATAGTTTTATGGCCATTACAGCTAAGTATAAATATAAACATGCTATATAAATAAAGACAGGATTCACTGAACATTTGCCTTAAATTTGACTCACATTTAAGTGCAGTGCAGGTGCTATTTTTGTCCCAGTCAATTTTAGCGATTACCGAAATTATGCATAAAATCAGTTTACATTGAAATAACACTTTGGATTTATTTGTCAAAATTCAGTCCAAATTATGGAGAGAATTGACTGAGTGAATCCTTAAAACAGTTTAGGTTTAAAATTAAGTCTAAAATAGTTTTAATGAAATGACAGGAAGTTTTGTGATGGCAATTTTGCTCTCAATCTGAAATGCTGCCTTAATCCAATATGTTAGAGCATATATCTTTGCTAAAATGTCATAATTAGCTTTTTGAACTGAATCAAAAATAAATTTTGTATTTAATGCATTTGTTTATTTTGAACTGGAACTCTGAGTCATACACACACCTTCCTCTCAAAGGTTTAGTTATGTCATATGTAGCTCCATGTCACAAACAATTGGAATTCTGTTGAAGAAATTAAGAATATTGTAACACTACGGAGAATTCAACCATATTGCTAGACTTTCAAAAGTTACTGCTGATCTGGATTAATGTTTTTCATCCAGAAAATGCATAAGCATATTGTGGCTATCAAAGATGTGTTTTCTCTTTAATTGAATTCACATTTTAAGAGGATGTAGCCCACTTCAGTCCTTGAAGTGGGCTCAGTTTGGCCTGGATTCAAAAAATATTTGTCCTTAATTATATCTTGCCAGTAAATTACAGTGTTGCTTTTTTCTTCACAAACCGAAGTTGGTGAGTCAATTTTGGTAATGGCTGGTCTCACCAAACTACATCTGTCAAGTTTTGACCCAATATAATTCTGTGAAGTTCCTTAGCAAAGTCAGAAATTGAAAGAGAAAGAAAGACCAGTGTCACATTCCTTTTTTTGTTTTTACTGTTGAAAGTTGAGAGTTTAATGTAACTAGCATTATAAAAACAACAGCGATTTATGCAGGCATAGCTATATGTTACTCTTGAACAGAAGTGGGCAAGTGAACAAATATTTTAACATAAAGATTACTCACATAAGTACACACACACACAAACACACACACGCATACTCACACACGCACACACACACAAACACACACAGATACATGCACGCGTGCACACACGCACACAACCACACAACACACACACACACACACACACACACAGCAAAATGTCCTGTGTTAATTCAACTTTAACAGAGTGCATATGGTCCTACTCTGGACCAGATCAGGACCATATGTACTCCGTAAGAGTTGATATAACACTGGACATTTTACTGTTTACCTGTGTGTTTGTGTTGTAGGATTATTTATGAGTATTAGGTAAGATATGTTTTATTACATATGCAACCATTATTTAAACTCAGATTTATCCCATTCCAAATAGAGTATGTTTATTATAGGCAACTGGCTGTATTATAGTAAAGGATCCTATTTTGATGTTTCATTAGGAAGACATCATAACTTTTATATTATATTATATTATATTATATTATATTATATTATATTATATTATATTATATGATTAAATCCATAATAATTAGTCTTAATATTAATTTATTTCCAATCACATTACGAAGAATTATGAATAGCCTACTTCTATTTAGTTTTTTATGTTTGTTATTTGTTTGGTTGAGTGGATGCCTGTGAATTTTAATTTAGGATAATATGAATGGACATAACACATTCAACATTGTTCTTTACCAATTATTCAACAAACATTTTATTCCAAGATTTATTTTATGGATTTGATTTGTCAGATTGTTTTATCCAGATTGCCGTACACTGCTATTGCAGCATAATACATGAAATAGCCTACTTATCACGGAAGTTATGATAATATCAATAATAGTAGTGCAATGTGGGGGAGTAGGGGGGTCGGGTTGGGAAGTACTGAAAAATAATTACCTAAGTACATTCATCACATTTGCATCACAACAGAGAAAACATAGCAGCACATCATGTTGTTTACATATTATCGAAGGCCTGAATTCATCAACGTTTGTCCTAAACATTGAATATAGCCTAATGTCATTTGGTTTTTCCATCCCAATGACATGTTGAACTTGTCAGACTATGTTTGTGATGAAAATCCAAATTCAAATCAATTGTTTTTTTTTTTTGTTTGATCCAATCCAAAATTACATAAGTGCAATATAAACATTCATCAAGTGCTGGAATTATTATGGTATCGTAGTGCATCTCAAATGCACTTGTATTTCAGTTTTGACATGAACTGGACTACTTCATTTTGGCGGGATTATCCATTTGACAATCTTTTGAATGTGTCGGCTGGACACCTTGACAGTGCAATGATTTCTGTGATCTTTTTTTAGAGCCAAACAAACCCTTATTGTTGTTATTTTACTAAAATAAATTATTTGATAAACTATACTTACTGTACACCTTGAAGGATAATAGAGGGAATGGTATTATATATATATATATATATATATATTTATTATAGAATTTATAGATTGTGGTTTACTACATTATACTCTCAAAATCAGAATTTTATAAATGTGGCTAGGGTGCAGCATTCCTTTATTTAAGATGGAGAACTCATTTATACCTTTGTACTTCAGGAAGTTCATGGCAAGAAAATGATCTTGTTCATCACATTTTGTCACAGAAAGATTTCAGAGCTTTTAATGGCCACATGTAAGGCCTGATTTCAAACAACAATTGTCTATAAATTGGACTGACAAATAAATTAAAGTAGTATTTCTCCTGGCGACAATGTGGTGGGTTACATTCATTTTGGTGCTGGCTGATCTCACCAAGCTGTGTTTGTGTAGAATAATAGAACTAACACCTACATTTAATAACATATTTTTCCTGGATCCAGAACAAATTGCTTACTGTAGACTATATACTGCATACCATTTTTCACCACGTCATATTCAGTAAATTTATGACTCCTAAGAATGGGAATACAACACAAAGTGCTTCACAGAAAACAAGAGTAAAGCAAATGGAGCTAGCTAACTAGCAGTGTAGCCTAATAAAAGGAAAAGATTGATAATAAGAGTGAAATAATGACAAACTTCTGAAAAAAGTCTCTCTTGCCAGGAATATGATCGGTCTGCCCTAGTTTTCTCAAATATTTCACATAATGTCTTTGGCCCAGAATTTTTAATGCCTAGACAAGGGCTGCCCAACCCTGTTCCTGCAGATGTACTATTCTGTAAGTTTGTACTCCAACCTTAACAAAACAAACCGCATTCAACTAAAGATCTCATTGAGCTGGTAATTAGTATAATCAAGTGTGCCAAACTAGGATTGAAATGAAAACCTGCAGCACGACTGCCCAATCCTGTTCCTGGAGTCCCTGTAGGGTTTCAGTTCAACCCTAATAGGCCTAGGCCTTCATAGCTTTTTAGAACAATACACTTCTATGAAACTGCTTCTAAGGTGCTCTCTGATGCCCTCTGCTGTGGAGTCAAAGCTGTTTTCACTGTCCTCCTTGGAAAGATTCCCTCAAACTCAAACTCCAAATGCCAAGTCTTCTGATTGGACGTAGACATTGCAAAATACATTTTTGTTGTAAAACCACAACATTTTTAGATATGAAGTGTCAAGAACTTTACTGTTGCATAATGTTCCTGGCATGCATACTGAAAAAAAGTTATGGTGTATTTACACAGGAGAAACAATGCATGTCCTTTTATACAAGCCTAGAAACCTATATCCCATTAGAAATGTAATTCCATTGGCTAAAATGCTTTTCAGTTATCACTATAATACCTTGCCATTGGCTAGCTATGTACTGGGGAGAAATTATGCCCATGTCGCGTCAGTACTTGCACATGGTCGATGCCATTGGCTATACTGTGGGATTGTGTGGGTAGTACTGGTCAGCGAACCTTTTGGGCTCATCTTGTTCCCGAGAGTCTGTATAAACTAAAGATAGTAACAGTTCCTATTTGCACAGTACTCTCAGTGTGTATGCACTGACAAAAACAATGGCGGTGATGATTCCTCTGGAGGATTGCTCAGTAAACAATGAACATTGTATTGAGTTCACATGTTTTTGAGACTAAGAACTGCGATGGGTTTTGTTCACTGGACCCTTGCCATGATAAGGAAACGGACTTTACCATGATTCATGTTGTCTGTGGATTTCCAAAAGCATAGGAGGCGAGGACCCGCCAAGCCTGTTTTACGTTCCCACGTGTTCCAAAATAAGGAGCCATTGTCGCTAAAACATTGGCATTGTTAAAATGTTTATATAAATATAAACTATGAGTTTTAACACATTCAAACTGCATATTGACTGACCATATTTTGCCATAAAAAATGAGTGAACGAATCCGAATAAACTCGGGCTGGTGCGACTTAAGGGATTTACAGTAGGAACAGGAAGGAACATACATTTATATTTTTATTCTTTGAATTTATCATTCACAAGAACTAAAATTCTTGCTTAACTAATAAACGATATCTTTATATATCTATATTTTTACATTTTGTAGCCTCAACTATAGCAACATATTTTCAATCAAAATGTGTTTTTGATTAATCTGTCAAGCTAGTTATGACAATACGATTGTGACATAAAGCCAAGATCACTACTGCTACAATGTTCTACTGCCCGAGGTGACAAAAACAATGAAGTGCGGGAAGTTGCATTACATTGTGTGCGATATATACTTTCCTTTTCTCTTTATTGGATTCCCTTGATATCCATTGAAAAATATTTCTGGGATGTGCATTCCCGTAATAATTTATGGAAGTCCAACTGAATCTCCCCAATACCTCAGTACAAAGGGAACGCATCTAACTATCCATGTGTCTGCCTTGTATTGCATATGTATTGAAGCCCAGTACACAAAACAGAATGCATCTCTGCTGTTACATCTAAAAAAAAACATTAGATGTCAATCGCATTGTACTCCATCGTTGTACTCCATCTCATTTAGAATATAGCTTGTGGAGAAATGCCGTGAGTAAAGAAGTAGCCTAGTTGTTTGCTAAAATGGACAGCTGGATCCATAGTCTAAAGGTTTATTTTAAAATTTACCATTTCAAACTGAACAGCTAGCACCCTTCATAATAGCCGTTGTTCCATTGTTTACATAACAGTGGACTTTCCCCACTTACACAGGAGTGGGAATATTAAATTAGCAGGTAAAAGATGATTGGTTGACTCAAGTCAGTTTTCTATGTAGAAAAACCCAGTTCAGATTCATGCCTAATACTATATTAAATATCAGACAAATTCAAAATGCTCACAATGGTTCACTTCTAACTGAGTCCACAACCCATGCAAAACATGAAATGTGTGAATTTCATTAAAAGTGCCCTTTAAGAGTTTGCCTATGGGGTTCCATAGTCACTGGGTTTGTGGGGTTCACATAGGGTTCAACAGGACATAAAAAGTCACTGGACATCAAAAGAATGGAAATACGCTGAGTCTGCACTCTCAAAGGCTTATGACCGTATTCATACAATATTGCCTTGTGAATCAAAGTGTATTTATTTTCTGAGACTAGCCTTGTTCAGTAAAAAAAAGAACTGGAACACATTGCCTCACTGGTTATTAGCTTATGAATTAACTTAATTAAATATGGGTGCATTACCGAAGCTTGTGCAAAAAGGTATTTGTTCTCAATTAAAAGAACAAACACATTTATTTGATACATATGCAAAGCGGTGCAGTGCAGTGCATGCGATTGGGATCTGTGCAGACAGGACCATTTAGGGATGCCAGTCAAACTGGAGAACTTCAGCTGTCAAATCTCACACCGATTTAATTTCATTTGTCAGTTCCTGTCTTGTCACGGTACTACGGGCAACCCAAAATTTTGATTATGTTTTGTATTGTAGATTCAATTTGAGAAAAAGCAAATCACAGAAAAAAATTATAATCCTCTTCTCATGAAGTGCTTGCAGAAGCCATCATTAAGCATTTTATTTTTAGAATGGCGGTTGGTGTTGTCTGCCAGTTTGTGGACAAGGGCTTTGTTGGCTCAGTTGCATGGCACTCTTGTAACAGCCAGCTTTCTTACTGAGATGGTCTGCACCATTTCAGTCCTGGGGGGGGGGGGGGGGGGTCAACAACCTCAGGTTGTGTCTTCCTTGCAGTGTACTTGTACTTACTGTAACGTTTATTTAAAAAAAAAATCTTTTTCAAAAATTGAAATATTTATTTCACATTTCAATATTTACGCGCATTATCTTTAGTGAGCTACAATATTAATTATTTTACAAAAATCAACTAGAAATATTCAATATTCAATACTTTGTTGCCATGTGAACACAGTTGATAGGAATTTGCCTCAGTGCAGCTCTTAAAAACAGACAAAAACACAGACATTTGTAAAGTAGATAAAACAAGAACAGCAAAAACAGTTATCACATTTATACATTCAAACATACATAATATCACAAAAACCATGGTTTATTATTACTCAACAGTCACCATCTTTGATGGGCTGCATATGTTTCCTGAGAAATAAATGTATGATGTAATCGTATATATTTATACAAGAATAATGTAGCAGCAGTTCACCTGATCTGTACCTGTTTAGTAATTATTTAAAGGATTTTTTATACAAGTCTGGTGGGCAGTGCTTGGTAGTTATACGACTCTTGAACATTCACTCTCCCAGTCCACGTGTATCACTGAGAACATTAATTCTGCAGTCAATTGGGAAACACTTGGTCTGATGGTCCTCATGCACAAGAGAAACAGGCACTTGCAGAATTTGCATTGATTTTGTTTTAGCCACAAATGTTTGTTTCTTTTATTTCACCACAAATGTTTTTTTTTTCCACAATTAATCTGAAGCATTGTGTTACTAACAGTTTAATTGATAAAAGTTTCTGTCAATGTGGTCGCAAGGGCATTATGAGATAATGGGACTTGGGGGCCTTTTTAAAATGTTTTATATTTATAAAACCTGTCAAGTGGCGTGCTGAAACAAAGCAAGGCAATAACCAGTAGTGTATTTTCTCTCTCTCAGAAGGTGTGCCAACCTGGGCCGGATGTGTCTGTCGCATCTGTTACAGCACCTGGGTTATGTGTTTGAGATTTAACCCTTTGGAAACAATCATGATTCCGGCAGAACACTGACAAATATTTAAAAAAGGTCTTCTTTGAATACAAAAGCCCTGTTCATTTAGACACGTGTCCAGGCCATGTTTAAATTTTAAGTTCCCTGTTATGAATTAGGATGTGCCCTTCCTTGTGCCTAGTCAGCATCATTCTATGTGCTAAAGTATCATGACATGTAGTCATTGTAGTATTTTGTTCTGACTGTTTCATTCATGTGGTTGTGAGTGCAGTGGAAATTTACTTGAGTTTTTCATGTAATTTGGAACTGGTAGAACTTGCCATTTTGTTTCCCATAAGTACTGTACCTACAGTATAACTGAGTCATATTCAGTATTTCTGTGACTGGTTTGTGGTATGTAGCCGTTGGAATGTAGTTGGTGACTGGAAATGTAAACATTAAAAATAGTGTATTTTCATTCAACATTCAGTATTCACTGTTTCACATTTGCACAGAGAAAAAAACTAAACATTTACAAACTGATTTTTTTTAAAGATAATTTTAAACTTGGCTGAAAGAAACCAAAATAGATTAAGATAGCAACCCACTATTACAAATTATGATACAGAAAATCCTCTTTATGTATTTTGGTAAATATATTTAAATTATGACATTTTACTTCTGTGATGTTTTGCTACTGGGACAAAATTTCTTTTGAAATTTAGAAATTTATCTGAAATCACTCTTCCTACCCAATTTTCCTTTATATGTGTGTGTGTGTGTGTGTGTGAGTGTGCATGCCTGCTTGTGTGTGCCTGCTATTGAAGATTAAATATTTAGTAACTATAAAACTGAGGTTTTTGTAGTTTATGAACCACCATTATTATGTTTAGAGAAGAATTAATGAGCTGTTTTATTTCTGACACAAGGGAATTAACATCTTTTTGGGGTCCATTTTTCTTTGCTGTGCTAGTTCTCCAAATAATTATATTGACAGTTAAAATGAAAAGTGCACAGGCAGAGATTAACTTACTTTTCGAGGGGGGGGGGGGGGGGTACAAAAAATACATTTTTTCAGTGGAACTCATTGTAGCATTCAACATAAATGAATTTATGTGCAAAGTTTTGTAATCATGTCCACTGTAACCACACAGTTGGTAGCAGATGTTGATATTGTTTTTATATTTGTTATAGATAATGCACAGTTCAGTATTAATTTGTTTTAATTTGTTCCCATGAGTAAGTTGTGCCTGGTACGTGTTTTGAAGCAGTTCATATTCCCTATGTGTTTATATCGTATGTCCCTATGTGTTTATAAGAGTTGTTTTGGGAACAAGTGGCAGTGGTTACATTTGCCAGTTTAATCTGAGGAGAGACTAAGTGAGTGGGTGCCACTGCGTGACAGTGGGGTTTAGATAGTAAGCCATGAAGACTTTTGTGAGTGATTCCTGTGTTATTAGCTACTTGTGGAAACTAACTTTTTTCTTGGTGTTATGCCGCACGCAAAAGAAAATGGCTCTTAAGGGCCTGAGTGAGAATCAAAGAAATGTAACGCGTCTTATTGGATCCAGACTGTGGAGCTGCCTTGACATCAACCACTACCACAAAGCACACGCACGCTGCCTGTTCTTCCATTTGGAAAGAATTGTGGGGGCTGGAAATGAAATGAAGACGCATGCTGCAAATGAAAATTTAGCTAACGGCAAACATTTGGAGCCCCAAGAAAATTAGAAACATTTTTTTTCGCTGTGGAGATGTGGAGCTCTCGTGTTTCCAGACATTCCTTCTGTTTCTCAGAATAACTCCCAAAAAAGGCTGGCCAGCAGCAATAGTTGCCCTCTCCCCAGCTCTACCAATTTCGCTCAGATAAAGGAATGTGAGGGAATATATAATCGGCTTGTTCTTCATCTTCTCTGGCACAGTGCGGTGTGGCTACTTGTCGGTACTGAGCAGTGTGCAGTTGCAGAAAGCTATTACGCTGTTCCCTAACCCTTACACACTGGTACAGCAGCCTTATACGCTGATAAGTGTGTCTTCTATATTGATACATCCCCTTATATACCGCTGTAGCAACCTTTATACGCTAAAAGTGCCCTCGCTGATGCATCTCCCTTATAAATTTATGCAGGGCCCTCTTACACTGATACAGAGCAGCCTTATACACTAATAAAAGTGGCCTCACTGATACAGCACCCTTATACACCTACAGTGACCTCTTTATTTTATTACAGGCCCATTCTGCACTAATGTAGTGCCCTTGATAGAGCTCCCTTATTAGTGATGCTATTCATAGGAGTCTGTCGGGCTGATCTAGCTATTAAGTACAGGGATAAGGGATGAGAGAATTAATGTGATTATCCAATTTTGCCGTGAAGCGTACTCAGTCAGCAAAGTGTGGTAAGCAAAGTCACTACTATGGCGGGCAAATTCTTTCCTTTTCACACCCTGTTGCAGTGTTGCGGTTGCATACTGTTCTGTGCAGCCTCGTACACTGTGAATGACCTGTAGAACAGGCTCGATGTGTAGCTGAGCAGAAATGCTTCCTCTACTCGCATCCAAATGTTACTCACAGTTACTGTTGTTAGCTTGTTAACATAGCTTTAAATAGCTCAGTGTAAAGGAGATAATGTAATCAAGATGCTAGCAAACTGCAAATGTAGCCTATTGCAATTTTTGTGTTCAGTTACGTTTTATTTTACAATTGAAACCTGGTGCTTCCCCTAAAGTACTACATTACATTACATTACAGGCATTTAGCAGACGCTCTTATCCAGAGCGACTTACACAACTTTTTTACATTTTACATTGTATCCATTTATACAGCTGGATATAGACTGAAGCAATTTCGGTTAAGTACCTTGCTCAAGGGTACAACGGCAGTGTCCTACCCGGGAATCGAACCTGCGACCTTTCGGTTACAAGTCTAGTTCCTTACCCACTGTGCTACACTCCGTCCACTATGTATAGTATTTGTTAATTAGGTTGCAAATTGAGCCGTCGGCATATTTAAACTTGTTTGCTGAGCAAATGTCAATATTATACATTCAAATAAAGCTGTTTTATGCAACAGGGAATAGGAAAATTCCATTTTCAATAATTTAACGTTACTGAGCATGAACATATTTTTAGTGGTTCAGTTTTTATTGTTCAGGTGACACTGGAGGTTAAACATAGCCTCCATGTTATTTTGGTAGGCTGTGAGATTAGGACAGGACATTTGGCAGCATAACCCATATGCCTTTTGCACATTGCTAATAAAAGGGATGACTTCTTCACATGTTACTCAGGCTGGGCCTTGACCAGTTTGACTGTTTTTGCATAATGTCTTTCAGCATCCCTCTATCCATTTCATACCGGAAGCCTCTTTTGTAGGCAACGTTTCTAGATGTCCTTTTGACTGTAATTCAGAGGCATTATTTACATAATTATTTATTTGGCAGAAATCCAGGAAGAATTACAGTGCATTAGCAGACATGAGTGCAAAGTGCCAATAACAGTTAGCGAGCAGAAGTAGCCAAAAACACAACACAAATAACTGAATGTTCTCATCATAGAATGGATTTGTCGTCTGAAATGAATCAAGTCCAGTTACAGTTGCCCAGGATGTATGCGATACAGCTTCTTAAAATCATTACGTCCGCAGTGCTCCTGATATCTGCACTGGTACATTAACAGAAGACCAGGGAAGCAAGTGACAGGTGCCTTATGGAATATTTTACACTATCAGAAGGATTCAGGTTCAAATCTGACAATTTTAATCCGACCACTGGGCTGTGAGAATCCAGTCATGCATGCATGAATACTTGGTAAGGAGCAAGCCGTGGTTAACCAATAGCAATGAGGCAGTCGGCCAAAAAAAAAAGAACAAAAAAACAAGGACATAATCTTAGTGGATCAAAGATTGCCCTGGGCTTTTAGATGCCTGACCTTTCGCTGACCCTGAGACTTATTGCTTGTGTACGTTTTTCCCCGGCAGTTACAGGTACGAGGGCGAGCGGGAGAACGTGTTCCCCGTGGAGTTCTTCTTTCCGCCGCAGAGGACCTGCCTGATCTGCGGGGACGAGGCCTCGGGCTGTCACTATGGAGCCCTCACCTGCGGCAGCTGCAAGGTGTTCTTCAAGAGGGCCGCGGAAGGTGAGCTCTCACCCGCCCGTCTGCTACGCAGCCCAAGCCGTTCGCTGCGGCCTGGCTCCTGGAACGGGCTGAGTCATGGGGACGTTGGCAATAGGAATAATGGCTTGCTGATATATAGAACTTTTCTCACAGTCAAAGCACTTTACCATGATGAGGGGGGAAACTCTCATAAACCACCACCGATGTGCAGCACTCTCCTGGGTGATGCACGGCAGCCGTTTTGCACCAGGAGGCTCACTGTACATCAGCTGAGGTGGAGAGGAAAATAACAATTGGTTAGGTGGCCAATTGAGAATTTAGCCGGGACACCAGGGAACCCCGTAGGAAACCCTGTAGGGAACCCTGTAGGGAAACCCCGCAGTCTTTGTGATAAGCGTCATGGAATCTTTCATGACCACAGTGAGTCAGGACCTCAGTTTATCATCGCTTCCGAAGGATGGCATCTCCTACAGCACAGTGTCCCTTCACTGCACTAAAATATCTTTGGTCAGAGGGAAGATAGCTGCCTACTGCCTCGCCAGCAGCACTTCCAGCAGCCACTTAATTTTCCCAGGCCTCCTATCCAAGCGCAACTCAACCCCTTACAGCTTCAACCATTCAGCAGGAGCAGGGTACACAGTGGTATAGCCACAAGCAGTCTTTACAAACAAGAACAAAAACAAAAAAAAGGTTTATCCGTAGCCTCACCTACATAGCCACATTAGCAGATTAATTGGGTGGTGTTTTTAATAGTGATAGTTTTTAATTAGTCTGATGGTCTGATAGTGATAATTTCTTCACTATTACACTATCACTGTTTCATAATGTGTAAGGTAATGTAATAATGCCTACGACCATACTGTTTGTGTTAATTTCCGTTGTGTTTTTGTACTGTTCATCTTTGTTTTTGATAGTAGTTTTCTCCCTCCGGTTGGGAATCCCCAACCCCAGGTCCCTGATTACTTTAATTAGGTAATGAGGTGCACATTAATGCTCGCGTGTGTCCTCCAAACTCATGCATTCCGACCCTGCATCCCTGCACTATGAAATCCACCACTCGGCTGCTGCAGGCGCTGTGCTAATTGATATGGCTGGTGCAGGGAGAAGGCAGGGGAGTGACCAGTGACCAGAGTGCTCATTATTTGTCGGTGAGGCAGAGAATACTCCGCACACTGAAACCCTAACTCCCTGGGAGACGCCGCTGCTCCAGTACGTCTGCACGGCTCCAGTGGCGGACGTTTCGGTACCGTAAGGCGCACCACTGCGCTAAGAACAATTCCCTCGGCGGGACGTGGCACTTCGGATGCCCTAATTCTGCTGTAATTACATGGCGTTTTTAATTGTCCCTGGCTGAATGTGAATGATTTTCAGCGCTGCTTACAGTTAAAAGCCTTAGCCGAGAGCAATAGGGGCATGAGGAACTAAAAGCCCTTTGCCCAACTCTCGTATTTCTGAAATACTGCTAACGTTGAGCATATTGTTACATTGGGCCTGACCTTCATGGGGTTTTTTTTTTTTAAGAACTTACCGAGACCCGTGCTGAAGTTGCATATACGAGCGCTCAGCATACAGCCTTGCGAAATGAGCCGTGGAGAAAAAAGAGCTGGATGTCCAACAGGAAGTATTATTTGTGAGGCCTTGGAACACTCCAGTCAGAGCTGGCCTATCGTGAAGTTGGAACAGACCTGGCTGCCTAACTCATCTGTGGATGTGCAGTTTCGATGCTTCAAGTCTGCCCCCATCTTCTCATGTTTTAAAATGGCCAACACAGTTGTGATGTCATGATCTGAAACCAAGTATGAATAGTCTCTTTTGATGTAAATTTAGTACATTTATTTATTTTTCCTGAGGACTATCATGCTCGAGTGGAATGATACCCGGGAATTATTGTCCATGGCAATTATAGGGATTAATTATGTTTCCCCTGAGTGATTTTGCCAGCGTTCTCATAAATAGCATCTGCTGGTTGAAATCTTTCCCAGATTGTAACAGGAAATGGGATGTGTCCAATGAGGGGGCGTCGGCATGATGGCGTTTCCACATGTTCCCTTCGTGCTTTGGAGCATGTAGATAGCCTTTTTTTGTGTGTCCAGCCCTTGACCTTTGAGGATGTTGGATTTTATTTGTCTGCCCAGTATTATTTATGCCTTGATTATATCATTGGCAAGGGGTTACATAGTTCTATATGTTTATTCACATCCCGAAATGAATCTTTTCATTTCAAGGCATTTGGCCAGAGTAAAACAGGCTGTGTTACTGACCCTAAATTAGTAGGGTAAACCACAGACTTACTGCAGTTCTCCAACATTCTGATGAAGTGTTTATTTTCGATTGGTTTTTAATTATGAGCAGATGGTGTTTTCGGCTGTTGAATCCAGTAGCAGCCCCTTTTAAAAAAAAAAAAAAAAATGAATTTCAGCTACGACCATTTGAACAAAGGTTGAGCTATATCAAAAGTGTGCATTCTTTGCTCCTGCTCACACCAGTAATTCTGGGCCAAGCCATGTGGATATGGATTTATGAGGATGGCATATGTGTTGCATTTGTCTTCATAAAATGAGACTTAGAATATGACAATATAATTTTGTCCTTAGATAAAAGAGGAGTCACATATTGTCTTTGATGTACAGTAATGCTTTGCAAGCATTAAATAGCTTGCTTGGCTATGGCATTTAGCCTGCGTCTTTAAAAAAAAATGTGAGCAATATTCCTTTTGTTACACATCTGACTTTGGCAATCAGTGAAGTTACAGGAATAGAATAAAGAATAAAAAAGAAAGACAGAATGAAAAAAGTTTTTGAAATTGTGTCTCACATGTAATGACAAAGAGATCAGATTAACACATACCCCGTTTCCTTATCTTAGTGTTTGAAAACCTTGCAACACTGGAAAATGCAGGTTGAAGTTTTGTTTCTGTTGTGCCTGTGAGACTGCATTCCTGGTTAGATCCCAATGTACACCCCCCCCCCCCCCCCGCCACCCCGTCCCCCACCCCGTCCCCTCATGCCCCTCCACTTTCCCAATTTCCCCCTGCCGGACTAGGGAAAGGTTATGTTTCTATTTCTGTCCTGCATATACTGTATGCCCTCTTTGTTTTCTCTTTCCAGGGAAACAGAAGTACCTGTGCGCCAGCATCAATGATTGCACCATTGATAAACTTCGAAGGAAGAACTGCCCCTCTTGCCGTCTCAAAAGGTGCTTCGCTGCCGGAATGACCCTCGGAGGTAAGGAATTGTTTTCATTTTTGTTCGTGTTTTTTGTTTCGTTTGTTGGTTTTTTTTTTTTTTTTTGAAGTTTGCGGGAGAAATTTGCATACGTGAGAGGACATGTAGTACAAAGATTTACAGCAACATGTTCGACAGCAACATGTTTTTGCCTGTGCATATATTATAGCAGGGAGATTGAGTGACCTCATTCATGGATCCAGATAGAGCCGGTTAATATTAGACAAGGTGGACAAGTTCCCTAGCGACAACTCATAATAATTTCATACCTTTGGTTTAAATTTGCATTATTTAAGGGCAAAGCCTGCTATACAGTATGATGGCTGTGTCATAAATAAATGATGGATGGTCAATCCAGCAACATAATTGGATTACTTGTTCTTCATTTAAACAGTACTGGATAAAATAAAATAGTATGCACACTAACTGTAATGTATTTTCTCATGACGTAAATAGCTGTCATAACCAGCCTGTTTACAAAATATATGTAGATACTGATTAGCTACGTTATGAAAATATGTTTGGTTATTAACTTTCCACAAGTAAATTCATTCCAGCTGTTTTTTCATTTTCATAGATAGAGCGTATACTACATACTGATTTATCTGTTTATATAGTTAAAACATATCCATGTGTCAGTCACCCCATGTTAAGGCTAAAATGGCACTGTGACAGAGACACAATATAGTATTGTACAGTGAAATGTTAAAATGTCTAAATAAATCAGGTATACTCCAGATGCCTGTTATGTGTTGAAGTATGCTGCCATGGTTAAGGAATTTACCCAGAATGTTGTATGTTTTAATCTTGGGTAAGGATTACATTTGTGCCTCTGATTAAAACCCTTAACACAACGAAAGAGGTACTTCCTGTGATGAGAATTGCTTCAGTGAGTGTCATGTAAATGAATAATATGTAGAAATAGCTTGAGGGGGTTTTGGCGAAGGGCAGCAGTTTGGCAAATAAACACCCGATGCTTAAACTGGTTTTGGGCTGTGATGCATTTTGCTTTGTTGCACTACTGAGTCCCTTTAAAATTTCGAACCAGTTCTAAAATATTGGCAGTTATACAAGTTCCTCATTGTATCCCAGGGAAAGACAATGTCTTGTTTACAATGTTTGGCTCATTGTCCTCGTAGAAGTCTGCCGTATCGTAAAGCAGTTCTTGGCATCTGGGTAGTTATTGCACTGGTCATTCTGTGGTCTGCAAGAATTTGAGAATCATGTTTCTCAGCTATTTTTAAATAGTTTAATAGTTTCTGTCCTTCCAGTTTTGCACTGTGTCCTCAACATGGCTCTTTGTAACAGTTTAAGGAATTGAGTTGAGAGAAGAGCAAGCACATGTTCAAATTCTTTCATACTACTCTGCAAACCTCGGTTTGTGCAGGGGGGCATTGCTGAAACAGGAAAGGGCGTTACCCAAACCGTTGCCACAAAGTAGGAAGCACACAATTCTCTAGAATGTCATTGTATGCTGTACCATTAAGCTTTCCCTTCACTCTAACTAAGGAGCCTAGCCCAAACCATGAAAACAGGCCCAGTCCATTATTCCTCCTCCACCAAACTTTACAGTTGGCACTATGCCTTCGGGCAGGTAGCGTTTTCCTGCCATTCGCCGAACCCAGGTTCGTTCTTCAGGCTGCCAGATATTGAAGCGTGATTCATCACTCCAGGGAACACATTTCTACTGCTCCTGAGTCCAATGGCGGTGTGCTTTACACCACTTCAGCTGATGCTTGGCATTGAGCATGGTGAAGCTTTTGTGTGGCTACTCGGCCATGGAAACCCATTTCATGAAGCTTACGACAAACATTTCTTGTGCTGACATTGCTTCCAGAGGCAGTCTGGAACCCGGTAGTGAGTGTTGCAGCAGAGGACAGACGATTTTTACTTGCTATGGGTTTCAACACTCGGCAGTCCTGTTCTATGAGCGTGTGTGGCCTAGTTCATGGCTGAGCTGTTGTTGCTCCTAGATGTTTCCACTATGCAATAACTACACTTACTGTTACCTGGGGCAGCTCTAGCAGTGCAGAAATCTGATGAACTGACGTGTTGGAAATGTGGCATCTTATGACAGTGCCACGTTGAAGGTCACTGAGTGTCTTCATTACGACCCATTCTACTGCCAATGTTTGTCTATGGAGATTGCATGGCTGTCTGCTTGATTTTATGCACCTGTTAGCAATGGGTGTGGCTGAAGTAGCCAGACCCAGTAATTAGAAGGGGTGTCCACATACTTTTGGCCATGTAGTGTAACTTTAATGAGTGGCAAATTTCATTTGACTTTTAAATTAAAATGAGATTTTTCTTAAGTCCACCCACCTGGCGCGCCATTTGGTCCGGGGCTTTCTAGCCTGATTTTACATGCAGAGCCTTACTTGGCCTCTGGCAGCCAGCCTTTAACTGCTAAGCTAATCAGAGAGCAGGAGGATGGAGCCTGCCCATTTGTGCTCCAGTGTGAATCATGCATTATAGCAGTTAAGGCGCAGGAGTGTTAAGTATATTGTGTGAAGTATGTTATGAAAGAATAAGAAGGACTTATCCAATACTGCTCAAACTGGAGCAGATGGTTTGGCTTGAATTTCAAGTGATAATTTAACATGGTTAAAGTGTTACTTTCAAAAGTAAAGCTTAGGCTATGTTAAGTAAGCTTCTCTGTGTGGAAGACAGACTACCTTCAGCTTTCTTTTAGCTCTGAAGAAGATTTAGAAAAAAAAATCTGGTGGTGCAGGTCCCTTGTTGAGCCAGGCTGATTCCGGTCAATCAGGTCATCAAGTTGACTATCCCAGAGTGAAATAGTTGTGCGCATGGGATTAATACAACAAACAGTTGTGACGTAAAAGGCCGTGAAGCTGGACATGGTTCAGATCTCACGCGCTACACCAGTACGTCCACAATGGACATAGTAGTCAGACAGTATGCCAGTCCTTTGCACAGACATACAGAGGTGGTGCATTTTTTGTGTATTTGTGAGCATGAAAACGTGCATCCTCCCTTGGATACCGGACCTGGTTCTTTCCGCATAGGTAACCAGGACCGGGGAGATCTCATTGAGTGTGACAGGTTGAAATGAAAGCATTTTCAGGGATATTACACAGCAAAGAGCCTCCCCATCCCCCCAAGCTTCATCCCGTCCGTGGCTGAAACACAATGGTCTCCCTGGAGCTAATCAAGCCACCATCTGTGCCTTCGGGTAATTTCCACCTATTCCTTTCAATCTCCTCGCCATCACCTTGGAATTGGCCCTTCTCATTAGGTTCCGGGGGCAGGTCTGAGGCTAATATTAGCCTGATTTTCAATTTTGACTTTCTTCACTGTTCTTACTTTCCAATGACAAAAAAACTGTCTGTCTGACAAAAATAAAAAAAGAACAGAGAGAGAGAGAGCAACAGAGAGAGAGAGAGACAGTTTGAATTGAAATACGTGAAATGGATTGTACTTTGCTAGTTGTAGATGGGAGCGATGAAAAAGGGGATACAATTCATTGTCAGTGACAGAGAAAGACATCTCTACTCCTGGAATGGTAAGCGATGAGGAAAATGACTGAGGTAACAGTCCTTATGACCATGTGCACTAACCGTTTGTGATGATTGGCTGACAGCTGTTGAAAGTCTTCACGTTCTGACATTTTCTCACCCTGCTCCAACAGTGCTGTCAGACACTCTTGGTGTGCGTATCTCAGATCAAGGAAGTGTTTTTGTTTGAATTCATTCTTCTAGATGCCATCACCTTCGAATGGCATCTGCTCCACATTTGAAGAATGGCTGCAAGATTCTTTACTCCTCTTTTCATTAAAGCTTCTCATGTTTTTTTGCATCTTTGTGCTAATAGAAAGAATAATTTCAAATATTGTACACGACCTTAGGTAAAAGTTTGTCATTACACCTTGGATTACATCTGAACAAAAGCAACATATGAAATGCAAGACTACAGAAAGTATCCACGCAAATCAAACAACCAATCTGCACTTATTGACATCATGGCCCAGATTCAATACTAATTCACTGGGAGCAAAAGTTCCCAGTGAGCAAAAGCCAAAATCTAGACGTCGAGGGGGTGGAAATCTAGATTTAGAGGCATTTTACATGAACAGACGAGGTCAACCTCTATTTAGCTCAGGTTTTACCCCGATTTAGCCTGGGTATGTCCTCGTCGGTTAGAAAACTTTCACTTTTGAAACTGTTGCCGGGTTTTCCCCTGAACCCTGAACGTATAATGGGCGTTTCACCGACCTTTCACTGATTTTTTACCACAAAAATGCTCACTGAATTGCTACTCACTTTCATTTCAGAAACCAACCACCCTTGTGATGTTGTGCGTATAGCGCCAAAAAGGAGCACTTAAGGATTGATACTCAAGAGTATATCTCAGGAGCAGCTGTTAGACTTAACCTGGGACTTGGTGCTTTGCTGCACCACTTGCATGCATATTCTGGAATAATCAGTGCCCTGAATGGTGAAACAGGGCCAGAGTGGTTCTCACACGGACTGACAGGTTATACTTTTCGACGCTGTGACTACCCTGTAATCTGTGCTCAAGTCTGAATTAAGTGAAACATGTCAGGAAGGTTATAAGAAGCATTGAGAGTAATCATATCACCTTTTAGAATCGTCACAGGTGCCTGTCACTGGAATTTTTTGTATTTGAAGTGTGCTGGTCTGGCTTTGAAAGCATATCAGCTATCCACAGGCAGAAATGACCAGTTGCATGACGAGGCTTAAACCAACGCTCCTGTTATCAAGCTGTAAAGCTTGTGTAACTATTTTGGACAGATGCCTTGTGAGTCCTAAAGTTACAGATTGAAAGAGCTTATTAATAGAGACATGGCCATTGCAATCTTGAATAAAGGCTTACTGAGTTTTAATATAATAATATCATAAATCTGTTTGTCTAGCATTTGGAACACCCACCCCTGCGAAATGATAAAATAAGAGGCAGTGTTCTGTACATAAAAAGTCACTGAATGTTATATACTGTACCTTATGGGTTGCATATTACCGTTAGCGCTTCTAAAATTGGACCTCGGAAAACAATTTTTTCACAGCCTCGTCTCGTTTCATAGGTCTAGACAATTTTAAGCAACTTATGAAATTCCATAATAACTTAATGCAGTTGAACAAAGGGTTTGTAGTCCTTACTTAGTGTAATAAGCAATAGCAAAATGCTTAATTAAGTGGTTAAAAGTCACCATGATAAGAAGGGAGGTATATGACCAAACGTTGTATAAAGATCTTTGACATAGCTAGGTCAAAATAAGAGGTGTGCAGGCCAAGTACATGCTGTCCTCAGTTTATGAACTCAAGAGCTTCATGGGGGAGGAGGAGGAGGGATCAGCGGGGGTGGGGGGTGGGGGGGGGGTTATAGAGGGTGTGATAAGGGAAAGGGTAGTGCATTTGTTGTGTGCACCACTTCCGTGCTCGCTGGCTTTGACTTCTCGTCTCATTCAGATTCAAAATCTAAGGGTCTGTGTGCGATGCAAAGGAGGTGAGGTGTGCGTGGGAGGGTTGGTGTTGATGCAGGCGCGCGTGTGTGTGTGTCTGTGAGGGAAGGGGGGGGGGCATCAGGTTTGGCAAAGCTACCCTTTTTTTCCCCCATTTATAGTGTTAAACTAGGGTACAATTCCAGAAAAGTGAGTCAATGGGGATATCCTCCCTCCTGAGCGTACAGTATGGAAAAGGGAGGGAAGCAGCGTGTGACATTGAGGAGCAGGTGAAAGCGGCCAGCCAGCGTGAGCACAGAATGTGCTCGGGGCTGTTCTGCCAATAAAACCGAGGGGGGGAGAGTGTGTTTACTGGACCCGGGTTCATGTGGGTGGTGACAGCGGCGCAGTTCGGCCTGACCTCTCCGTTATGTGTCAAGCACAGAGGCTCCGTTGATCCATGCGAGCGCGAAGCCGCGCCTGCGGCCTCGCCGCGAGGGGGAAGCAGCGGATGCGGCGCGCGGACGCAAAACGAGGTGTCAACATCGGAGTCCGCCGGATTATAAATGGGGCTGCGTGGGGACTGGCTGTCCCCGGCCCGCAGGAAAAAAAACCGCCATCCCTCCCCCCTCCCCTCCCCCCTTATTCCCACTGCAAAACAGAAGGAAAAAAAAGGAAACTAAAAATTCATTTACATCTGACACATTTTGTCAGTTCTGCACTATGCTAACCTGAAAAAATGGCTTACATCAGTAACATGCCAATTTGGCAGGGAACTGTTGTGAAATTGGAAGCAAGCTTCTGTTTATCAGATGCTTGTGTGATGACTGTACTAAATTAGAAATAGATCATGTTCACTGGGTGGCGATAAATGGCCTTTTTGATTAATGGGATGCTTCCAAATAGAGGCTGTTGCAAGCGTCTGCATTCTGAATCTCAGTGCAGGGATTACGCAACAAACTGGAATTAGTTATGGAATAAAAATGTCTAAGAAATTGGGACATTGAAAATTGGGGAGTGAGCCTTCATTTTGTGATCCCCCAGATGAACCAATCAATAGACTTTGCTCTCCATAGCATATCACTGTGGTTGACCAGCAAGACACTGCTGACACATAATAACACCCATTTTGTGTCTTACATCATCTCCTTGTCTGATTAGCCTTGAACCTAGCCAAAAAGGTACTCTTTGCCAAATGCAGTTGTATGTTCGTGGCAACATGAGGATGAGCTGTAATGTCTTGGTCATGAAAGAGGCGAAATACTCTTTTTGTTGAAAAGTTAAAAGCCTTTAATGCAGATGGGCAAGAATAGTAAGAAAATATACATGACCTGCACCTTGCCAATCCCAGAGCTGGCAGCCGTCAGGATACCAAGGAGACTATTTTTGTGTATTGTTCCCTTTTCATGGTCAAGTTACTACAGCTGTACTTATTTAAGGCCAGAATTTCCAATCATACTACCTCATTTTGTAAAGAGAGCATTTTTGTTTTCGCTGTTGAGTCTGGAACACTCCCAGCAAAAATAAATAAATAAATAAAAAAATTTTTTTCTTTATCTCATTTAATATCTTAAGTATTCACATGGAGTGGAGATTTGGGCTGTTGGGTGGTGCGTCCTGCTAAAGCACTCCTTCTTAGTGCAATGAGAGGCCTTGAGTCTTGGTTTCAGATCTTGACCCCTGGCAGTGCTAATCTCAGCTGGTAGCCCCACGTGGCTGTGTGTAATTGGCCTTGCCAAGGTTTCAAGTGGCAGGGTTTCCCCATCTCATTAAAAGGCAATTCCTTTGGCCAATCAGGTGCCTGTAGTCTGCCTGGCCCAAAAGGAAAGATGAATATATTTCCGGATAATTCCAGTATTGGGAGAAAAAATTTTTTTTGAGAGATTTGTGATGAGACTGTTAGCTTTCTCCAAGGAAAGCACCACCGAATTACCTAAGAACAGAACACAGTAGGAAGACGTATACTGCTGTTAAAACAGTCCAGAACTTCTGTCTGTGTTTCTTACGTGGTCTAAGGTGGTACTTCCGTTAAACTTAACTGGAATAGTAACATGTAGAAAAATCACAAATGTAGAAAAAACTAACTTTTAACATTTAACATTTTATTTTAAAAACATTAAAGACGGCCTTCTAAATGCTTTGTTCAAGCTAAAATGCAAATATTTCAACTTTTTAAAAGTATTTTTAGATTGTGTGGCTGTTCAATCCTTTACAATCCTGTAGGTTTAATCATTATCTTCTCTTAGAAAACACATTTTTAATTGTCAAGGGGAACAACATTTAGGTTCTGAAAATAGTACTGTGATCAGTTATCTGTGAAAGGGCTTGTGAAAAGCTGTCCTGAATAATACAGTGCTGGCCTTAATTTGCGTAACAAGATTTTACAAGGTACTTTTTTGACCCTCTCAAAAGTCCACACCATCTTTTCATTAGGTGAAAAGGCCTCAGAATTCTTCGTTTTCTGTGACATTGAGGGAATAGGGCGTACTGGCTCAAAGTTCATTAAAGTGCTACAATGTAGGGATTGTGTGGGATTTTTCATGGCAGTAGGTTGGAAGTGGGAGTTTTTCATAAAAGTGGTTCATGGTCAGGATAGTGGGAGGTTCAGTGAAGTGGTGCATTGTGGGTTAGAAGTACAGCCAAGCCAGAACCACCAGGCACAGGAAGAGACAAGTCTCTCTCTCTCTCTCTCTCACTCACACACACATGCACAGACGTACACACACACACACACACTCAAATACACACAGACACAGACAGACAGACAGACAGACAGACACACGTGCACATGCACACGCACACGCACACGCACACGCACACGCACACACACAAACATATACACACACAAACAAAAAAGGTCAGGTCTTATCAGGTCCTATCAGGTATTGCCTCTCTGCAATGTCAATCCTGATGAGCACTAAAACAACACAGGTGAATGATTAACATTTCAGAGAGTCAGCGTGTGTGCACGTACACACACAGGCAAGGGTATTGGGCATGATACGAGCAATATGCTACTCACAGCTACAGTGCCAGAATAACATACATTTTTAATAACTTCAAACTGTAATGCTGTCATCGGTAGCGGCTGCAGCTGCGGTATTTATGAGTTTGCGGTTAACTGTGGGGTCTTGTCGCTGTACTCTGGGTGAAAACGGGACCGCTTAAGGAAGAAGGAAGAGGACTCCTGCGCATGAACCCTGGGTTCTGGCAGTGATACCCGTGATGCCACTGTTTACCACACAGCGCCATTATACCTCAGCTGATTGGTTTTGCAGGGTGTGCAGAAAGGTCCTGCAGGGAGCTGATTCAGTCTTGAATGTGAAAAAAAGAGATTCCTTTTTACATAGTCAAATACAAAGTGAACTTCCTGTATTTCCTCATGTAAACAATATTCTCATGTTCTACAAGCTCCTCAAACACAAGGAGTGTGTAGTCACTCAGAAAGCATATAAACATTTTGTCTGTGCCCAGCACAGGTGTTGAGTTTCTACAGTTGAACAAAGCAGGGGTGATTAGGGTTCATCCCATGTGTATTAGCAGGCCGAATTTATATGCCGGGATTAAGCTGATGTTGCACGCACATGTGAAACAGATATTTAGTATCAGGAAAAAAACGGCTCACGTTTGTAGGGTACTTTTCAGAGTCTTTGCTCTTTTTAACGTTTAGATAATTAAATATAACTAAAAATATATGTGGTTAATAAATTCATCACATTCATTCGGACGGTTGTGTAACTTAATGGTTAAGGAAGTGGGTTTGTTACTCAAAGGTTGTCAGTTTGATTTCCAGGTGGTGTACTGATCTTAGCGATTGAGGAACATACTTAACTTGAAGTACTTTAGTATAATACCCAGCTGTGCAAACTGATTTAATGTTAAAATAAACTCTGTATAATTGCTTGGGGTAAGAGTGTGTTTGCTAAAAGGCAAATAACTGATCATTATATTTTCATTTAGTGCTCAGCAGGCATACAGTACCATATGTGTTGCTAAATCATGTACATTTGCAAAAACCCATAGCAAACTAAATGCAAAAGTACAACATACAGAACAAGGGGACCCATGTATACATGTGACCTCTGGTTAAGTTCCACAGTGTTACCAGGAAGTATTTGTCTTCACAGGGCATTTTTATGTTTAGGATAGTGTGCCATATCATGCAGAAGAGGAACACATCCTTATATGGTGTTCAAACCTTGGCTTGACATGGTGCAATTTATAGTTTGATCATTAAACTGACACTTTAATAATTATTTTTTTAATTTTTCATGCTTCTGTTTTTTACTCTGTAGCACGTTGAGATTTATTTTTAATGAAAAGTGCATTGCAAATTAAATGTATTATTATTATTATTATTATTATTATTATTATTATTATTTTTGGCCAAATCAGACAGGTACGGGTACAGTCGTATAAGTTCCACCGTCACAGGCCTCAAGACACTGCTTGTTTTTGGCATCAGTATGGCATTAGGGGACATTTCGGACACTGCCTCTCAGGGTCTGACTGGCAGTTTTGTATTCTACTGTTGCCCCTATACAGCCACTTTTTCTCACAGACACATTTTTTTATTTGATGTCACATTCTGAAAAGCTGTGATAAACTGTTATTTGGGTGTTGGGAAGGGGGAGACCCTTATTTGGTGATTTTTTTTTCACATGTTGCGTTTTTTTCAATTGCAGCCTAGTCTTTGCATACTGAAGTTGACGGTGTGTGAGGATGGCCTTTGTTCTCCAGGGAGTCTGGCCTGCTTGTGAAGGCCACTGTCTCTGTCCCTCTCTAACAGTTCAGTTCAATTCAGAACTGCTTTATTGGAAGGACACATCAAAGGAGTGTTGGCAAAGCATTCAAATATAAGCAGCCAAGATTTAAATGTAAAGAGAACTAATACAGTATGACACACAAAAGCTACCTAAACACATATGCACAAGTAATGTGAACATTAAAAAGTAAAGTCAATTTAAGAGAAAAAAGATTATTTAAATAGATTATCAACTATCACGCTCCAAAAGCTAAAACAACTGCAGTATTCATAAGCTCCCCTGTTTCTGCCACACAGTGTTCACTGTCTCTGACCAGAGAGAAATCAGGCGCAAATTACTTTTGAGTGTAACAATAATAGGTTTGTGTGTAATGCATTCAGATCTGCCTGCTCGTCTAGCTGAAACAGAAGTGGTACACACTCCGCAGTGGACTTACCCCGCAGCCTAGCATAAAGCCCTGACATGGCTGACTGCTGCTAGGACACGTGTTGCCACAGCAACACCACAAGTGAGTGTCTTCATTTGGCTGCAGTCTTAGAGCCCAGACAGTCTGATCTCAACAGATCTCAAGACACTTTCAGTTTACCATCTGGAGGCAGCGTCTACTAGCAGCTACAGGGACTCACCGGGGATGCCAGCTTCGACATAGGTCGGATTCTCAGAGAGAGCGCCAAGAACTTTGGCATAGTTAATGATGGTCTGATGAAGAGCATGTAGCTTGAAGCATCACATTTGTGGTTTTAATAAACACGTGCAGATTCTGTCTATCATATTTGATACACGTCTCTTCTGGCTATTCAACCGTGTCCCTGTGTATCATAGTTGGTTTTTAAATCAAGCTCTTCACCACAGCACTACCTCTACTCAGTTAACGTGCAGTATGTAGCCTAACTTGTCATATGTGTCGTGCGATAAAAATGATGGCGCCACACGATATTTGGCACACGTCAGCATAGACGTGCGGGGAGGGATCTGTTGTCTCTATGGTAACGAGACAGCAATCTCGTGAACATTTGTGTACATCTGCAAATTGTCCAATCACGCTACGTGACAAAGTGTGACAGTGTCTGTGGCATTCTAGAAGTGTGTGACATTGAGAAAAAAAAATGTGTGACACGTTTTTCAGTTGAAAATACAACAGTTTTGTTGCGCGATACTTGTCAAAGGGGCTTGCGATGAAGTATGAACTAGGCTTAACAGTGGCAGTGTAGAATAATGGTTCGGGAACATGGCTTGTAAAACTAAGGTTGCTGGTGCAATTCGCAGGTAGGACACTGCTGTTGTACCCTTGAGTGAGATACTTAACCCAAATTGCTTTGGTTTTTTTCAGTTTTGTAAATTGATTGCATGAAAAAAAGAAAACAGTTCTGGAAGGGCATCTGTGAAAGCCTGAAATGTAATTTAAATGTCCTGTGATCCATTATGAAATATTGGTCATGTCCCAGTGTTTGGTCATAATGTGTAAAATGGTAAAATAGTGAGCTTGCGGCACAGTCTGTACCTCTGAAGGGCTGTGGCCTGGTGTGGTACTGCAGGGGCGTGGTCAGAAGTTAATACAAACAGGAGCCACGCCCTTTTGTAAAAATACTCTCTGTCTGTCAGGCACAGTTGTATTGGATGCATTCATGCAAAGCACTGTAGTGGTTTAGATAATAATGTACACTTCCTTTCGTCTTTGCAAATGAAATACCGCCATTGCCCAACTCTGGTTCGTATGAAAATCGTGGTGCAGGCGGTCTTGTTAAATCTGGAAGGGGGAAAGCTGGTACCCCTGCACCCCAGCGCCATGATAAAATGAAGATGTTTATTTATTTATAGTGTGGCCTCAAACTAAGCCTATGAGACAGCAGTTTTTCATTCTTCCACGGTGTACATTCCGCCCTCCCCGGAAGGCTCTGCGAGCTCATTGGTTATTTTTAAGCCGGTGTGCGTCGCGCGGTCTCAGATTTCATTCAGGTCCATTTCCAGGGCTGAAGTTGAGCAGATGAGTTTGAGGCCTGGCTGCTCTTGCAGTAGTAGAATCCTTGCTCTCTTTTTTTATTTTAACAGTCTCTGCATGTGTGAAAACAGCTGGTACTAGAGAAGGATATTTAAGATATCCACAAAATACAAAAAAACTAGGCTTATTAAAGGAAACCCAGAAAGCTACTTTTTGGTTTTCAGATCCCTAATATTTAATGATGAGAGTAATTGACAATTAACAAATACTTGTTTTCTGAGTCATATCATATTGCACTGAAAATATAATTTCAGGTTTCTAACCAAGAAATATAGTTATCTTCAAGTCCTAATGGATACGTACATCCTATTTTTTTTATTATTCTGTGATATTTCACTTAATTTTTTCCTCCTGTTAGACGGTATATCTCGTGTTCATCCATTGAGATTATGATTTAAGATTTCCAGTCATGTATGGAAGACTGTTATGAAAGAACAGGCTGGCTGTTTCAGTGTTATTATTGCAGTCCTATTCATTTTCACTGTCCCGCTGCAGTGCATCCAGTCAGATTTGCACAAAGCCGGTTCTTTGCTGTGATGTCTTTGGCAGCCAAACAGAAGAACAGAAACTGTAGATCTGGATTGCTGCAGGGGCATCCTGTGGAATGTTCTGCCGAATCTAATTAAGGCCAGAGCCTCTCCCTCTGTGGACGTATTGAAATATTTATTAAAAACTCCTTTTTAGTCTCGCTCTATCCTCAGTCCCATTTTACAAATTGTGGGGGGATGTAGATCTATAAAGCAAAAGATTGCCATAAAAGCTTTCACTGTTCCCTTTTCTCCCACTATTAACACGTGCACGCACACACACACACACACACAGACGCTCTCACACACACGCGCGCACACACACACGCACAAACTCATGCGTTTGCATAATTTATGGAGCAGAAGTACAGCAGAGGCTCTGAGATATGAAGACTTTGGGAACAGGGGTTGTGCGGAATTTGGAATATTTCAAAATAGACAACTCAAATTACTCTTTTTATTGGAGTGACTGCTTACAGCACTCTAAGCATTACTTTTTGAACAGCCTACTCTCAATTTGTAGTTCTAAATTTTAGTTTATGTTTATATGCATTAATTAGAAAAGCAGCAAGTGAGATATGATAAGGACATGTTTGTCGGCTTTCTGCTAGAAGTAGAGGTTGTTCTGTACTGCAAACAAAGCGTATGTGAAGATACATGTGGGACCAGGGTCTAGTCTAGTCTGAGGAACTAGTGGTTTAACATTACTGATGAGAAGTCAGCTTCTGAATCCCCAGTTCAAGTGCTTCTAGCGCTCTTAAAGAACAAATCCATCTTTCCGGTACATGTGTAACATTTTAGGTTCATTCTGCCGCCCCCTTGAAAACCTGCCTTTCTTGATAACTTTTTGATTTTCAGATGATCCCCCACATACGTTTATAGGGGAAGGTGCCTTTCTAGTGTTTTATCAAGTGTGACTTCTTTCTAATGTCCTTTTGCTTTGCATAAGTGATTATAACAAAGATAGTCTATGTATTTTATAATAAGCTTGAGCTTGATGGGGTACACTTGCTTATGCTTCTTTGAGGTTCCTGCACTACACAGGTGACTGATCAGTATGTAATTCTGAGGTTCGTAGACCGCAATCCCTTATTAATGGAAACTGAAGCTACGTTGGGCCTTTCGGAAATGAGCACAGTTCTGACTGTAGCCAGGCCAGGAGGTCTCCAATCGGGCTGTGCTATGAGCCATGTAATTCTGTGAAAACTGGCACGTTGGTGCTTTGGAGAGGATCATGGAGAAACCAACTGGAGTCTTCTGCAGCCACAATTTGACAAACCCTGATTGGTCCTCATTATTATTAATCACCATGCGCCTTTGGCTTTGGGTCCTGTCAACATTTTCTGGAAATCGTTATTTTTTTGGGGAAAAAATTGAAATATTATGAATATATTATTTATATTTATATATTATTCAGTGATAAAATAGGGATTTGCTTGATTATATCAGTATTGTAAAATTAAAACAAAAAGTTCATTCATTTAGTTATTTATTTATGCGAGCTCTCAACTATTATGAAAGTTCTCCACTTTGTGTTTTATGCCTCATTTTAAGTGATATTCAACACAGTTAAAAAGTCATAATTTTTTATTATCACTGAATGAAATTCAGCCTTCTTTCTTGATAATCTACAACGTTGTTGTCATTGATAGCAAACTGCCCGCAGTGACTCACTGGCTTGTGCATTTGGGTACATTAACATAAGTCATTGGTGACTGATGTTCACTGGCAACAGCCACTTAAATTTATTTGTGCTAATGTTCATTTGTTAGTGCGTTAGTGAGTGTGCCTGTGCTTGTACATGTGCATGTGTGTGTATGACTCCTCTGGTAGCCATAATTATCATTAAAAGGCATACTATGCAAATAACCATGCTAAAGCATACCTATGATGCAATGGCAATCTCTGCCAAATTCATGTACCTTTACCTGTATTTGTTATTCTAAAATGTGTTCTGGACATTTCTGGGTGTGGCACTCTTTTCTCTGTGGGGAGGTGTGGGTGTAGCTACAGAGCCTGTGGTTTGGGATTAAATGTCAACGGAGTATTTGCTGCTATAGCTAGTTAGCTGCTGTAAAGGCCCAGATACAGTAAAGCAAAAAGACAAGCCAACAGGGCTTGTTCAAGGACCAGAGTTACTGTAACCTTGGAATTTATTTTCCTCGGTGGTGTCAGCTAAATTTGGCCAAGAATATGAAAAGCAACATGGAGCTGACTTGTTTTATGTCAGACCTGCTACCTCTAGCTATGCAGCTAGGGTTGCCAGACTTCCACGTTTTAACCAGAATGTCCAGTTTTCAAATTATTTATACATGTTCAATTTGTGGTCTTGACCGAATTTTACCTGTAGTTTCTAGTCAATATTCGTGTCTGTGACTCGTTCGGGTATGCGGGGGTGAGTGGGCAGGGTTGCAAATGGAGAAGGAGACTTCTTTGATTGTAAACACAGGCTAAAAAATACTGCATAGTATGGTCACAGGTCATTTTTAGAGTTGCCTCTATGGTGTGACTGTCTCCATTCATTTTAACTTGAGTGATACATTTGTATGGTTGTGGTTATCATTATCATTCTCATTATAGTTTCAAGTGTGAATCAGGGCACCACACAGATGTGTGTGTGTGTGTGTGTGTGTGTTCACCAGAAGTCAAATATATCTCACGTGTGCACACACCCATGTATATGCACGTTCAAAAAAACAACCGTTGTCACTTGGACTTTAACAATTAAATAGATTATGGTGTCTCCTACCCATACCCTGTTCTATTCTCCAGAAGGGTCTTCAGTCATTTACATGGATTGCTGAATGCTTCAGATACAATTCAAGGTGCCCCAGAAAGGCATCTGAAAACAGTTGATCAGATACATGATAAAAGAGATGTAACATGATTTTTTTTTCTGTCTTATTAATGTAATGGGGTGCTTAGGGGTGGGTGGAGGGATTGGGGGCTTGGGGAGGGGTGTTTGTCTTATTTAAAAATCAATAAAAATAATTTAACCAAGAGAGCTAAAATGATTAAAAATCAATAGTGTGATCTTGGCTTAGCTACCTTGGCATTGGCAAGAAATAATGTGGTGAGGTCACTCTATCCCTCTCTCTCTCTCTCTGTCTCTCTCTCTCTCTCTCTATCATTTTTAAAATTATTCTGTTTTCCTCCCCCTCCCGCCACAGCGCGGAAGCTGAAGAAGATCGGGCAAATGAGGGCCCCCGAGGATGGCCAGGGGCAGGGCCCGGCGGAAGCGGAGCTGAGCGTCTCCCCCAAGTACGACCTGGGCTTCCACACCCAGTCCATGTTCCTCAACATCCTGGAGGCCATCGAGCCGGAGGTGGTGAACGCCGGGCACGACTACGGCCAGCCGGACTCTGCGGCCAGCCTGCTGACCAGCCTCAACGAGCTCGGAGAACGGCAACTCGTCAAGGTCGTCAAGTGGGCCAAGGGCATGCCAGGTAACATAGCCCAATGGGTTCATTTATCCATTTATTTATATACTCACTTTTCTTTTAGTTCTTTACTACTAATTTTATAGCCTTTTTATGTTAGCCTTACTATATGTTATTATATTTGCACACGCACACACACACACACACACACATACATGCTGATTTTTTAAATTTTTGTCCTGAATTTGATAAAGGTTGGGTATGTACAAATATGCAAGCCCTCTGAGATTTCTTTCATTTTTCAATCTGGGTGTTTTTTGCAGTTTTTTTTATTGCAATTCACTGGTACGTTTCACACAAACAATAAGCTGAAGTCAGTCAGTCCTCTGACTCAGTAATTCCCCCACTGATTCTCTTGAACCTCAAAGTCACCATGACAACAAGAGCCGTGGGACAATTAAAGGGAGACTTGTAAGTGAAGGGGGGGGGGGGGGGGTTGTGTTGTTCTTTTCAAAAGACAGATAATTTCATCATGTTAAAAAATAGCAAAAAAATCATGATTAGGAAGTTTGAGTACTCCTGTGCTTTATGAAGGAAATGAGCTCCTTCATCTTTTTTCCATTCACTAGCTGAGGCCAGTTTCAGTATTGTTTCCATCAGCCAAGCAGTAACATCTGTTTTAAATGTCAGTTGAGCACATAGGAATACGGTAAACAGCTGCTTCAGGGTTTTGAAAATCAAATCGTGGAGTACTGTTTTAAAACACTGTTCCTAAAATGGAGAACATAGGATTTTTGCTGTCTTTGTTCATTAGCTTTTGAGTATCTGTTATTGTTCCATGTTATGAGTGGATTATGGCAGCCTTGAAGAAGTAGACCTTCTGAAAACATTCAACTGGTGTCTTTAGCTCTACATATTTTTTTTAAGTTAAGGCTTTGTCTCTGGCTGTTGTTTTTGAAGTGAAAATAAAAGGACAAATTCAACCTTAAAATAATTAAGACTAAAATGCAAACTCCAAGTCCTTCCTGCAGTCTAGGTACAGTTGGTGGGTTTGTAAAAAGGTAGCAAAAACGGACTGGGTCCATTTTTTTTATTTAATACACCTAAATAAAAAAGAAAGAAAGAAAAAACAGCAAATGATCCCTTTACACTAGGGGTCTAATGGCGCCAATATGCAGCAGCTCAGATGATTGCTAATCGGCTTCAGTTGTGCATGACTGTCAGTGAGTTCAGAGCTGTCAGTAGGCCTTAAGCCGTTCAAGGCGAGAAGCCAAAGGGGGGGTGGAAGGCTTGATAATCATAGGCAGATAAAAATCCTTGCGGGTCTCTGATAGAATGGAATGTTATAGTACATAATGGAATAATTAACTGTCCGTTTCGGGGGTTGACTTCAAGTCCATTTCAATTCAATAGCTTCAGGAAATGAATGAAATAGAAGAATGATTTGAAAACAAATAAAACTTTCCTATGGGTAAATTTCAGTTGGAAAATTTACCCATAGGATGCATGCCCTCATGGAAACAGTCACTGGGGTTTCCTTCCTTTTTGTTTGCTATAAATAGCGTGAGTCTGCATACAAAACAATGCGAAACAAAACAAAGCACTTAATGAAAACAAAATTAGCGGTGTTTAGGGGATGAGAGAATGGATTTGTGACAATAATGAATTTACCACAGATATTTTTCTAGTTAAGGAACTGCCAAGAAGCAGGATTGTACACAATTTATCAGTAAACAGTTTATTGGTGAAGACACACATACACTCAGTACATGCAGCTGTGGGATGAACCTCTGTAGTTTGAGGAAAAAAGTTATTAAACTGAACACAGTTTTAGTGTGTCCAGTGATTTATTACTGAAAATAATAACCCTGAATTAGCGGTAGTGCATTTGAACGCTGCCGTATGTATGTTATTTAAGTGTCTTTAATCCTCGTTTCTGCAGGTTTTCGGAGTCTGTACGTGGATGACCAGATGACAGTCATCCAGCACTCCTGGATGGCAGTGATGGTGTTCGCTCTGGGCTGGAGGTCATTTAAGAATGTGAAGTCCAGGATGCTTTACTTTGCTCCTGACCTTGTTTTCAACGAGTGAGTGAGTCCGTGAATCCCACTGCCACACCGCGGCCTCTAGAAATGACTCCCAACTAACATAAAACACCGTCACCTGTTCCTCTGAGAATTTACTCGGGAGATATACGGGACAAAAACAAAATTCTGTTCAGGAAGAGTTCACAGTAAATCTTCACATTTTCACTTTCAATGCCAAAGTGTGGTTTACTACAATGCAAAGAGACAAATATTCTCTAAATCAGGAAGAATAAAATAAATAAATGAAGGAAGTTAGAAAATAGTAAATTTAGATACATAATGAATTTAAATATTACATAGAAACCGTAACATCAGCGTTTTCAGTTGCCAGAGTATTCTTGCAAAAATGTAACTATAGCATAAAATGCGCCTGTGCTATCCGTGTTAATGCTTTAAAGGGTTAAGCTCAGGTGTAGTGTGCTGCATTCTACCATCACAGCTCACTGTAGTTGCATTGAACCTATCAGATTAGGATCTGATGGGTTCAATGCAAGATCTGCAGTAATTTGGATTATCACACAGGATCAAAACTTTACGTGGATCAAAGCGAGAAAGTAATCATTCATGCAAGGCACGTATCTTGTGTAATGCAATCATCCGATAGATATCAGCAAGGATCCAGATGGAGTTGAGCTGCATTGGGAGAGTGAGATATTGGCATTTGTTGACGGTTATCTTCGGGGGATCTGGCAAACTCAGTTTAATAATTTACCAGTGTGTGATGAATGAACAGGGCCAGTGTGCTGTTATCCAGGTGACATTATCCAGGGTTATCTCATCACTGTGATTTGATCATTGATAGAGAAGCAGAGTATTACGGTTCTTATATTTGTGAAGGAAGATTTTCCATCTCACACATTACACTGTGGTGTCTGTAATATGTTGTAATATGTTAAAAAGTTTTATTTTTCTTTTCTTAAAAAGTTGCTGAATTACAATGTTTACTTGCATGTGTTTATATATTTCACCTCTCACAAGGGATTTTTGTATTATTTTGTGTGAATGTTCTTTAAAAAACCGAACATGGCAGACTCATTCTTTTCCTAACTTTACTAACACCTAAAACTTTTAAAGTATTTGGTGTCCCAGTCTGAGCTTCACACCTGGGATTGGAAATTAAAATCCTGGAGGGTGCGTTTTACCAGTACATCATGTAAGTTATTCATTGGCTAAAGTCAGCGCAGCTTGTTTCTGAGACCTGGTTTGTCTATTGACTGAGAAGAAACCACAGGAAAAAGCTGCAGACACTGACTCCCCAGGGCTGGGGGGTTTGAGATCCCTGCTTTATGGCCCCCCTTCCTCTCCTGTGCAGGCACCGAATGCAGGTGTCCACCATGTATGAACACTGCATCCGGATGAAGAACTTCTCCCAGGAGTTTGCTATGCTGCAGGTCTCCCAGGAAGAGTTCCTGTGCATGAAAGCTCTGCTTCTCTTCAGCACCAGTGAGTACAGCCAGCTGGGAGACACACTGGGGCTTATTCAGACGTAGTCTTTGAGGCCTTCTGGGAAAAAAAGGGCAGTTGTTTGCGAGGCTAGTTTCTCTCCTGTTTCAGAATTAGATTCCCATGCACAAGAAGTGAGAAAGATAGATGTTTGATGGTGAGAACCATCTAGGTTCATTGTTTTGCCTCTGTCAGGAGATTCTTGCCTGTGTACATCCTGGTCTTGTTAACAACAGAATGTTCCCTCCTTCTATTGAGTGACCCAATAAGCTGCCCTGTGCATTAAAAACTTGATACACTTCTCTTTGGTAGTAATATATGTACATTAGCAGACATCAGATTACTGCAGATGACGTAAAAACGTTAAAAGAAACAAAAAAGAAACGCAATATTCAGAATGAATTATTTTTTCAGATGATAACACATGGTTAATAAAATATTTTGGAAAAATTTCTCATTTGCAGGAGCATTTCACTGCCATATAGAGAATTTAAATATTTCAAATGACTATTTGACCCATAATTATATACGTACCTGTATCTACACTGTTCCTACAAAATGCTTAAAGGACTGTAACTGTCGTCTAGTCCCCGTTGAAGGGCTGAAGGGGCAGAATTTCTTTGACGAGCTGCGGAGGAGCTACATTAACGAGCTGGACCGGCTGGTTAGCTTCAGGAGCAAGTCCAGCTGCTCCGAGAGGTTCCAGCAGCTCACCCGCCTCCTGGACTCCCTCCAACCTGTGAGTGCGCCAACCGTGTGACTACACAAGCAACATTAAATATGCAAAGAGCAGAGCGATCAAAAATGCAGTACCCTCCCTCTGTCTCTCGCTAACCGTCTAGTCATTCTGCATGACATGATTTACACTTGCTAGGATGTTGCTCTTATCCTGGTCAAATGGACAATCGTAATGTTCATGTTATCACATATTCTTTAGATGCAAATTTGACCAAGCGTCCCTCTGCATACATGACTGTAGACAACTATAATGAAGACACAAACGCAATTGCCAAATTTTGCACGATGATTTCTATTTTAATGTATTTTCTCTCTCTCTCTCTTGCTCTCTCGCTTCAGGTTCTGAAGAAGCTCCACCAGTTTACGTTCGACCTTTTCGTCCAGTCCCAGAACCTCTCCAACCAAGTTTGCTTTCCCGAGATGATCTCAGAGATCATATCCGTGCACGTGCCAAAGATTCTCGCTGGCACGGTGAAGCCAATCCTCTTCCACAAGTAGCCATCTCCTTTCCTTTTCGCTCCGCTAGACTCTGTCCTGATCCACGCTTCTTCAGCGTGGCACTGCGCCTACATCCACATCCTTCTCATAGCTCAATGCTAAACAAAATGGCGGAATTACAAATGTGTAGTTTTACTACCAGGGCTTTCTGATTATTGAGATTTTTCCAAAGCTGGTTTTAGCATTTGATCTCCGCTATATTGTCGTATTGTCTATACAAGGTCTGCATTTTCTAATTACTCTCTTGGCTCATTTTACATCAGTGCTTTTAAGATCCCGGGATGCAAAGACCTGCGTTCTGTCTTCAAATCGGTTTACAAAAACAAAACCAATTTATATGTACACTATACACGACAACATGCTCAGTGTTAAATCTACTATGACAGAGTCCACTAGGAATCCAATAATTCTCTTTTCAGTGTTCATCTACAAATTGAACAATATTGCGTATGCGTCGCTACACAGTTATGCACAGCTGTGTCTATCATTGTTAATAAGTCATCTGGTTGTTTAATTAGGATTTTCCAGATAAATAATCGAAAAGGTTTAAGTAATTTTCATTTATAGTGATTCATGCATGCAGGTATATTAATCTCCATAGCTACCGAATATCAATCTGTTCATATAACCATGTATATACCTATATATACCTGTATATACGGAGATATACATGCCTACATACATACATAAAGAGTATAGACCTTTGTGTGTGTGCAGAACACACCACACACACACACACACACACACACACACACACTCTCACGCACGCACACGTTCTTAGCTGGTGAATGTATAAACATGCTAAATGTCGCAGCCACAGATTACAGATTAAATGTTACCGTAAACGGAATGATCCGAACCGTCTTTTTGTTTTAATTAATGAAATATATATTAAAAAAAAGATCCTTTCCACCAAGTTTTGTGAACTCAAACAGGACAGTTATTGAAATAGCTTTTTTGTGTTGATCACAGTGTATTTGTTTTTTTGTTGACTCTGGTATGAAGATTTATTTCTGAAGAGCCATACAACTCCCAAACTGCCAAGGAGGCTACCACCTGTTGTCACTGCTTTGACTGGTTCGCGTTATATTAGAGTTTATCATTTTTAGCGCTCTGAATATCATTACTCTCGTATGCTCATACCTGTAATTATAATATTGACACAACTGTATGGACTATTCTGTAGGTATTCTAGTGTGGTTTTTACATGAAATGAAAGCTATGTCTGCATAATTAAAACAATTGTAAATGTAATTCATGCAATTATTGTACAGTTCTGATCTCTGATATTTTGTGTTTGTGTGGTCATTATATTAATTCGTTGGCCATAACTCTTAAGTTGAATTTGATTATATTTTTATACAAATGCTTCCCCTTTTATTTTAGAAAACCATTTAAACTATTTGCTTGTGTGACTTGTGGCCACAGAAGTGCAAATTATGCTATTCAGATAATCAAATGTCAAAAAAAAAAAGTAGGAGGAAATATTCTAAAGTTTTGCATTTATGCCAAAAGGGCACTACCTTTCTGCAGAATCCAGCTTTTCCGAGCCAGCTGTTCATAAACACTATGCAGTGACGCATGCTTGTGATGTGATGCATTCGTAAGAATGAATAAAGGCACCCATTCGTGATTTAAAGTGCACATCAGTGTAGCAGTCAGAATTTTTATTTAATCTTAGGACTGGAAAACAGAGGCAACTGTGGCCTTTGAGACTGCAGTTTGGCAGTTAACATGCAGCTCAAATTGTAGAATTATATGCAGGTGGTTCTTGTACTGATATTGGCCTGCTTTTAACACCATAACTGCTAAATACTAATGAATAGTCCCAAGGGAAATGCAGTCTTAAATGTGACATGATATAATGTGTATTTCAGATGCTTAAATTCCTACTGAGAAAAAAACCCCTCGCCTTGTCTTTTGAGGTTATTGTAAATTCAAGTCAAAAAAGTAATCGCAAAATAACTTAGAATAACAGATAATGAGTTATTTATTTATTTAAATTTATTTCCCCAGTGTAGTGAGAGAGACACTGCACTGTCTTTTGGATGAGACATTAAACCACGGTCCTGACTCACTCTGGTCATTAAAGATCCAAGGGCACTTATCACATAGAGTAGGGGGGAGGGGGAGGTGGAAGGGGGGGGGGGTTCCCTGGTCTGGCCAATTTCCTAATTTTGCTCTCTAAACATAGTCACCTCACTGCCCCCTTATAATCCCTCCTTTTTAGCTGATGTATGATGAAGGTTTCAAACAAAATGGCTGCTGTGCATAGAGGGGTTAGTTTCCCCTCTTACACTGTACACTGTCAAAATTCCAAGGTGGCTCCTCTTAAAATAACGAGGAACCTGGCTGCCTTACAATGTGGAGTTAGGTGAACAATGGATCTTCAGTTCTTTGTGCTTCTCCTGTATGAACTGTATCAAGAAGTACGAGGAACTGAGGAACTTTTGTTCATCTAACTCACGATTTTAAGGCAGTCATTTGTTATTTGTTATTTTTTTGTAGAGCCAATTTGAATTTTTTTGTTACAGTGTAAATCACATTGAGATCCTGAGATAAAGGGCACTATTTAAATTATTTCCATTATTATTAATGGTATATATCTCATGTAAAATAATTTTACCTTAAAAAATGGTCATTTCTTGTATAAGTTATATTTTATAATATGTTCTGATATGCATACATGTATTTGCACTTGAATAGATGGTTTCTGATAATATAATCCAAATACCTTTTGTGCAAATTCTGTGTGTTGGTTGTTATAAATGCAGCCATGTTGGATTTGATTGCCATTATAATTGATTAGCAACTGTATTAGACCCAGTATATATCTCCATGACAGGCAGAAGTTGAAAAGTGTGGTGACCATTTAACAGGATTGAATTATGCACTGAAAGCCAACGTTTACCAAAGTAAATCATATCACAAAGATAACGTTAAAAGCTTTTTGAAAGGGCTTAATCGCCATCTGAAACTCATGTTAAATCCCCTAATACTGTTGTTCCATTTCTCTGAGAATAGTAGAACACATCTGGTGATTTTAAACACAGAATGTTGCTGTACTCAGCACAGTTTATATAATGTCCAACAGTGAACTACTGCAGTACTGAACTAAGAGTTTTTTTTTTCTGCAGTGTGATTCTTAATAGGCCTGACCACAACAACAATTGCAATATTACTGCAAGATATTTTCATAAGATGCGGTACTAAAAAGAAGATCCAAAGTGGAAAATGCTGCAGCTACTTTATCTGCATTTTAAACTCTCGTATGAGTGCCTTTTGGCCGTCCAGCCACGGTTTGACAGTATTGCTGCTGTGAGGGAGAAGCATACTGGCAGAGTTAGTGAGCGAGTCTGCCAAGGTCACCACATTTGCTAGAACTGTGTATCTGTTATAGTCTGCATGAGCCCGATATTTCATTTTAATTTGATCAATGTGCAATGCACATTTTTCTCCAAAAAGGAAAGTTAACCGTTTCTTTTTTTTTCAGTTGACATTCAAAACGTGATTGATCATTCTCCACACAATTTTATATGGCTGGCATCGGTACCCAGGCTGACGTGTGTAAATATGCAGGGAGGCAGTTTGTTGGTGCTCTTTTGAAAAAGTTGTATAGCTATACTATTTTTTAGTTTTCTTTTGGTATGTAAAATGGAAACATTTTGAAAAAAAATGTTTATTTTTTATTTTTTTGTTATTCAGGTCATAAACTATATCATCTAAACCAGGGATCAGGTAATCAAAATTTGTGCTTTTTTTACACTTGACCTGACTGTGTCCTACTGCCCAAGAACGATGCCTTTAATTAATATGTGCTGAGTATTTAAACTTGCTACTAAAACAATCAAAAATGCTAATACAAAAACATGTAAAATATTTCACGTTGTGAGATCGTCAAAACGCACATATAGGCTATATTTAGATTATTTGTTGGCTTTGCATATATTTAGCTGATTAATAGGCATTTTCATTTCTGTGGATACAAGTTGAAACCAGCTCATACAACAGAAACTAGTGGTGACCTTAAATCCACTTTACCTACTAATATTGTTTTTTTTTTTTTTGTGAAATTTTTGTTTACAAGTTTTTTAATCGCATTTTTAAAATTATGGTAGGAAATTATACCTACATAAATTAAGATAGTAGTGTAAGCTAATTTAAAAAAAATATATATTTTATGTTTTAAGGTGTAGAAACTTACAAATGGCAGAATATACTGTTTTAGAGAAATCCCCTTTAGAAATCTCAAAATTTGCAGGTGTTCATTCCCAGTTGATGTAATCTTATTTGGTTTGGCCTGTTGAGTTTCGTCTACTATGTTGGTTTCATTTGTTCATTTGTTTCCTTGTTTTTTTTTTTTTTTGATTAAACAGTGTCAAATACATATGGATGAAGATTGAGTTATTGGCTATATTTGTTGTGATATGTTGTGTTATATTTTATTTAGGTATTAATTGTAAATATTTCATGTATGTAAAACGAAGAACTTTTTTTCTTACAAAATATTTTTTTTGTTTCAGTGACTACGAAATTATTGTGCGGTTGAAAATAAACAATATAACACTTGCTTAAATTATTTATTGAAATTTATGAACGAACGTCATTAAATTGAATCTGTGGTTAAAAGAGTCACTGAATTTGGGAAGACCAGAGGGGCATGTCTGATCCATATTTATTAATCTACAGCTACTGTATCCGTCAATGAAAAAATGAGCTTCCACACGATCTATAACCGGTTCAGCTACAATGACATGTCCAGCGCTGACTTATTGAATTTAATTCAATTATCAAAGCACTGACATACTTGAACTAATCAATCAATACAACTTCAGTTGCATTCATGTCTACATTTCCTTATTTTGTGAATATATGTTATAGAAAATATATCTGATGGTGCATGATCATAAAAACGTAAATAGGAACACCTATTGGTTAATTTACTGGTAGCGTACAGGAACAGAAATGCCGAGTAAATTAGGGACAGCAATTACAAAACCATGGCAACCACACAAGAGTGGCACATCCTAAATAAAGGCTGTGACACTTTTGTGTGGTGGCTGCACTTGTCACAGTGTTACTATTTCGACACTGGTGTTACCTCCCCCTAAAAAGTTGATACTGGTATTTGCCGCTAGTGGGGTCTGCCGGATGAGGCAAGCCTCATGTTCAGCACTCGTATTTTTGTAATTCACAAAATGCTTTGCAACAAGAAAAAAAAAAATCTAATCAAAAAAAAAAAGTCAAATGCTAGGCGAATTAACATTGGAAGTAAATAGCCTAATTTTTTTCCCCTGACACAGACCTAAGATAAACAGCCTGACTAAAGTGGCGGAAACATTGTAAAACGGTACATAAATATGAAATAAATGAAAACAATATGTCACTGAATTGCAGCCTATGACAGTGAAAAATGATACACAATAGGCCTATAACCTAATTTACAGTTCTGCAAGACAATTGCTTGTGTGGCCTGAAGAGAAAACACACCCGCAACATCAGTGCTCACACTCTAAAGATAACTCAGTGGCCTTGTAAATGTGACAATAATTCAAAAGTTTCAATAAAATAACTGAAGTATTTGAGCTGTAGTGAAATCCTTTCTACACGTGGTAAATGTAAATGACACTCTTGCCACTATTGTGCGGGTAAGCTATGCTGAAAATGGCTGAGCACTGCGCCTTCTCTGGATGAGAAAAAATCTGCTTTTTTTCTTATCCCAAAAATAAAGACCTATAAAAAGAGGGTACAATAACCTGTACAGTTCGTATTTGCAGTGCTCATTTTTGCCCAGAACTTGTTATAAGAAAGTGGTGAATCGGTAAGTAGGCCTACTGTTAGCTAGCAACAGTGAAATAGCTTTCAAGCTTAGACATGTGGAATCAAAGACTTTCTTTATTCAGGACCAGTGTCTGGAGTTTGATACTACATTGATGCTATGGAGTTTATTGTTAGTGTACAGTAGCTCAGTGTTACAACATCACAACACATTTAATTATTTTTGGGTTTAGATATACTATGGTAAAGCCTAATTTATGTTGCTTGCTTTCGTTTTTTCTGGTAGTGTAAGGTTACTGCATGAGAGAATCTGCTCTTAACTGTCTCTAACCTCGCCAGCAATAAGGAATGGTTTAATTATTATGTGTTTTATGGATATGAATGTTAATGAGCACAGGGTACATGTCCACTCTGTCCTTGTCTGCTGAGCAGGTCACAATAATCTAATTGTGTTCATTACAGTTTAATGGTTATAATTGGGATAAAAACCTGATAGAAACATTAAGACTGTCAATTGTCACATCAGGGAAATATAACCACAATTTGAATCCAGTTTTCAGGATCTTTAAGTTTATTGCATGAAAATAAATTAGGATTTTGCTAACACATTGCTTTAATATTGTTAATTTTGTTGGATTTTGCTTACATTATTATGAATAGACCAGGTATACTATTTGATTTAAGAACTGATGATTAGTAGTCATTCTAAATCAAGATTATTCATCTTGTAGAACTTAAGTAGACATCTGTTGCTCTTCTAAAGTTAATGCCAACCGCTTTCCCAGAATTCCATCAGACTGATATTGCAAAATAAATGCTGTTACAGTTGCTGGAAATGAGTTACAGTAGTAAAGTGTGCTTAGCAGTAGCTTCAGTGTGGATATTGAGTTAAGGGTGAATTCACACCATGTGTGAGTCAGCAGGTTGTGGGAAGTACCCCACAGCACTGTGCTTAATAAAAACTATTTCTCTCATTGCTGAAAGAATGCAGTTTTTTGGAGACCTAGAATCTAAGCAAGAAATGAGCAGTGCAGTTAATCTGAACTGTTACAGGCTTAGATATTGCAATGAATTGGATTTATTCAGAAGAAAACAACATACTGATTTGAATGTACTCAGGTTTTCTGTAGGACATGATTGGTTCTTAATGAATTATCAGTTACATTGACTCAATTTTAATGTACTGTATAACATGATTTCAACGCTTTAGAAATCAAGTACTTTTTTTGTGTAAAAATGTTGGGGCAATAAAATTGAGTAAAATTGGGTTAAAGTTGTTTGTGTGCAGTGCAGGGTTTTTTTTGGTGTTCCCAACAGTAATTCTTATAATGTCATTGATCAGTGATAAGGACATGTAGGCTATATAATGTGCTTATATTCATTTAATAACAATCAACATTGCCACTCTGCAAATGCACATTATAAAATACCGGTATGGCGGTGTTGATATAACTACATCAATCTACATCAAGGTATGCTACCGGTTATACCAAATCCCACAGCAAGCCTACCTTCAATTACAAATAAATAAGGGCAAATAACATCCCAGCTGGCAAAGGATCATGCATTAAAATACTGGACAGGCCTTATTGCCTAGAATTGTGGGAAGCATGGCTACATACAGTAAGTAAACCTCACAGGCTTTGAAAGAGGGGTCCTCGTTGGGTCACATTTAGAGGGCCCTTCATTGACTCAGGCAGCTCCACTTGTGAAGTTGCGTGGGCGATGTCAGCATCGTTTGCATGAAAAAGACTGGGTGGAAGCGCTCGCTCCAGGATTGTGTCAACCCTGTGTTACTTTCGAGTGCAAGTCAAAACCGACAGGCCTCTGAAAATAAGTTGAACACATGTTTCAACCTTGGGCGAGGGCAACGGGTGGCCTAGCCTACATCGCATACACCAGTGTTTGGCAGCCGTACAAGTTGGAAGCAAAGGGATACCTTTTGTTTTAAGCATCATATGACCCCAGCATCCAGACATAGTACAGTGGTTGTACTCGCCATGAAAACCGATGTGCTTTGCTTTCAAGCAGAAGTGTGTGTAATTGAATATATGCGAGTGGCAGTTTTTGACGTGCGCGCAGTTCAGCTCGCCTAGTCTGAGTCACTGCGCTCAGGCGTGAATCCATGCAAAGACAGAAATGAAATTTAAAAAAAATTTCGGCTCAAGTCCTGTATTAAATCACAGCAAAAATGCTTGGATTTCCTGCGCAGTCGCATTGTGCCAGAAGCCCAGAAATATAAAGGTGGCCAGGCTAGCAGGGAGTAGAGGCCCCGCGGAGGGAGAAAAGATCACTTTTTTAATCTCCCTGAGAACACAGCCATATTTTTCTTTGGCATCACAGAGCGTTGAATTATGCAGGGCCTGCAGATAAGTGGTAGGGCGCAGAAAGAGGGAAGGTACAGGAGGCCGTGCTAAAATATGAATGCTGCCGGTCATTAGCTAAAAAGTGGGTTTGATTTTCTGTTTTAAATAAATTAGCGCACTCACAGCAGAAAATACGAAGACTGTGTTTAAAGTGTTATCTTCCCCTTCAGAAGGAACTCAAATATTATCAATCACTTGTGCCTAATTGGGGCTTGACATTCACTTGAATTTTTTTATTTATAAAGAAGTATTTGAAACTGAGTAGAATATCTCATAACAGATTATGAATGAAATTTATGACATCATAGTAAATGATTGGTACCTCCAACCAAATGTTCCCTGTTTTTCTTATAGAGAAACAGCAGGTGGCTTTTGAGATATTTCTGGTTTTCATTTAATCTCCCTGTAAAGCTCCAAATTGTTAAATTTAGGATGCATAAAGTCCCCTTTAAAGCTCTTATGAGCCTGGAGTAATTCTGCTGTGTAACATTTGTAAAAGCTATCCTGCTGGATTCTTCCTGACATGGTTTGAAAAGGCATGCGGAATAAAGCCTGTTTATTGAAGTGTAATAAAATGGCCCACCAAAGACAGACTGAGCCCGGCGTGCTGCTACATGGCTTATAATGGTTTTAAAGTCTGTTTAATAGAGGCCAAATAATACACAGCCCGATGTGTCTCCAGGATCTTAAAATTGTCCTGCATGGATGCTTCTAAATGTTTCTCAGAACTTCCAGTGGCTTGGCTTTGCTTTAGGAACAGAGTTGAGTTTCTGATTTTTGTGATTCCTCTTGAGAATGTGGGTGGCCTGTATTAATGTATGTGTCAGTTCCTACCCTTTATTTTTTGTCTCAGTGGCAACAAATCTGATTGCTAATTCGTTTATTTATATTTATTTTGGTAATGGTTCATTTGTAAATATAGTAATGAATTCATAAGTTTGTATTATTTAATGTAGCCTTATTTTAAAAGGGTGTTTCATGTTCCTCAGAACTTCCAGTGGCTTGGCTTTGCTTCAGGAGCAGAGTTGAGTTTCTGATTTTTGTGGTTCCCTCCTCTTGAGAATGTGGGTGGCTGTATTAATCACATCATTTTGATGTCTTACTTTCAAATTTGTTTACTTTTACTTTATTTATTCATTTTTTTTCTCTTCTACATTACATTTACATTACAATAATTCAGCAGACACCCTTATCCAGAGCAACGTACACAGTTTTTGCATTTTCACTCTGTTTCCAGCTGTATAAATGGAGCAGTTCGGATTAAGTTCCTTGCTCCAGGGTACAACAGCAATGGCCTACCTGGAAATCCAACTTGCAACCTTTACCTAGCCCAGTTCCCTAACCATACTACACAGACACACACGTGCACTCATGCACAAACACACACACACACACAAACATTGTGAAGTACTCTCAAATGAGGTAGAGCGATGTTCGGGATGACGGCTGATACCAGCCGATAACAGATGAACCAAACCAGAGCCCCACTCTATCGCTTTATCACTCTATCACTGGCACGTTTAAGACACACTCTGAGATGAATTCCTAGAGCTCGGGTTAAATCAGACAAGAAACCTGAAATAATGGCTGTGGGCATGTAATCCTGCTGTCTGAAATGTGATGTGAATGTTTTGAAGGAGTGGACATGGTGGTAGAATACAACAGTAACTCTCTTGTAGACCCAAGCTTTTTCCACCAGTCAGATGTGGAAACATCATTTTGGATGCATAATAGTCAATGCATGTCTTAACTAATTCATTAATATAATCTATTGTAATGATTGACTGACATTAATAAATCATTAATACATTTACAAATAATTTATTATAGTAATAAACATGAACGAAGTCATTCTAATTCTAATGCACCAATTAATGAGATGTATGTGTCAGTTTCTATCTTATTTTTTGTTTCAGTGGCAACAAATCTGATTATGAATTTGTTTATTTATATTTCTTTTGGTAATGGTTCGTCTGTAAATTTTTAATGAATTCATTAGTTTGTGTTATTTAATGTAGCCTTATTTTAAAAGGGTGTTTCATGTTCACACAGCTGTCTCCAGGAACTTAAAATTGTCTGAGTGTGTTTACCGGACATGGAATTGAGCGATATTATCAAGTGCTAATGACATTCAGCGTGGGATTTCTTTCACCACATGTTTACCTCTTTTTTTTGTGACATATGCCACAGAAATACCAATTTGCTAGCTTTCAAAATGGCAAATTTGACAGTGGATATAGAAGAGGGACATAACAACCCAATTTGACCATTTCAAATGCATAACAAAAGGTTTCTTAGAAGGAAAACATTTTGAAGAAGAAGAAAACAAACAAACTAATTTAGCATCGGCTGCCAAGTTCCTGCATGAAGAATGCTAATTATATCTTGCTCTTCAAAATTAATGGCCAGATCATACCTTATAAATGTCAACAGTCATGAGTTATAAAATTCTCCATGAGCATAGTCACTATATACAGAATATGTATTTTATTTATTTATTTATTCAAGACTGCAAACATTATCCACCATCAGACAGACATGTAGCCTATGCTAGGGGCCCCAACCCTGATCCTGGAGAGCCATAGAGTCTGCTTGATTTGGTTTTAACCATAAAATAAGCAGCCAATGTAGATTCAAGAAACCAGCTGAGGTGCAATTCCTGTTCAAATCAACTGCTATAATTTATCATTTAAGTGCTGAGTAATTATGAAAACTAGAACACCCTTTGACTCTCTAGGACTGGTGAGCCCCAAAACTACGCAGTTCTACGTGACAATACTGCAATGATATCAGTATAAATATAGCTGTGCGACATGATGTTTAAAAGGACATAAATGCTACAAAATGTGTAGATTTGAGTAGTATAAAAGAAATTATGTGCACACACACAAAATTATGTTACTAATAACTCCTATATCACTTGTATCCCTTCCCCATTACTCTAAACTGATAGACCAGGACTGGACATTGGTTGTGTAGCTGTCAGTTTCTGAATATTTGACTGAGAATGAACCCTTAACCACACAGTCCAAACTTCCAAGTGAGATCAGGTTGGACACATTTGTTTTTCCATAAGCCGGTGCCAGTACCCGTGTAATTCTGTCCTAGAAACGATACAGGGCCGGGCCAACCTTGCCACATTGTTAATATGCAGTGACACATTGGGCATGAGACTAAGCAGAGACCAGCTGCTGAGCTTGTGAAGATGCACCCTAACTAATGAGGGGGTAGGAAGTGGGCTGGAAGTAAGACTGGCATTTCCCAAAAATACGTATCTGGACATCTGTTAACCTGTCAACGGAATACAACGGAATATCTAGAATGGTGTGTGGGAGTAGACAAAGAATGGTTTATAGTAAATTATTTTGGCTTGTTTTTTTTATAATGGGTGATTTGTCATATTAATTGATTATTATAAACTGAGCATGTGTGCCAGTCATCTTGGTTCCACCTTTGTACAGCTAAAATGTCTTGCGATTTGTTCCTTTGTTTTGACTGAATTAGAACAGACAGCACACCTGATTTTAATCTATTTGGTCACCACCTCATTATGGCTTGACTTATCACGTTATCCTTTATAGTAATTAATTTCAATTGGGTACAGCGTTCTGGGTGGCCAAGTGTGATGCTATTTAAATCCAGGTAGACAGGTAGTCCAAATGTTTTTCAGTTTAGAACATTTTGGTTTTAAGAAGGATTTGACATGGAAGGGGCCAGGCTCATATATTTTGGAAAAGTATTTCACGGTCTTGGGGCTATTAACAATTTTCTGTGTTGAATGAATAATGCATCTAACTTCCGGAAAATGTGAGAATACTGCAGAGAATTCTCGTTGAATATTGATGATAAATTTATATATTTTTTTGGAAATTAAATAACATACATTTCAGCATTTAACAGATTCTCCAGATCCACTTATACAGAATACAATCAATCTATACAAGTGGAAATTTTTACTGAAGCAATATCAGATACCTGGCTTAAGTGTATAATTACAGCACTCTAAATGGGAAGTCCTAAGTATAGTTCCCAAAGCATTATGGCATATTTTTTCCCATTTAGAAATTAATGGGCCCCATGCATCAGAAAATCATAATGAAAAAAATGAACATAATACAGACATGATTCATAGCATTAATATTTCCAAGAGCCACTGAAAAATCACCCAATAATAAAAAAATGTCATTTTACTTGCTTTGTGGCTAAATTGAATCAGGCCAAACGTGTGAAACACCTACCAAATGATGAAACAGCCAAACGTGAACAGGAGCTGACATGATAATCAAAGCAGCACTGGGGTGTATTTGCTGGGCTTCACGTCTGTACACATCATCTAGAGTACAGCTGGGCATGAAATTGCAAAAAAGGAGCAATTATTTTTCTTGGCAGGTAACATTGCTCCTCCTGCCAAAGATCTCCACCCCCGTCTCCATACCAAATAAACCATGACATACAGTTTGCTCCTACCTGTTGCAAGTACAGGCACTAGAGGTAGGGTTTGGCCAACCACAGAGCAGAAAAAAACAACCGAAATGGTAACACCTCATAGCAGTTTTTTAGAGTCCTTTCACTTGCATTTTTATGTTGCAGTTTTCATGAATTGTGCTTTTAATGTGTATGCTTCTATCAAATGTGCCATATACAATATGTGTGTACGTATATTATCAAATGCATCAATCATCAAAAGCTACAGTACACAATGCGCCTGGCAACCAGGATGTGTCTGTATAAAATGCAGTATAATATATGGTATAAGCACTCTCTGCTGCTTAATACATACCCCCAAAACAAATATTAGCTGACTTTTAGTTAAGATCGTGGTTCACAGTGCAGTCTTTCTGCACCCCTGGCCTGGGATCACAATCTGACCATATCCTCTGTCTACCATTTATTTTTCATTTTTTTTATATCTAAACCTATAAACACACACACATGCACACACACACACACACACACACATACACGCATGTGCGTGCCCACACATACATGCACACGTGTGCACATGGACACACACATACACACACACACACACACACACACAGCATGCATGCTCACATCTCCTTTTTCCTAAGCTATAACATTTCTGGCAACCCAGGGTTCGGTTTGATTTTTTTTCTTTCTTCAGTGCTGTGGTCACTGACAGGTCGGAAGGTCATCGCCAAAGCTTTCCTTGTGGAAAAATTATTTGATTGCAGTTTTATTTGTGCTGGGTCTCAGGTTTCAGTGTCTCTCTTGGTGTTTTACTCTGTTCTCAGCAAATATTATTAAAATTATCTCTTCTTTATGGAAAACTACTACCAGTGTTGCTAGTTCAGCCATTTTCATGCCAAATCCGGGCTGCTTTTAAAATGATAGAAAATGTTGCATGCTCATAACTTACATCTTCCCAACAGGAACTCCAAGGAATGCCAGCATGTACTCTTCTTATTGAGTTATTAAAAGGGAAAAGGGTATGAGCTTATTATCTCTCTGTAAGTAATGCACCCTACACCCACATGACCAGAGACTTAATTTAATAACTTTGCAGGCCAATCAGTCCATAGTGTTCTTATCTGAAAAGGGCCTGTGTGGGTGCAGATTTTTGTTTTAGTCCAGCACCATGACACCTGATTCAACTAATTTACTAATCATTGTCTTCAATCAATACTTAAGTATTGTAGAATCAGCTAATACAAAAACCTGCACCACCATCAGACCTTTTCATATTGGATTTCAGACCCCTGATCTAGAGTGAACCCAGCGGTGAGTCAGGCCCGGGATTCCACACCTCTAGGGTCTCTGTCTCTATTGTATTATCTGACATGCTGTTCCACACACATTCCGACTCGCTCTTCCGGAGAACAGCATGGAATTTCGCTTCTTTTTTAGTCTTCATTAATTAGATTTTCTGTAGTTCATGTCATAATAGCTCTGATGGAGTGCTCCTCTTGCACCCCAGAACACCATTGATTTGGATATTTAATTAGATGGTGTAGAATGGGGTTCTGGGTAGTAACTGGACCCGGCCTCTTGCCAGATACCTGAGAGGACTTGCTCCCCTTGGCGCTGGCTGGATGTCAGCACTGGAGTTTCGGTTTTGTTCAGTTTCTGCTGCCGTTCCCAGAATCCAGCCCGGGGTGACAGTACTGTAGCAGCAGGAGGCTACAGTGCAATATTATTGTTTGGGAGCTATTCTTGTAACTCACATGTTTCAGGTTCAAATCCCACATGGAGCACTGTCATTGTAACCCTTGAGCAGAAAAAATACTTCTTTTTAAACATAAAAAATGGTATTGTGTTTTTACTTATTTATATTCTTGTTCATAAATATCCTATTATGATTTTGTGGTAGTGGTTATGATTATAAGATATTCACCCTGCAATAATTTTCAGTTAACCACTTTGAGCTTAATATTTTGTATGAAAGGTGCTCTTAAACTCAAACATATTATTATTGTAATAACAGTGTACAACAGCAGTGTAAGGCCCCACACTGAGGCTTCATTGTTGCCAGGCCATAATCAAAGGTGCATTCAGTCCGCTTCTGAGTAAAGAAATCACACTGGGCTTCGTGTATTGTTCAGACAGGCACATTGTTGCCCTCAAGAGAGACTGTGCTTTCATATTCTAAATTGGCATGCTTATTTATTTCACAACCCATGATTGGCATGCTTCTCCCTGCTTTGCCTGCTGGGTAACTGACAGCCTGTTCCCCTGGCGGGAGTGGCATTTTGGAGTGCAGCGATTGGCTGCCTTGTTTGAACCACCTGCGGACCTATCCACCAACTGCTTCTGCCTTTGGCTCAGAGATAAAGTGAGGAAAGCACCCCTTACAAATAAAAAAGGGCTATGGACCTGACTCAGCTGTTTACCCATCTTCCAAGCATACATACAGTATTTCATGCACACACACATACGCACACGCCCACACACACAAACAATCACACACACACACATGCCTGCATGCACACAAATGCACACACACACACACAAACACACATATGCATGCACGCATGCACACACACACAGGCCTACACGAACACAAACGCACACACATACACACACGCATGCATGAACGCAAAGGAGCACACACATACATAAACACACACATGCACACAAACACACATACATGCATGTATGCTCAAACACACATGCACGTAAACACACATACACACATGCGTGCACACACGCACATACACACACACGCGCACACACACACAACGTAGACTGGGAGACTGAGAAGCATATACTCATATACTGTGTATATTTGATTTACTTTTCATACAAGAAGTCTTGAAGTGTTCTAAAGAGGGGGAAGGAACTGAACTAATCAGAGAGCCACATCTTTCACTCAGTCATGGTCCACCTGTATAGACCCTCAGTCATAGGCAGCTAATGACATACGATCCCACCAACACATTTCTTTGCAGGGTCCTCATAAACAAATGGACAGTAAATGTCTGATAGAGTACATTTACCTCTGATGGAGTACATTTCAACTGTCTTGACACAGAAACATGGGCGTGTTTCTGTTGTGTGGAACAGAGGACTGTACAGAACAATGTGTGTGGAGATTGGGCGGGATGGTGGGAACACAAGGTGCAGTTAGCAATTCATTTTGCCAATCAGAGTCAATAATATTAACAATAGGTTTTTCTATTCACACAACATTAATGCAGAACATTGCTCACTGTTTGGCCTAATTAGCTCACAAATATCTTCATGGATTACTCTGAAATTAAAAACAAGCCATATATTTGTCTTTAATGAAACAATAAAACCTGACATAATTTCAATGCATCTAAAATGCTCTCACCGATGACAATAATATTAGATACCATATTGCCTTCTGCTGTATGGCGTGTGTGCAAAAAACATTTATGAAATTGTATTTTTTCAACCATTGACAAAGATTTCCTATGTAATAGGATTTGCAGCGTCAGCTGGTGAATGAATTAACACTCACCATTTTAATACCTATCAATGCTACATTCCTCAGCGTTTTTTTCTTTCTTGTGTGTGAACCAGCACCATGCTATTGGCTTTTCTGACAACACTGTAAACAGCACTGCGCCATGTTGAGAACGTGCATAGAGTAGAATAGAAATATTAGTAACTGTTGTACCTTGTGCAATGGCATTGTAGCTAACATCCGCCATAGTCATTTTACCGTGCAGTGTAATACTTGAGGTGGATAGTTCAGTTGCACACATCATATCAGATAACAGTTTTTCTACATCTGTGACGTTTTATAAAGCATAGGATGACATTAACTGATGCATTACGTAGCATCCCTCTGCACAGAACTGGAGAACAGAGACGGAGGGAAACTTAACTCAGAATACCGAACAAGATACTTAAGAAGCTGGGGCAATCCATTGTGACAGGGAGATCTTCTCAAAGCTCAAGATAAAATGGTATTAACCACCCCCCCCCCCCCCACACACTTCCCTCCATCTTTGTGTCCAAGGTGCTCTTACTGAATAAGCCCAATTTACTGCATAGCTGCCTCTCCTTGGAAAGGCTTTTCAGAGTTCAGCTTCAGAATCCACAAAAAAGGCACAGTTTTCAATCTCAGTATATGCCAGGTGTGGAACTGGAAATGAAAAATTGTTTTGTTTTTTCTTTCAGTTTCCAGATGAATTTCAGGTCCACTGAATCTGAGGTATATCCCATGTGGTGGAAATGTGGTAAACAGGCTGGAGCGTGGGGCTGTGTAGTCACCAAACGGCTGTAGGTTGTCACCCCTGGCGGTACACTGTAATGTATTCAACTCAACAGAAATGCTGTGTTGGGAAAAATGACCATGTCATTGTTTGCTCAATGTGACCTGTTCACTGATTGGACAAAAATATACAAGCTTCATCCAATCCCCTGCACTGAGACAGACTACTGAAATGGTGACACTCCTCCACACAGCTATCAGAATGAATCTGCTATTGAATTAGCATTAACATTTACCTCTCTTCACAACATCAAAATTTATCTCAACCCTTCAATATTTCCTCATTTGGAATGTATTGCGATTTGAAAACAGGGCATGGTCGCCCGCTCCGAATGAAGGGCTCAGATCTGTGGCGTCGTGCAGAAACCTGAGTAGGGCACAGCAGCGGGGTCGTGACATGAAGATGGGCTTGGAACTGTGTCACGCTTGGACGTACAGCTTGCTTCTTCACAGGGTCATCTCCCCACCTTGGATGAATAAAGATTAGATATGTGTATACCTTTGATAATTATCTTAGGTTTTTCTCTTGGGTGTGGGGTAAAGACAACACTGCAAAAAAAAAAAGAGGTTTTTCTCTCTTGAGTAGAAAAATGAGGATTATTAGCTTGTTTTAAATGACTTTTTTTTCTTATCGAGTTGAATTACAGTACATGCGAGAATTTGATCAAGTCTCAGGCTGTGTTAATGTCCACTTGACAGCAAACCAATACAGTGAGAAACATAACTAGCATGGATATATTTTATTTGAGCATAAATATGAACATAAACATTAGAGATGGTTTTTACAATACAATAAAAATGTTGCACATTTAAATCTTATCGAGCCGGCTTGCATAGAGCCTACTTGCGTACCACTTCCCCTATTTTTTATTATGATCCTTTAAAAAATAAAATTGAGGCACTATATCAAGAAAGGCCCACATAACATTTTTTAAAATACTTTTACATAGTTTTTACTGTGAAGGCCTGGTTCCTTTAAAACCCTCACTGACACCCCCCCCCCCCCATCCCTTCCATCCATCCATCCTGGCACAGACCGCAGGAATGAAAGGCTTTCAGGAAGCTGAGGATTGCTGCAAGAGCACATAAACTGCAGGACAGGTGTACTTGAGGGTACTTAATCACTCACTCGCCCACTCAATCACAGGGGCATTGTGTCTGAGGGTACTCCTGGGCTTGGTAAAAAAAAATTTAATTATTATTATTTTTAATTAAAGAAAATTCTAGAGTTCCATTTAAGAGGAAAACAAACTGATTCCTGTAAAAGTCTGCTACACCAGTGGCTGTATTTTATTTATTTAAAAAAATATTATCATTATTATTTTTTGTTGTGTTGGCACAGGTTCCCTGCGCTGCCAGGGAATGTTCCCCTCACACCCATAATTTCAGGCGCAGCTACACATGTTGAATGTAGACGGAGTGGAAATGTTCATTTATTATTTTTATTTTTGTTTAGAATTTTACCAGATGGCCTCAGTGATTGTAATTAACACTGTTTTGTGATTTGGCCAAGGCAGAAACACCACAGTTTCTGATAGCACAAGGCAACAGCAGACAGAATGACAGCACGATGCAATACTTGCCGATAAATACATTGCACGGGTGGTGGTGTAGTATAATTGTCAGGGAACGGGGCTCGTAAACCTCATTGCGGCAACATCCATTATTGATTCAGGAGTGCAGACAAGCGTGTGCTTTCCCCTGTGAAACACATAAGGTGGGTGTACAAGTCAGGCTGTCAGACAGAAGCTGGAGGAAGGCGCTTTCATGTGCAACTCAATGCTGTCGGTAATGAGCGATAAGACTCTGTTACCCTGGCCAATCGAACCAATCGTGTTATGTCCTGCGGGGCTGCCAGACACATGCAGGAGTGACATGGTCCATATTCGATACTGTAGAGACCTTCCATGCACTAGAATGTTGTCTTAACAAGATATTTCCCTCTGCAGTCTTTTTACACCTATGTAACATGTAAACAACAGAAGGAACATATTTTAGAAGGAGAAAACATCATCCACATTCTGGGTTACACGATGATGTGATTTCACGGGTGATGTAACTCATTATCATCCCTGTCTTAGCTGCAGAAAAGCAGGTCTCTAGGGAACTAGAGAGAAGTGAATGATTTAAAAACAATGGGCTAATGTTTTATGGTCTATGAACGTGAAACGACTCCAGAGGCGTTCAATGCAAGGTGGTTATTTTGTTCCTGGGCTTATAGCATTTTTGGTGATGATTTTATCAATGCACTTTGTGCTTGAGTTGCACATTTGAAAGGAGCTTTAAAGGTAATATAATACCTTCTTTTTTTCCTCTTTATCTCTTGACTGTACAGCAGTCAGAGCTGGCATTGAGTTCAGTCTCTGTTCCCTGCTTATTGAACATCACCAGGGACAGTGACAGCCTCCTCTTATTGACAAGCTATTATCTTCGCTCAGCCATGTTGCACTAGGCTTGATTCCAGTCTGTTTCTCTCTGGAGCATGTGAAAAAAGAAGATACAGGTTGTGAGATTGCTTTCCTGGCAATCTGATTGGCTGCAGCAAGTTTTATCCAGAATTTTGTTACAGGTCTTTGGTGTAGTTGGCTTGAATCACCGCCTCCAGTTCCCTACCTACGCGAGACCACGATTTGGCAGATCAAGCATTGTCAAAGCACGTCCCTGGAATACTATCTGAAATCAGACTCAACCTGATTAGGCTCACAGAACTTCAAGCTTATGCGTCTGACAGGTGAGCCTGCCATATAGCATTCTCACACCTCTGCCTACCTGTTTGGGGAAATGTGTCTCCAACACAGCTCTCCACCTGTCTTCTCCCCCCTAGTGGTAGAACGAGTTGGCCACTGCTGTCAAAACATTAGAGCCCCTGGCATCCAAGCACTCAGTGAAAAAGTGTCCCTTCCCCTCCTCCGTTTGCCGTTTCACTGATGTGATGTGACTGCTAATTGGCTACGTGAGGTTTCTGCCATATTGCTTTCACCTGCCCTTGCTCAATAGATCAGGCGATGTCTTTAGTGTATTGGGACACAGTCTTGGCTGTCTGATCTCTCTCCTGGCACTGTCTAGAACTTCTGCCATTATTGTATTAAAGTATAGCTGTTGTACTGCACTATAGACTTTTTTATCTTATACCAGTAGTTCTTAAATTGTATTATGGACAATTTTATGTCCTTCCTTTTGTATTATCTTTTATCGTTCCCAGCATGCCGTTTATGCCATACAAAATGTTTTTGTAGCTACAGTACACTGGTGTTCATCAAACCTTATTGTATGTCCTATTTTCTAAGTTTCTGTCAATAAAAGCATAGCACTATATCATATTTTTTGGTATGACATTCTGATATTTTTCACAGGAAGAGTGAATGTACGTGACATCAAGGAGTTGATGTTACCATTAACAGTCCACATGAGAGCAGACATAAGTGAAACCTAATCAGTTTAAGTTTGAGCTGCCACAAAAGTCAATGTTTCTTATCTCACAGCTTTGAGCTTGAAAATCAGACAGCTTGCATGCTTTTCAAAACTGAAGATTTCCGGCTGATAAGCATGGATATAGTTTAAATATTTCATGCACGTTCGCAGAGAAAAGTGGCCGCTGCTCACTTAGGCTGATTGTGAATTCAGCCCTTGTTCTTAACAAATGGAGCAGATGCTTTTGCTGACAATGGTGATGGTTGCTCTTTCCCCGTTTGTCTCTATCAAGCTTAGTTGGTTGTGGCCCGTAAATGCTAACAATGCATGCATGAGGTATTTTTTTGTCTAATGACTAAGCCGTTTGTGTTTTCCAAGTAATTGTTTTGTTTCTGGAAACCTGCGCCCACACCAAAAGGAGCCTGAGGAATCGGTGTCTACATCATTGTACTGCATATCAAACCAAGGGAAGCATTTAGTCTATCTACAATTTGTTTTCTCTTTATAACATATGCTTAGAGCATTTTTGGGTTCATCAGGGCCATAGAGGCTGTCGTCCTGTGACTGAACGTTTACTGTTCTGGGCTATGTTGAAGTACAGAATCACTCCCACTGTTGTGTACACTGCTTTATTATTATCTTTTAGAATAGCACACTGGGGCTTTTCCATATTACCCATAGACCTCTATACAGTATGTGCAAGCACTGTAATTAGTTAGTTCCACACCCGTTTCCATCAGGGGTCCAGACCATTACCTTCCTTAATGCATACTTTTTCTTGTGCTTTTTTTCACAAGACTGACAGGATATTCTTTGACATTGAAAAAAAAAGTTTCTAAATCGACAATATTGTTTAAATAATAATATTGTTTTTATTATTATTAAAAAAAACGAAACAAAGAACCACAGGCACTGATGTCCACATACGGACTTATTGCCAACCCCCGATCAACAATTTTGCTCTCTTTCGTGGGTGTTTTTCCCATCTCCCCCACCCTGTGTTCATAGAACGCTCCAGCCCCAACCCGCCTCTGGTTCAAGCCGATGCCGTGACACAACCTGGAGGCCGAGATATACGGCATCGCCTTGTTCCTCTGACCTGTACATAAATACACTTCTTCGCTTGGACTGTCTATTTTACAAGCTAGTTACCTCAGGCTATAATCTGCCCAACCATGATAATTATTTGCTTTGGCAAATTCCCCCTTTAATTCTCTAATACCGTTTGGCCTAATTTGCCAGGAGTGGATGGGGCTCCCCCTCTGTGGTTAGGTTTCCTCTGGAAACATCTTCACAATGGGGAATTTTATTTCTCTTGTTTTAATGTTTTTTCTTCCCTCAGGGGAATTTCTTTTTTTTAAACTCACCTACGCATTTGCCGAGAGTGGGAGTGGGGGGGAGGAGGGGGGAGGTTTGAGGCTCACTCCAAAAAATGTGATGCAAAAAACTGATTGAATTGAATAGCTGAATATCCTTATTTTATGTTCATTGCATAAAAATAATAAGAAACATAAAGCTATCACTGAGCTATTCTCTTCATCTCTCCCAGGAGTCCCTCTGACACTTTTCAAGCAGTAAAAAATGTCTGGTACTAATTCAACTCTAACACTGGATATATGCGTCCAAAAGGGATAAAACGGTTGTCTGTCAGAGTAAAATATACCCTTGTCACAGTTGATTTAAGACCAAGCATTTTCCTGTGGCAGAAGCAAGCGGATGATTTGTAGCATAAAACATAAAAAAAGAAGAAATTCTCTCTCTGGCAGCACAGAATCTCTGTGGCAAAGTTCTGCGTGTGAAATATCCAAATGGCAGAGGGTCTGCCGATGGCAGGAGAGCTACTGGGGTGGGAGTTCTCAGACTGAAGCCTTCACCAGCAGCTGGCCGATTTAGAGAGCAGGCCTGGTGATGATTCATCATCAGATGAACAGTAGGAAACAGGGAGGGGCTCAAACCAGGAATGCCTATCCCAGCATGCCCTTTCCCCTGGCCACCCTCACCACCATGCTGCCATAAACATGCCAGTGGATGGAGTGGCATAATGGGTACAGAGTGGCTCCATGTTAGCATGCAGAAACACTTCCAAGAAAGAGCTTATAAATATATATACTGTATATATGTGTGTGTGTGTGTGTGTGTGTGTGTGTTTGTGTATGTACACGCGCTTGTGTGTGTGGTGTCATGTATAATCGTATCTGGATGTGTAATCTGAGGTGGGGGTGTTGGTATAGCAGTCACACATGTTCCAAGGTCACAAATTTGATAAGTTGTACTCTTAAGCAATGTGCCTAACCTGACCAGATTGGCTACCCCTAGCAGTATAAACAAACAGAAGTAAAAAGGTGAGTCATACTGTAACTTGCCCACTTCCTTTACCTCCTGTTATGAACACTTAAAAAAAATCCCCTAACCATGGCTACGTCTGTATATAAGCAGCCACTTTCAGTATTGTGATGAAAACATAGTCTTGTGGGTTCTGACAGGAAACAATTGCATGCTAATATCCATCTCCTCTCTTCAGCGGTACGTGCAGTGTAACCACTCTATTTGTCTGTCGTCACAACATCAGAGTCAATAGATGTAGCACACTCTGACACCAAACGATGCAACTTACAAAGGCTGATTTTATAAATACACTGAATATTCAACCAGATGTTTTCCCTAGGTTTCATTTACTACATTTACTACTACATCTACTTTGGATGAGGTGTAAGATCACAATTGTTCTGATGTTATATAAGCAGTTTCTGCCATGGATTAATCACTGCCACCCCCCAGGCTTGTCAAAGTAGTCCAGCTGTTAACGGTGACGCCCTATGCAATTTGAGAAATTACTTGAGTGTGGCTATACTCGCTCTGAGCCCAGACGAGGTGTCACTTTCCCTGTAAATTAAACGCAGTAAAATTAAAAAGCACCATGATTTCATTAGCAGATGCTACTTCCTGTTGGGGTGGGGTGGGTTGGGGGGGGTGGGGGGAGAGTGGGGGTGGGTGGTTGCAGCTCTGCTACACCATAAGTATATCTTTGGTTTTCTGTGGTTTTGCAGGAAATACCCCATGTACGTGCATACAAACACACACACACACACACACACATACATGCACGTGCGCACACATACACTGTACAGTATATATTTAATCTGCCAACTGTATATTTTATGATAAGATGTTATTTCAGTCAGTTTAAAATGCTATGCCCCCCTTCCAAACGCTTTCTCTTACTCTCTCTTTCGCACATACAAACATGCACGCAAAGACAAGCACATACCAAATCCCCCTCAGATTCTAAATTCAAATAATCACCGCAAACTGGTGCCAAACATACACCAGCCCACACTTTGAGATTAAAACTGAAATGAGAGCACATATAGCTCTACATCTGCCCCCTCACTGGATCTACAATCAAAAATTATGACAGCTTTCTTTGAAACATATGTTTTTATTTTTTGTCCCAACAAACCGCAGCCCAGAAAGAAGTGGCCTCATACAATAATAGTATGATTCAGTAATAGTCAGTAATTCAAACTGAACATACAGTCCCATGAAAAAGTATTTGCCCCCTTCCTTACTCAGGTTCCATTTGTCTAATATTACATTTTGTCTGAAGATATTAAACTATTCAGTGTGACAAATATGCAATAACAGGAAAAATCAGGAAGGGGGAATATTTTTCAAGGCACTGTACTGTTAAAACGAGAGCTAAAGTATTTTCTTTTTGGTTTGAACAAGTTAGCAATTCACAGCAGAGAGTAGCTGCATCCATTTTGGCCCTGCTTTCCCATCACCCCTGCCCTACATCTGACGAGAGGACAATTTGCATTGGCCAGGCAAATCACACTCTCAAGCACTGGCATCAGTCTCCATTTGATTTATTGCACATGAATGAGACCGACTAATTAAAACATGCTCTTTGCTTGGCCAACCTCCTTTGAACGCAGCAACGAGAAATTCCAGCTCTTTCACTTGAAGATGGCAATGTCTTCGGCTTTAGCCAAAATTAACTCTTGGTTCTCAATGGTTGTGCTGCGCTGGAATTGACAAAATTTTAAATGAAGTGTTGAAAGCAAATATCTGAACTGATGGAAAAAATTTTGTATGAGAAGGAACAGCCAGACCACAACTCCTACAGCTGCAGAAATGCCTTCCAGAAATGGATTTAAGATTACATTGAAACAGAATACCTAATGTGTGCATTCATTCAGTAATGCACAGAGAATATTCCTAGTGTATGAATTTGTTCAGTAATGCATGGAGAATAGAATATGGAATGGATAGGCAACTTGTTGTCAGGGGGGTATGTTTTACAGAGGAACATAAAGATTTTTTTTGGCATCCTAAAACAATTTATTCTTGTCATTTTTGTTATTCTGTTGTTGTTGTTTTCGTTTTTGTTGAATTCGTTATTATGTTAAACAGGTTTCCAAGCGGGTCACATAAATGTAACTGTTTATACAACAAGTCCCTGCTTAGACTCTATTTTAATACAGAATTTGTAGTTCATCATAACAGTACAGTTAGTGTAAACACATTTTTTCCATCTATTTTTCCACATAAATGTACTATGCGACCTACAAGTACTGAAATTAACCAGTAAATATAGCCTTAAGATGTGACATTCTAAAAACCGCATAGCTGTATCCAGACATTTCTCTTTTAAGACCTGACTGAATCTAAGTTGAATTAGAGATGCAGCCAATTTCAATTCGATGTGCCTTCACACTCGTTGACCTGCGTTTCTGAACAAAGGATGCCGTGTTCTGAATGGGATATCGGCAATGAGCAAACTTTTTACACATGCTCCCACCCTCTGCACAACTTCTCTCAGAACGGCTCCTCCCTCTTGCCTTTTTTTCCTGAACAGGGATGGTCACTCCTGTTGCATGATCTACAACCTCCTCAGGCTCAGCCATGGCACTCCCCTTCTTACAGTACCTCCATCCACTGGATACCTACATCAGCTCACATCAAATTCAAAACATTGGTTCTAGCTTATCGGGCAGCTAAAAGGACAGCTCTGTTATGTTTTCAAACGATCATCAGACAGCACGGACATCTCAGTTCTGCTACCTCTGAACATCTGGCACCCCCTGCTCCTTACATACTTACACTTCTAGGTCACATCTCCTGTCTGTTTTACCCTAGCTCTGTGGTGCTGGAAGGATCCTCCCACTGCAGTCAGGACAGCAGAAACCCTTCCCATCTTCCAACATAGACCGAAACACCTCTTCACAACACCATGGCTGCCCCCTCCCACTGTAGGTACAGCTATGTAAAGATAAGTCATCTACGTTCTTGTTACATACGAATTCTGTGGTCAACATTAATTCATGAATCATTTGGTACATCAGTAGGGTCCTAAAATGGCGACACTTGATCACTGAAACTAAATTATTAATGGAAAATTACTAGTTTAAAATGAAGACAAAGCAAATAGCAATTACCCAAACCTGAATGCTGTTAATACATTTAAGGAAAACATGGAAAAATTTTAACACGTCACCCGATCAAGTGACTAAAAAAAACACACACACATGGGGCCCAGGACCAAGTTTGAGAACCCCTGATGTAAAGTATCGGGCCAATGAAATACTTCACCGCAGAAGAGTTCCCAATAAACAGAGTTGCAGCAGGGAAATTCTCCAGTCAGCATTTTGACTCAATTTCAATTTCTGTGATTTCTGTTAAATGTTCCCCTTGGAGTCCCTCCTGAGTTAAACCTGGAAGAGGAGGAAGGAAAAATGGAAAGTGGCTCATTTTTTAAGAAAAAAGAGTATTATTCCCGGGACAATGTTGCAAGTAATGGAAACGTCTAGCTCTGTACGTCCGTAGTAGGGGAAGTAATCAGGGCACTGCAGCATGCATCGGACACACTGTCCAAGGTCTGTAACAATGAGTGATGACCTACGTCACCCCCTCACATCACTGCAGTGCTGTAATATCACACCAGTGTTGGGCAAGAGAGAGAGCCATACAGATTTTAAACAGTCTGATGGTACTCCACTATTGTCCAAATCAAACAGATACAGAGATAGAAAGAGAAAGAGAACAGAGGCAAGAGAGATTTACATATATATTTAGTTTCATTATTATTTTGTCTGCTATAGTTGTTTTTGCAACCTTTGTCAACACTGTGTTCTGTCATGCCGAACAATCAGTTTAAAATTGAAATTGAATTCACAAAAGGAAAAAATATATGCCCGTGAAATGCATGCCAAAATTGCCCTGCATACAAGTGTATTTCTACATACTCTTTGGCAAAGAGACTAACCAATATGTCGTGTGGCTACAAATTACACATTTATTCATCTGGTTAGTTGAACTGAAGAAGTGCCTTAATGCTTAAGGTAAATCCAGCATTCAACTTCAGCATTTAACCTTCGGTCTCCTGGCTGCAAATACTTCACACTAACCACTGCTGCACTGCGCTATGAAATATAATTGACAGAGTGTGCACAGTGATATTTCAAATGCCACAGGCATTAATAGGTATAGCATATGCAATATGTAGCTGTGTAACTTATACAGACAGATTATGACAGTGCGTATTTGTTTTGCATAATCTTCCTATCCATAGACACCGCAGCTTTGTAACATTAAAATAATTTTTTCCACTACTTAGGAAATGCAAACTGAAAGCAGAACATATCACTTGGACATATGTCTTTCCTGATATAAGAGGGTGTTTATTTATCTAACTGTCACCTTCATCTATTATATATGTCAAGCAACAGTGCCCGAATAATGTGTTCTGTGTCTCTCTCATATTTCTTTCTGTGTTTATCTGGAATTATTCACTTTCAAGGGAAAAAACACATTCTCAGAGAATACTAAATTGTACAAAACAGCTATTGACTGCTAATTTGCACGCAAAGCTCTGCTAGTTGTCTTCTGACTGAATGGTAAGAACTGTTCCTCATTTATAAATATGTTGGCCAATGATGTTTGTTTTATTAATAAACCACATATATCACTGTGATATTATCCAGCTCATGTAATGCCAATACTTCTAAAACACTGCTTGGCAGGTTTAAGCTCTCATACATAGCGGCTAAGAACCCACACCACTGCACTCTTCTGAAAATGAAGAAGTGGGTGTGTCTGACTTCCAACCAATCAGGGCAAAGCCACATGACATTTGAGAGATACAGTACAGCTCTTGGGCTCGTGAATGCTAGCCTTAACCCCTACGCACAAGTACACAATAAAACCCCCCACACACTGATCGTCCTTGACATCGATGCCATGCCAAAGCAGAGAGGGGAGGAGCAATGTGCGTTGTCTTTATTTATTTCATTGTCTTGCACTCGCAAAGGATTCGGCTATACACCAGACAGTTGTCGTTTTGTCAAAATGAAAGCCTATTAGCCAATTATAACACATGAAAGCACGTTTATAAATATACCTGCGACATAAAATACTTCACTGAGCTTTGCAGTGATGAAGGGTGGCCAAAAGTACATGCGAGAAGTCTTTTTCAGTATTCATAGTTTCTCGTTTGTGTCCAAATATTCAATGCCATTCAACACTACCCTCTGCTGGAAGAAAAAGAAATATGGGCTCACTCTGGTACACAAGGTACAGTACACGAAGTACCAAAATGGTGCACATGGCACACATGGAACACAAAGTACCAAAATGTAAAAATGTAAATATGAATATGATATAGAATTAAATTAAAAATGTAATAAACAGAAAGTAAAGCATAAGTCATGAACAATTCAGAATGAAAGATTAAATTGGTGTTAAAAAAAGAAAAAAAGACTAAAAACACAAATTCATATTGTCTTTATATTGTCTGTTGCCAGGCAGTCCCCCATCATAATATTATGGATTGGTATTGGTGGGACTACACAGTAGAGTAATGGACACACATATCGCACACACACACACACACACACAGGTGAAGTGTACAGATAGGGGAGTGAGTGAGGAAATAACACAATACAAAAGAGAAGTAGACCACTTGGTACAGAAGTAACCGAGAACAATGCTTTTACATCAGAGACGAGGGAAAACAGGGAAGCAGTCTTGGAAACTGAGTAACATAGGACACAAAGGAAGAGGAAGGACAGGAGCATCTGCTCTGCATAAGTTACAGTGACCCATGAAATGTCCTACATCAATCACAGAGGTCCAGCTGCACAGTTCTGTCTTAGTTAGAGGCCCCGCTGTGTAGGTCTGCATCAGTTAGAGAGGCCTAGCTGCGCAGGACTGCATTAGTTACAGAGGCCCAGCTGCACAGGTCTGCATCAGTTACAGATGCCCAGCTGCGCATGTCTGCATCAGTTACAGAGGCCCAGCTGCGCAGGTCTGCATCGGTTGCAGAGGCCCAGCTGCGCAGGTCTGCATCAGTTACAGAGGCCCAGCTGCGCAGGTCTGCATCAGTTAGTTAGAGGCCCAGCTGCACAGGTTTGTATTAGTTAGAGGCCTAGCTGCACAGTTCTGCATTGCTATGACTGGCTGTGAAACCAAAGAAGGAAGGCTAGGATGAGAAAGAATTTCCGTTGCCAAGGGACAAATCACAGATTCTATGAATATTTCATGAAAAAAGAAGCAATAGAGTAAAAGAGGAAACATAATGAGAGAAGGACAAGGAAGAATGGAAACTGACCTTTCAGCTTTCTTCAGAGAAGGAAAGAAGATCTGTGATAGATAGAGACAGAGAGGTCAACGTGGAGAGGAGAACAGAGAACAACAACAAGTGGAGAATGAATACATAAGAAATAAGACATGAGGTGTGGAGTTTCCTGAATTTTTCCTGTTGAAAAGGAGAATAGAATAGTACTGTATGTATGTCAGGAACAAAAGAAAAAGAAAGAAAGAAAGAAAGAAAAAAAAACACATGCATGGAACATTGATTTAAACAATGTTATGTACATGGTATTAGTTAAGTATGAAATGGTATTACAAATATATTTTATGCTGCTGAATAATACCTACCTTTTGATCAAATAGCTGTTTATCTATAGTGGGCAGAACCTGCCAAATTCATTGTGTGTTATAATCTGTAGAATAATCTCCCTGTTCTCCCAGAAACTTGCAATTCATCTGACATGATGTTATCCCTTGATTGTACTTTTACATCTATAAAGTACCTGCATTGTAACTCATGCTGGATTTTCAGGATTTAAAAAAGAAATGGTCAAAAATAATGTGTGTTATTGAAAATATTTTTTTAAATAATATGTTCTCTAAAGTGTTGGAGTCTCTCACATTTTAAGCAGCATTCAGACTGTTGAACATTATCTGCATGCAATACTAGAAACTGTTCACAATTAGTGTGCGTCAGTGTCTCCCTATTTTTTGTCTCATATTGCTATCGTCTCCTAATTTATGCACTTACATTTTCGTAAGAGTTCATTTTATTTTATCAGTCCTTTAAAAAAATTTTCCTTCCCTTTTTCAACCAATCACTTTGTGAAAACCAGTGGTTTAAGTAAATGCGACTAATTACCTTTTAAAATTAAATAATGGATTAAAATATCTTGAATCGGCTGGTGTGAAATCACAACGGGACTTTTAAATTCGTAAAAAAGTCGCATTTAGATGACGTATAATATTTACCTCCACGTATCTGAAGCGAAAACATGGCGGAAGTGGACGAAGCTAACAAGCCACTGGTAAGGGAAAAAAAGATTGTTCTGGCTACAAATAAATAGAATATTGTAATACATTGTTCTGAAAACAAATATACTATAGTTCAAAATATACGTACATGAAACTATGTGCATTGTTTAGCTGGCGAACTTCCTGAATTGTTTAGCGAATATCACTATTTCTATGTGTGTGACTAGCAGCTAGCTGCCAAAATTCTGCGTGATAAAGCAGTTGACTTGTCACGTTTAAATTGGCCGACTGTCATATCTCAAGTCGTTTAAATTAATTTTGTTTCAGTCATCACATGTAGTCTACTAATTAGATAGACGAGCTTTGTTGACAGCGTGCTCTGCAGGCATTGCCAAAAGAAAACGTGTGTTCGTGTGCTCGCCGATGGTTCGCATAGTTTGCTCCTGCCTGTCTACGTGGTCATCGTCCTCTGAATTTTTAAATTTTTGCAGTTTGTCTGATTAAAAAAAAAAAAAAGACAGTTCATGGTATTCATCAGGCAAAACTGACCGAAACGTTTCATGCGCGTGTCGTCCAGATGTTGCAGACCTGTCTAACTTTCTTGGCGCACTTGACATCTCCAGCTATCTTTATCGCAACACGTATACCAGTATACGAGACCTGTTTAACAGCTGAAACTGCGATGACTAATCTCAACATACAAAGATGTTAGTTCGGTCATCCATATCCGCTGGCAGTCATAATGTAACGTGGAGATAAACTGCGCCTTGCCAGCTCCGAATTGAAGAACTTGAAGAAGCTGGGCTGACATTCGAATCGCGATTTATCTTATTGTTTGTAAGAACAGAGATTAATTCAAATGTGCCGGCCCATATAGTCACCAAATGAAGGTCCCTCACAGTACATACTGTACTGGTGTTATCAGAAGCTGATTCTGCAGGCAAAAATATGAAGGCTTATGCAACCATGATTGCTGTTATCGGTGTGTTTAAAGTTTTGACGCCGGCTAAGCCGCCCCTCGTTACATGGGACATTGCCCTGGCAACTTGTAAATGATTGGGTCTAGGTCGCCACAGCTATATTAATAAAACGAAATGCCAAATGTGTTCTATGACTTCCGATCGCTAGTCGCTACCATCAATGAAGATAAAAACTGAAGGATCATTCTCAGGGAAAATGGACTCGGATTTTGACCACTCAAATCTTTCAGATTTTTCACACCCATAATGTAACCTTGGAGCGATGGTATACTTTACAACATATGAAAAATTGAACATTAGATGAGACCAAGATAATCTATTTGCCATTTATAGTTGTCAAACTGTAGGTCACGAAATTAGAGGCAAGTGGGCCAGAAGTGAAGTGAAAATTGTCCCTAATTTTCTTAATGATGGCTGAAGTTTTTTTTCCCCCCCCTCCAAAGTAGGCTATGTTGATGGTCTTTGCTCCAAGGTTACATTATAGGCGTCAAATATCAAATGGGTCCATTTCTCCCAGGATGACCCTGAAATGAATTTGAATCCACACTGCAGTATTGTACCAAAAGCAGTGTGTGCTAGAAAGCCGTGACTGAACAAAATATGGGGTTCTTTTTTAGCTGTTTTAATTAGCATTGATCTGTGCTTATGTCTTAGACTGTAGCCCATTTTCAGTCACCTTTATGCAAAGGTAAGGACAAATGGTTATTGAATCCTGACCTCAATGTATTCTTTGTATATCCCAGGTCAGGAAAAATAAAGTAGTCAAAATGTTCTAAAACTGTCAGCTGATTGTTTTTTAACCTTAACCTGCAGGTGCATTTGTGCAAATATGGGAATGTGGGTAAGGGTTGTCCTTGGAGAAGCTGACAGGCTCCTGTGGTTTTCAGTTCTCAGGGCTCTCCGATGTGTCCATCTCAGCTGACATTCCAGTGGAGGGGGAGATCACGGTCCCAGTCAGCTCCCCGTCCCAGGACGACGAGTTCTCCACACTGGATGAGCCTGTCAAAGACACCATCGTGAGAAAGCCCCCTACCTACGTGAAATGTTGTGTTTAATTGAAGGGTTTACAACTCCATGCCAGTGTGTATGCTAATAGTTGTATCTGACAGTTATTCTGCCTTAGTTACAATCATCTACATCAATTCTGGTTCACTCCTATGTGATAACAGTGAAAGGTTTTTATTAAGCATATATTTTCAGTCTGGTGCTGTAGTTTATGATGTTATCAGAAATTTCCAATCATTTGTTCAATTGCACTAATGAAGTAATTTGAATTACCATGACTAAAGTTCTCAGGTTAACCTTTAGTTACCCAGTTGCCGTATGTACAATGTATTTCTGTGCCTTATATAGTCTTTTTTTAGTTTCTTCTGTTTTCATTGCAGTTTTTTTTGTTTATATTGTTCTGTATATTAATGGTTTTAATTCTCGGGCAGCTTAATGTAAATAGAACTAAATCATTGTTATAGATACAGGGAGGATAATAAACTGCAAGGGACCAAAAGGCCTGTGTTTGTCTTTATAATGTCTATTAACATACTTGCCTTACTTGTTTTGACCTGCAGTTGAGGGATTTAAAGGCGGTGGGGCAGAAGTTTGTTCATGTGATGTACCCCAAGAAAAGCTCAGCATTGCTGAGAGACTGTGAGTAAAAGTGCACTCCTTTTAACATTGTTTTTAATCTCATGTTTTACCAAACGGAACTTAATTACAAAGTAGAAATCGCATTGAAGTTTGGGAACAGGCATAATCCCACCTCAGTCAGGTCTCCTGATTATGTGGCTCTTGCATTTAAATAGAGAAATCAAGCTTACTCCATTTATCAAAGTATGTGTCTTTATTTCCAACCTATTATCATTTTTAACTTTTATGAAAGCATAAATTCAAAGCACAGCAACCTGACCCCTTAAAGTGATTACCTCAAGGGCATATAAAACTTTAATTTAAAATGTAATATTAAAATACTATCCTCATTTGTCTTGCACCTGAATTTTGTATGCATTTTATATTGAACTGTATTTTTCTTTGAAACACATCATATGCTGTCATCTCTCTAATGTAACCAAAGGTAGATATGAAGGCAATGAAGTTATTCTGGTCTCTTCATTTTTTATGATCTGTGCCAAACCTGGTTAACCTGTTAATTGAATGAATGAATACTTTAATACCCCTTGCGGAAATTTGTTACTTGCATGATAGTCACATGGAACAAACAATGAACAACGACAGCAGAACATGGCTACAGCAAAGACATTGACTTCACAACAAGTCAAATTAGCAATGAGGACCATTGACATTTCATGAAACAGCATAAAAACAGAAACAATCAGAAATAACTGTCAAAGTGGCTCTGGAGGTTTTGGGTGGGGAGGGGGGGGGGGTATGGTTAATGTCCTTTGTTTTGTAAACCGATGGAAACACGAAAGGAAGTCCTTGATGCTTTGATGAGAATGACCTTGTGCAGCAGGCCAAGGGCAGGAGTTGTAATGGAGTAACTGTGTCACTTTGTGTTTCCTGTCTTCAGGGGATCTGTGGGGCCCTCTTCTGTTATGCGTCACACTGGCTCTGTAAGTCGTCGGCCGCCCCGAGCACGCTGAACTTCTCTAAACGCTCACACTGATCTCACCGCGGCCCGATCGCAGCATCGGCGTTTGGAGCGGATCTGAAACCCGTAGCCCGAGGCTTGCTTTATTCTGGCTTTCAAAGGGACCGCATTTGTGCCGCTGTGCTGACATTTCATGTTATCAGTCAGTTCAGCTATTCAGAGTTTGCTTCTGTTGAAGGGAGGAAGGGTCGTGTTTGTAGCCTATTCATGCGAAATACCTGGTAGTTTCAGAATTGAGATGGTGCGTCTGTGAGTTCAGAAATGGGAGGGCATAATCTCAAACTCTCGTTTCCCAGCATGCTCCAGGGAGGAGCAGCGGACAGTAAGGATGACGGGGGCCCTCAATTTGCCGAGGTCTTTGTGATCGTTTGGTTCGGATCGGTTGTCATCACGCTCAACTCCAAACTACTGGGTGGGACAATGTAAGTATCAAATGTAGGTGCCTAAATGCACTTTAACAACTCACTGACCCGAGAGCGATTAATTATACAGTGAATACACCAGGCTTTATTCATCAATGATTAATTAAGGGCAAAATCAGTGAGTGGGATGGGAACAAGAAGTGGCTTGTTAGAGTCATTAAAATTCCCCTCCGACTGTGTGTGTGTGTGTTTGCACATATGTGTGCGTGCGTGTGTGTTTCAGCTCATTCTTCCAGAGCCTGTGTGTGCTGGGGTATTGCATCCTGCCCCTGACGGTCGCCATGGTCGTGTGCAGGCTGGTGCTGCTGGGCGGGGCCGGTGCGGTCAGCTTCGCCATCAGGCTCATTGTGGTCGTGGCCTCCTTTGGCTGGTCCACGTTTGGTAAGCCCTCCCCGTTTCGAACCACGTACAACACGCGTAAGCTTTCGCTCGGCCTCTTTTGGGCAGAACTGTGTTGAGTGGCTTGATTTGAGCGCAGCCACGTTCGCCTGGTCTGCTTTTGAACACGATCGTGTTCACCTTGTCTGCTTTGAACACGACCGTGTTCACCTGGTCTGCTTTGAACACGACCGTGTTCACCTTGTCTGCTTTGAACACGACCGTGTTCACCTGGTCTGCTTTGAATGCTTTATTCTTAGTACTCAGAAATTCTTCACACCGGGTAGCATACAAACAACTCCATGGATCAGCTTGCCGCTGATCTGTAATAAGCTTGCTGTTTCCCATCTCCACACTGTTCTGTTAGTCTGAGTTGGAGAAATTTGAGGATTCAGTTGCTTTTAACTGCTGTCGATTACTCAATAGCAGGCAAGGCAACACTCCAGGAGAATAACATCAAACACATCCCCTACAAGCTGGCTAGCTGCAATTTTAAATTAAATCCATTAAATCCTGTGTGAAATACAAACAGGCAATCAACACCTGCATCCTTTAAATGAAGGGAGTCATTTTGTCAACTTGGAAGCAAAATATGTATTTCACGTGGGCCACCAGTTTGTCTCCCCCCTGTGACCAGCAAGGATTTGAGCTTGTATTTCAGTGGTTATCCTCCAGAGGTCCCCATAGGCACTCCTATGGTTTCTTTGGTTTGAATCATTCGCTGTGTGGGTGCAGGTTTAGCCCAGCACTAAAACACCTAATTCAACAAGATTTAACTTCAGCTTGATCAAAGACTATGGTTCATTAATTGAATCATTCAGTCATTTTTTTATTTTACCTTTTTTTGCAAGTTAAAAGTTATATAAGTGCTGTTATTTAAAATTTGGGCATTTACCACTGCTTCTAACAAAACCTAACATGCCCCTGTACAACATTTTAAAATGCCCAATCGGTGAATATTTGAACTGAATTTAACTTGTGTGTCGCTTGTAAACATCGCTGTCAATTGTCGTCTGTGCTTAATTACTTTATCACCTTAGCTTACTGAGGTGGTGCAACTGGGATACTTGTTTGAGAAGGGGCTTTACGAAGAGACTATTGTGACTTCTAGCTGGACTGAAGTACCATGTGAGAAAACAAAGGGGGACAATCTGGTGGCCCTACCTATTAAAAATTATTTTCTTTATTTACTTTTGTATGATGCTTTGCAAGAATTAAAAAACATGAAAGCAGAGACCAGAATTCCGGTTCACTGGACCTTGTCCGGTAGTGACATATTTATCCTAGTAGGTGGAGCTATTGTGCCGTAGTCACTTTTGAGTCAACGATTTGATAAAAAATTCAATTAGAGACTTATTTACAAAAAGGCAGCATCAGCATGACCCCAATCCAAAAAAAGAAGTGTGGACTAGGACATAATGTTTTGTGTGTGTGTGTGTGTGTGTGTGTGTGTGTGTGTATGCTTTTTTCTCCCGCAGCTTCCACAGCTTTCCTGGCTGATAGCCAGCCCCCCAGCCGCAAGGCTCTGGTCGTGTATCCCATCTTCCTCTTCTACTTCGTCATTGGATGGATGATCTTGACCTTTGCCCCCTCTCGCAGCGGGGGACCCTGAAGACCTCTCCCCAGAGCTAAACGGACTAATCCTTTTTTCAATTTTGGCTGTTGCCAAGGATATTTACAGCAAGTCCTCGCCTCTTCTCGCTCCCTCCCCTGTCTTTCTCTCTCCCCCCCACCCCCCCACCCCACCCCATCCCGCCCCTGGTCTGGAATAGGATAATTGAGGAGGTATTATTGAGGATAGCTCCAAAAATATTCAGCAAAACTCACACATTCTTTCTCAAGTGGGTGGGGCCGGATGTGTGGCCGGTAATCATTATTGTCCTTTGGCCTTCCTGGTCTACTGATGCCCTGGCTGAGGAAGGCTAACCAAGGCCTATGATCTGATCACACTCCTGCCCTCAGTTTGACCCTCAGACACAGTGACTGTGGGCTCCAGCTCAGTCCAGAATGTGCAGAGGGTCAAATCTTCGACTTCCAGAGCAGATACATTTTATGGTGTAAAAAAAAAAATAATAATAATAATCAAGGTAGCTCAATACTCCTAGTAAATTCCATTTTCTACTTTTGTTGTGGGGAGAAAAGCTAAGTAGGGCAGCGTGCATGCCCTTGAATTGGTCCTGAGTTGCCTATAGAGGATTGCTGCATTCCTCCAATCACGTAAGACAGGTCACTGAAACCCCAGAGCTTGACATCAGACTCACCGTTTCTTTTGAAACCTGTGGGTGACACCTTTAACCGTTGAGTGCACACTGAAAATCTTTTATTTCCTTTGAAATGAGATCCATCTCCCAGGGTTATTTAGTTTTTTCTCTTGTTTCCTTTCATCAGAACAGTTTAATGTTTTGTTGTGTTATCCCCCCGTTTCATTTTTACTGTGTGACACTTTATATTTGGTTGTCTTTATACCAGTGTGTAATGGTGCAGTTATTGCAGTAGGCTTGAGCTATGTAACGTTGTTACATAGCCACCTGTCAGTAAGGAATGGGATGCATAGCTGTGTGGTTTGCATAATTCCCCATTTGTTATTGTCTGGTTGACGTGTTCAGAAAGTTTATGAAATATGTAATTAATCAGTAATCTATTTAATAAATATCTCTGTTTCACTTAAATAATATTTTACCCTGGTGTAATGGCCAAATTAGTATTAAGTGTGGAATGTTTGATTTTATGAAAATCAAATGTCTGTAATGCAATCACTGGAGACATCCTACTGACCTACGGTAGTGTTTTCTATGTAAATGTATGTACTGAATGTATGTTGTTAACACTACTTTTGTTTAACGTGGTTTGTCTTGCATACTTTTCATACATTGTTTTGCTGTTGTATCGATGAAAACTTTCGGGTTGGGCTTGTGGGAGAGGTTTTAAAGGAAAACTGTGAAGGTGAATTTGTTTTAATTATTTTTTGTTTATTTTTATTTAACGCTCCAGTTCTTTGATCATTACGTGATACTGAAGTAGGAACGCGCGAATAGCGCCAGGCAGCGCAGCGCGGAGGCGTCCGGCGAATCGCGGCTCGATCAGGCAGCCTGAAATGAAATGCGGTCTTTTTGTCTTAAGAAGTCGTGAAACATGCATGTGGAATAAACGGTTTCTGAACGTGATCCGTGACTTTGCGACGTGGTTTGGGTTCGGAGTGAACCGGCTGCTCTCAAGGTCACATTGACCGCGTGTGACGCCTCTCTGATTTCAGGTTCGATTTCGCCCACGCGCGCGGCGGCCTCGGCACTTGGGCTCGCGCGCGCTTGGTGCTCCAGCTGTTCGGTTCCCCTTCGCCTTTTCCCGCCTCTCACAGGCGTATGAACTTCAAGCGTGCCCTTTGAAGTGGGACCCTCATTTCAAAAACAGCTTTACCCCCCTTTTTGACCTGCCTGCCAGCGTGTGGAACCACATCTGTGATACGGTGACAGTGACTGTCCTCAGTGCTTTGTAATGGACCCAGGTCGAATAATTACTCAGAGTACTTTAAGTCTTAACTGTAAAGTTTAGGAAGCACTCCTCCAGAAATTCGGAACAAAATATTTTGTCCAATCCTAACATACAGTCATACGGAAGAAGAATTTTTTTATGAAATGTGGTGAAAACGTTTTTTTTTCCTTTTCCAACTTGTCAGGAATCTGCAGGAATTTTACTGGTATCTAAAGAGTTAAAGTGGTTCGAAGAGTGGTTGAACCCTGGCCTATGTATGTAATGATTCACGTTCAAGTCAGAAACTCCGGAACAGCTAAGCCTTTAACAGGTCCATTACAATAAGAGGGCTTACTCTGCGGCTTAAAAATATAAGAAAATCAAAAATGGGATCCATTCATTTAAAAGCTTCATATAAAAAAGGGATTTTTTATTTAAATAATCAAAATGCATTGACTTGTTAATTTGTTGATATGCTTGTGCAGGAGTCCTAATTAATGTTTGATCAGAATAATTTACAGAAGAACTTCTGGTTAATTAAGTGGATTAGTTTCGCAAGGATGTATTGTATAGTTTCCCCACTTGGAGTTTGAAGATGGATCCCTCTGGCTACTTAATATCTCAGCTTAATATCCCTCCAGTTCCTCAATATCTCGGCTGCTGTCTTAAATGAAGTCTTTGTGATCTGACTAAATCAAAAGAACACACCAATCTTTCACTTCTGAACCAGCAAAGAAAAAGGGGAAAAAAGTACACTTATTCAGCTATCTCACAGATGAGGTTTCCCAAAATGCATTGCGTATGAACAAAATCCTACAAAGGTTATGGGTGGAGCTTATCCCAGTCTCGCATCTAAGCTCCACAGAAAAAGCCAACATGTCAAGAGTACCTGTGGCACTTTGGGATTTCCTTTTACATTATATAGAATAAACCTCAACACCCTGCAGTATGACCACAGTGGGTCTTGGGCAATTTAAACTGGACAGAGGTTGTGCTGTTGATCCTTTATTTTCTGTGGTTATCAATTTTCCATCTGTTGTTCGGTGCAGCACTATGATTACACCCTAAAGATGAGGAACAACGGACGGTGACTCATTCCAGCTTATCAAAGTAAATAAACAAGAAAAATGGACCGAAGATAACCGTTCCATCACTCTTTATCTCGTCTGACTGGGGGGCCTTGAATTGGTTTGGATCTGGGTGTCAGCAGGTCAGGTCCTGCTGCTGGTCTGTTCCCTTATTGCCTCATTTTTTTTTCTATGGTCTGTCTAATTTGTGGAATTGCTTACTCTGAATTGGTGGTCACCGTCCTGTTAGGTTTCCCAACGAGTTGTGTCTGCTGGACACATTTTTCTTCTGTATTTACAGAGAAGAATGTCGCTTGGCTAAACCAACTTTTGAAAGATTAACCAAGCCATAGCTCCTGCACCGCTCCCCCCCCCCCTCAAAAAAAGGAAATGAGTCTCCGAGTAACATCCTTCATGACAATATCTAGGTCATTAGGGACAACCGCAGCTGAGTATACTGATCAGAGGATGGTGGGGTTTTCCTGGATTAAAATTGCTCTGTTCTGTGCATGTGGAAAAAAAAACAGCCATTTTCTGTCTGTTGCAAGACTAAGAACATTTTGTGTCTCTTATCCTTAAGCGATGATGTATAGAATGCGCCTGGCCTCACATGCTCAGGCATTGTGATGATGGCTCAAGTGGAAACCTGTTCCCATGCAGTTTGTAGCTTTGGAGTTTCCACTCCACACCTAACCTGGTTGAACTCTACGCATGGGCTGAAAAGAAACAATTTAAAGCCTTGGATTGGCCAAATCAGCGCCCTGAGCGTCCAATAGGCCGAACAAACTTTTAGCCAATTACACAGCCTATCCGTGGCAAGCGCCTTTTCTGATCAAGACTGTAGAAAGGTCCCACCTGCATTCGTGGTGGGAGTTTTTACAAGTTTAAGAGATTTATGAGACCTGATAAAATTTTAAAGTTTTAATTTGCTGAGGCGTTCAAATATTTCCCATGATTACAGGTTTGTTTTTTTCTCCAGCACTCTGTTAGCTGTGACACAACAGCTGGCTTTATTTTTATTTTTTCACTGCTCTCCAAAATGCAAGAGCTGCAATAAATCTCTTTTCCCTCCTCGTCTGTTGCAGAGCATTTACTTCTCGAAAAAATGTTTTGTTTTGGATTTAACCCTTCGCATCATCATGACTGTGATGATAAAGGCTTTTCCCGCTCCCCTCTCCACCCTTTTTCTACAACCATAATCGTCTGCCGTTGAGAACTTGGATGTTGGTAATATTTTTCCTGGTCATAATTACATGTGAAGAACCACCTGCATAGCCTTGTGGGACTGAAAAAGATTATATCGATGTGCAGTTCCCCTGTCAGGCTTTACTACTGACTAGCCACCAGTAGCAATTCCATTGGTCCTGCTAATAAGCAAGTGATCAGCACTGTGGCTAGGCGCTTCTAGCAAGACTGCAGCCTTATCTGTGATCCTCTCAGCCTTTACCAGTGACATGCATTCGAATTATGACTCAAATTAAAATTATTTTTTTTAAATGAGTACATTTTATAACTTAAACCATTACTGAAACGGTTTATAATATTTATATTACTGCTACGACCACCACTTCTGCAGTTCTACAGCTGCCGATACTTGCTCATTTATATTTTTAACAGAATTCCTGGTTTCTGCATTACTGGATAGCAATGGGACTGGTCTCGTGCGTAATGGGACAAGCTCTTTGAAGTTGCATAGAAAGGCTGCATCTATCATATAGAAATAGGAGGTAACCCTTTCAATGAGAACTAAAACTATTTATATTTTCACTGTAATATAAATTTGGTACTCAGTGTGTATCAGTTCTCTTTTCACATGGCACAGAAAGAAAATGTTTTTATGTTCCCTAACACAGTGTAGTGAGTCTGATGTTAATAATAATAATAATAAATAGCAGTGGCAGACCAGTTTAGCATGGGGATAAAGACAAAATGTCAGTCACTCACCTATAGGCTAATGCTACCGGCACTGAGATACCTGACCTGACATCACCATAAGCGTATGCTGAAGTCATCATTTTAAAATGTAACTGGGAAAAAACCACATACAGCCCATGTACTTTTCTTCCAGAAAATACAGTTTCCTTCTCTTTTTATTACTGGGACAAAGACAATCTAATGTACTTACATTGATATTCACATTAACATTCACCTCACCTCAAACTTTCAGATTTAAAATGAAATGAAAATCTACGCAATGAAAACACAGTAGAAGAACAGAAACTAACTTTTCATATATGAGTGACTGCTTCCCTCTTTATTTGCTGTTGCAATGTAATGAAGTGCATGAATTTAATTCATTCACAACCTTTACGTTTTGGATTTATTTGTTGTGGAGGGTGCGGAGAAACTGGAAAAATACAAGAAAACTGTGTTGGTAGAAATTAATTCCATTATGTCAGGGTTAAACTGTTTAATATGCCTCACAGACCCCATTCCTGCTCTCAGCCGCCCACTTCCTAGAGCTGAAGAGGGGGTGTGTCGGGACAGTGTTGGTATGCAGAGACCACCAATGCAATGTCCAGGGCTGTGATTGACAACTCCAGGCCTGCCCCTCCACTCTGTTCTGGTCATCCGCTCGTATCCTGCCTCCAACACACAGATCACAGTTGTGGTCACGTACAGCACCTCGGGATGTCCAGAGGGGGCAGTGAAGACCTTATCTTCGACCCCTCGACCCCTGACCCCTGACTTGGGGACACTACTGAGGGCAACGTGACCATGGCCCTCTTCTGCTGTCTCCGCGCATTCTTCACAAGGACAAGAGTGAGTTATTGAAAGGTGTTATCACCATGCTGTTCTGTTACAGAAGAACTATTGTTGAGACTGACTGACATAACTGTTTTGAATTCTTGGGTATTAGCTAAGTTGTTCTGACATCAGTTTCTAAAAAATAATTATGTATAATGTTTCAAATTCTGGTAGCATGCTTCCCATTGATAATTTAATTAAATGTACAGTATTTGTTTATTATATACAGTTATTGTTTTAAGGCTTTAACAATGTTTTGCTGTCTTCTATATTAGAATTGGTTTAGAATACTGCTTGTGAACAGTATCATGGTTCTTTTTTTGTCATTAATGTCTGTAGTATATGTATGTATTTTAAAAAGAAGAGGAATTCCTAATTCGGTGACATGAATTGATTGAATGTGCATTTGCTTTTGGTGAGCATGCTCAGAAGAAAGTGACAGTTAGTCCAGCAATAGGATTCAAATTTAACTAACATTTAACTTCCAAACTCCATGTGCAGAGCTATGGCAACAAATACATCAAATGAAGAAAGAAATCACTACTCAATCCTGTTAAATACAATGTACTCGTTTTGCAGCTAGCCGAGGGGTACTTATATTATTGTATAAACATTAGTTCCATGTGTTGAATTCCAATTACGCACTTAAAAATTACTTAACACAGGACAAAGTGTGAGTTTGTGTATGTGCGTGGGTGAGATGGAGAAAGAGAGGGTGGGAGGGGAGAGACAGAGAGAGAAAGAGATTCAATCTCTATCTATAACGCTCTCTGCTTTCTGAATAAAGTGAGAAAATACAGTAGGAGGGCAGACTGTCCTTTTCTTTATGGAAAAAAATTGGTTAAGAGGTGCAAGCAAAGCAAAAAAACGGAAAAATGACAGAAGGGACAGGATGAGCCAAATAGCAGGATTCTTCCTTTAGCTGAAGCACTTAGACAAGAGGAATGGCCATGAAACAGGAAACAGGGAACTACTGACATTTGACACAATCAAACGTGGATTGTGTTTCCCTCAAAAGCCATTTTCATAGGCATGCACAAGTATAGTTGCAGCGATAGGATGCTGGTATTACCACTGAACTGCCCCTTCCCCTTCAAACATTAGACCAAACTTTATGCTCCACCCTTGTGGTTTTTTTTTGTTAGGGTAGTGGGAAAGGAATGGGGGAAAAAAACTGTAAAAAACAGAAATGCAGTGTCTCATCAAAGGGGGTTGCCATGCCGTTATGAATTTTGTCATTTCATGAATATCATTATTCAAATATCCACTGCGGTCCGCTTTATCATGCACCACTGTCACATTGCCAGTAACATCACAGAGGGGGAAAAAGACTGTGTAGAAGAACATTATACACACATTCTGGCCTGTTCTTGTATGCCTATGAAGTGGTGTCACCTTTGCTTTGTGTCAGAAACAGCTGATGGGAAACACATGTCTGACACATGACAAATCTGTAATTCCCTAAGTAATGAAATGCTGGTAAATAACAGTCTGACAGTCCAGGGCAGTACATGCCTTGGATACTACCTGTTTCTATGTGGGTGTCATCTGTCTTTCTGCTTTCTCTTCCTCTTTAAGGTTTTATCCTTCCCATGGACCCAGGCATTTTCAGGTAAGAGCAGGATTCTCATTTATCAAAGGACAGGTGCACCTTTTAGTTAGCATTTTGCATTTCAACTTCATAAAAAATGGACAGTTGAAGAGTCTTTAAAAAATAAATTGTCATGCCACCACAATGAATAAGCTGCAGAACATTCTACATGCAATTCATAGTTTGTCCTGTTTCACATTGGATAACTACTCTGGCAATCACTGGTAATAATAATGCCAAAAATGTAAAATTTTCTGTTATTCACATACAGGTGCAGAATTCCCAGTGAAAAATATTACATGTTCATTTACCTTTGTGGATGACATTAACCGACACCCCTGTGCATTTGCAAATATAAGAGTTCTGTATTATTTTAAATCTGAACACAGATGCTCTGTAAATAGATGATTATGGCTATTAACAAGAAATATACTTCAGTGTTTTAAAATTGAATATTTCATCTTGATTTTCTCTGTTTTATGGAACGGAGAAGGTCAAAATTTCAGAAAAGGAGCCTTGGATTTTCAAACTACTCATAAAAGCCTCGGAGATTAATTACTTTGATTAATTACCTTGACTGACTAATGATGCATGTACTACATGGGAATATATTGTATATTAGTATGTCAAAGAGTTTTAACTGCATAACCAAAACTTTTTGAATCAATTACCAGAAAATTATTAACAGTGCCACAATGATCTTATCTATTGATGACTTAATTATGGATGCAATGCTGTTCTCTTTGCAGGCACTGACTGTATATAATCTTGTACTGGAATCTAGGAAACATCACATCACGCTTGTTAGTATTTTCGAGCATTTGAGTGACACTGATGTTCAGTCTGCAATGACTCCCTGTCACTCAAATGCCAAAGCAAGTTGGAATACAATCTTTTAAAGAACCGTTACTCTGAGTTCTTTTTCCTGGCAAAAAAAAGACAAACAAAAAAAAACTGAGAGGCTGTTTCAGATGTCAAGGAAATTACATGTTTACTGGAAGAAAATGAATAAGAAGCAAAACTGTATATCTTCCTAAAATACACAGCAAAGCAATTTCAAATGCACTGACAGTCCAACCGAATGACTCACCATACATTGGAAAGCATGGCAGTAATGAATGATGCTTTACCTAAATTGAAAAATTGATTGGAAGCCTTTGCTGGGATTAGAGTAGCCAAAATTATTATTACGGTGATGCCACTTTTTGCTGTGCCTTGCAGTAATTTGAAGGAAACTATTATTGAGATTAATGAGTTTTCATTCTCAGTCACTTGACTTAAATCTCAGTAATTTTGGGTCAAACCACCAACTGAAGGAACATGAGTTGAATCCTGAAAAACAGCAGGGATGCTCTCAACTGCTGAAAACACCACCTACAATGAGTTGCTGCAACTTTTTCCAAGTAGTGTTACCTATGCCCACTGTACATTGCAGGCATCACTGTATACAGCTAACTCGAAGTAATTCAGATTAAGTACGATGCTCAAGGGTACAACTGCAGTCTCCCACCTGTGAACCAAACGTACACCCTCTGTGGTAGCTACAGGCTCGGTTCCCTAACAATTATGCTATACCACTGCCCTTAGCGACTTAGTGTGTGTCGAGAATGGTGTGTGATATGATTTCATAAAGAACAGTAAAATTGCCTATTGGAAATTCCACGCCCTGTCAATAAAAAAATGTATTCAATAACTTGAATTTTCTACTGCAACGGCCAGTAAGTACAACAATGAATTATGAACCGTGTTTAACTTCATTCAGTGGTAATGGGGCCCAATATGAGATCTTTTCAAGGGCCCAAAATCACTGCCAGAGCCCCTGCCTCCACTCAACAAAGAATGATCCGTTTGACAAGACAACTGTGTTAACTGATTTTATTTTTTTTTAACAAAATATTGTATTATTAAGATTACGCCCTTTATCCGTCACTCACATTAATAACACAGAGTTAATTAGCTTCTCTAAGAGCTGTATTTGACTTCGTGAGATAGGAGCTTGAAACCTTGATGTTACAAAATGTTCGCTAACCACAATAAAAATCCAGAAGCAGATCCGATATAATGCAATTAGGCTACAGATCGTAACCGAATTGCCTTGTTCTCTTTATGTATACTTATATTCTGAAATAAATGGAATACAGTTCATTATTTTATTGTCGTTACACACACACATTTAGTTGTTGCAATCATTTTTTCCTTTCACTCAGGGTAGTAGGCTAAATTTGATTTTGGCCATATCGTCAGAGGATTCCTTCTCAAAATGGAGAGTAATTACTGAACAACATTCCAGAGTAGTTAAGTGTGTTTGTTTTGTCTATCCGTATTATGAGCAATCGGGGGAGGGGACATTCATTACCTGTGTTACATCAAAATTTTCGTTTTTGCTCAGTTGTTTGCTCACAGTCATAAGCCGAGAGATGCTAAAATTTCCCTGTTCATGAAGATAAGAGACAAGCTCATTTTCTCAGGAACGTATGATACATTGCTTAAGTGCACTGAGCAATTTAAATAGTAGGAAATACTTCATTACTTCTGATGTCTTTATAATTGCATCATGTTAGTTCGTTAAGGCGAACTACTTGGGGTAATTAGGATATCTATTACAAGGAGCAAAAATAACAATATGAAGGGTCGCGCCCGATCGCGTCGCATCGCTGAAGAGCCTACTAATGAGAATATGATTAACTATGGGAATTAACTACTGATGTACAAGCTGCTAAAATTAGACTCACTCAATTTCTAAACTGCGATATAGCCTACTATAGGCACTACCTACGACACTTTTCAGACGCATGCATGCATACTCAGAAAATAAATAAATTTATTTAACATTTAAATTTCTAAATTAATAGGCCTACAGCCAATTTCCACTGCTTTGTAAGTTGTAAACACAATGACATAAATAGGCCGTAGGCCAATCCACAGATAGTATGAATAGCAGCCCATGCGTTCTTTGAAATGCGCTGAGCTATATCCTACCTGCTTTGTCAGATTTCCATTTTAAAACAAATAAAAAAACGTAATTTATAACAGTTATCAAGATCTGCGTGCGTTAAGTAGGATAGGCTAAAGTATAATATACGTAGGCTATAGCAGTATTGCATGTCGCCTAAATAATAGACATATTCACCGTAAATGTAAGTGCGAAACGGATTGTTGTCGTATGTGTCAACAGGTTAAAACATGAGCGCATGGTTTCAGTTCCAGAAACGAAACATTCTTTTTTTTACCGTTGTATCACTTCCGCACAACACAATCATTCTGAAAGTTGATAAGCGCTACGGAACGCAAAGCGCACATAGTCTACACCTCTTTCAGATCCTCATTAGGTATCGAACATCTTCACAGTCCAGGAAAAGTTTTGGGGTTCTATGAAGATTTCGGAGATATAAAATATGTTCAGGTTATACTGTTTATTAATCGCAACATGCTTCGTAAGGGCTACAATTAGCTAAATTATAAACAGACACGAACTTGCAGTTTCATGCCGTTTTGGTAGGATGGAGAGAAAAAACTGGGAGCGCTTCCGACCGAGATCAATGACCCTTCAGTTGAGGGAATCAGCACACAAAGCGTTAACGTTGTTACGGAAGAAAGTGAATCGTCTTAATGTTGCAGGTAAATGCAATACATTTATTCTTTTTTAAAAATGTTTTTATCATATGATTCAATAGTAAGACACTTCGGATGATGTTAGTCGTTGTGGTCAATGTTTATTCAATGAATTGTATTTCTGTAAACTTCTGTCATCACCTCATGTCTGTGTTGAATCAATACTTAATTATTGTTCTATGTTGATGTAACACGACTTGCCCATCTTCCAGAGTTGTTTGTACTTGGCATGGCTTTGGAAGAAGTTTTTTTTTTAAAGAATGAAAGCGAGAAAAGATGAAGGGGGAGCATGTGATAAAGCCTTCATGTGACAAAGCATGTCAGTGAGTACATCAGGGGCATGAAAGGACATTTCACAATTGACCAATTACCATAAAAGGAACAGCTGAATTCCTTGATGAATGTGAATAATCTATGAACGGTAGCTGGTTCAGCTGCAGCAAATCCTGGTGCACTATGGAATGTTTATAGTGTTAATTCACCTTGAATAGAGTATGCGTCGGTCCATTATGGCTCAAATGTAGGCTACTCTGTCGTAGTAAAATGTACTGGTTAAGAATGGATTTTACACTGAACATTTTGATGTGTGGGCTCATACAATATCCGTGCACATTGTAATGACTTTTGAGCGGTGGAACTTATTATACACACTGCCCTCCTTGTTATTTGGCAGCGTCAATTTCGCATTCACGGGCTGGTTCCCATTCCCTAGCAATTCGCCATGAGCTATTAATATCCAGCAATGTGCTGCCCTGCTCAATGAACCCTATTGATAAGGGGCAGCTCAAACCAGGTGATTAATGTGCTGTGTGTTGTAGAGATGGGCTGCCGGCCATTCCATTTACAGCACGAGCTGGGAGGTGGAAGTTTAGGTAGCTTGTTTCGCCTCTGTCTGTTAATTCAGATGTTAGAGTCACTCAGTTTACATGAACACTTGTTTGTCACAAGTTTGCCTTTTATCCGCATAGAGAATTTAGCCTACCTGTTGGAGTCAGAGTTTACTGTACTGTATATGCCGGTCTGTTAATCTCACACAGGGAAAGCTTGTCTGATAGAGTCGCAGAAAAGTGTACCCTACCTTTTACTGTAAAGTCACGCAGAGAGAACTTATACATCAGCCTCTCACAGTACCAGTTTATCTGGTAGAGTTACAGTGAGACTTTGTATGTCAGCCTGTTAGTCATGGAGAGTTTATCTGCTAAGAAAATAAGAGAGGGAGATTAGTCTACCAATTTGTTTGTAGAGACTATTTTCCTCTTTGAGTCGAAATGACGTTTTTGTGGAACCTGTGTTAACATTCCACTGCATCCTCAAGCCCCACATCAGGAGGCTTGTAAATATCTCAGAGGGTAGAATCTGCCTTTACTTCCCTCAGATTTCCATCTCTCAGTCTTTGAATGCCACCAGTATTGCTAACATGCTAGGATGTGAACTGCTGCCCTCAGTGACAGGACTCATTCAGCTGGGCAGAAATACTCTTTACGCTCCTTTCTCTCTCCCTGTGATTCTCCCTCCTCAGTTTTGGAGTGAGGGATTTGCAGTGATCCCTCCATTTTGGAGCCTTTACCGCTGGGGGAGGACCTGGTGGCTTTACAGCCGTAAGGGCATTCAGGGGCTTGTGGTGTAAAGGAAGAAAAAAAAAAAACACTTTAAGTGTGTGTAACGCGGCTTGTACTGGGATGTTACGCCTCGCTCCCGTCACGCTTCATGCGTGATGTAGAGCCACGTATCTTTTTTTTTTAAAGACATGTCCTGTGAGGCAGCTTGGGTACTTCTCAGTGCTGCAGTGGCAGCATCACAATGTTCCTTTACTTCTGTTTTCTGAGTAACCTCTCCTCTCCTTCTCTTGTTCCCCTGTGTGTGGTGTGGCTCAGTTCTGCAGTTCTGTTTTAGTGGTCATCAGTGATCTTCATAAACTCCCAAAAAAGTTAATATTCTCCAATCGAATGATAAATTCTCATAGAAGGCAAGTATTTTAGTGATAAAAAATAAGACAATTTTAACTTTACTGAACGCGTAATATAATATTTCAGAATGGCGTACGCATTCTTTGTTGATTGTCAAATGCCTAAAAATAGAAGGGGTGTGACAAATATAAGTCAATAGGCCTTCACACCATTCGTACAGTGTACATGTTGCAAAATGTTTAAAGCTGCTCCCCTGAATAACTGATTATAATAAGCAGGCAACATGGTCATACTACTTCAGAGTAATGCATGCGACAAGCTTTCATACACAAATGGGTTATTTCAGTGCTCCAGAAAATCACAATGCCATGCAGTCAGTTACAGATGCTTTAATGTTTAAATGTTGCTTTAATGTTTTAATGTTGCTTTAATCTTTTACAATGCGTTTGATTTACATCACTCTATAGATACAGTCTAAAGACCTATACCATTTTGGACTTACAGTAATGTCATACTGAACACCATAAAGACAGCTCTGAAACTCAGACCCAGGGCCCCTTTCTGTATGCTGTTTTGCTAGAACTAGAACTTGGCATTTCAGTTTGGTGGGTTGTGTGAGACGTAGTCATTCAAGCATAATTGTAAGGCCTTTTTGATCAAAGGGAGGCTGTTGTCTGAATAATTTGTCGATTTCCATATATGCTACACTTAGTTCAGATATACACAGAGTGTATTACATAATCATGTACTGTAAGCCTTGTCAGTGATACGGTTAATATATTAGGCACGGTGCGTGTGTGTACTGCCTGTCTTTTTCCCACCATTATCTCTCTTTGTTTTTGGGTTGAATAATATGAAACCTTGGGTCAAGCTGGCAGTGAACTGATGCATTGTAGATAGTGTTTGTTGAATGAAAATAGGATGTTACAAATAAACACAGAAAAAAGTGTTAATCTGTGAATGACTATGCTTACTGTGTGCTACGAATGTAATTAGCTTGATAAGTATCCACCTCATCTGCTCGCATCGACATGTTATGTACGACAGCAGCAATAGAATTTCAGAAGTACTAAACGTACCTTTCTGAAGTAGAATACCTGTGCTCGTGCCACTGTGAAATTACATGGCTAACACAAGCAGTGCCTTCGAAGGAAAGCTCATTCATTTCCCCATGATCGATTACTTCTATCACTATGGAAGCCTGGAGGGGAAGGCTATGACTAATGCAATATAACACATTTACAGTGTTGCGCAGTACTGCAAGTGCGCAGACATTTTTTGTACAGGTGTTTTTCCATCATCCACTTTGCTACCTAAAAGAAAATCTGTTGGAATTGAACTAACTGTAATGTAATGTAACTGCTCCTTTGATCCTCTCCCTGGCTTGGGATAATGTGTGCCATTTTTTAAATTGGTTGTGAAGGAGTGGATGACAGTGATGGGAGTAAAATAAGTCTGTGTGATAAACATCAATATATTATTCTACCACTTGCTTGTGGTGGAAGAAATCACTTTCTTAATAACATAATATTTCTTTGATTATTTAATGTACAGTAGTATCATGGAAGAACTCTTTTGCCTTTTCCTTATTCTTAGAATCAGTCTTAGTTTCTGCTGGGAGGGGAGCATTAACCATTGCAAATGTCAATGTTAAACCCTCTAAAATTCCTGGTTTTTGAAGACAGTTATGCAATGAATCGCAATGCATTATCCATGGTGACTAACAAAGGAATAACTCAGAAATCTGTCACTGCAGTTGCATAATATGTACAACAAAGTTGAGGCTACAGTGAAAAAAATAAAAAAAATAAACTGGTTTGACTAGTTAATTGTACTCTGGTGGGTGATTTGGAATTCCTTGTCAAATGGAAAAGCCTAGAAATGAATTGCATCGTTGTTTTATGAGCCTTAAAGGAATTTGCGCCCCCTCCGCAGTTCACAATTGGAGCCGCGTCTTTGGATGGCTTTGAACTTTGGCATGAGTTTATTGGGAAATATTTTGACTTTGCAACACAGTTTGGTCTGTTGCAGTCCGTTGCTTGGGCTTGTTGCTTATTCGCCTATAATTGACCCTGACCCACTCTGCATGCTCAAGCATCTACTGTGGGATAGCTTTCATTAACATGAATTTCAGCCCAGTTAATAGGTGATCTGTTGCTTGGGAAAGTCTGACCTCTATTTTTCAGCAAAAGAAATGGTCTTGTTTGCCTGTTAGCTGCTGTCATTATAACTGCATCCCAAGATGTTGTGGTTGCCTATCTGCACAGGAAGACACCCAGGCATTTTGAGATCTACACTCTGTAAAATTGCCTCTTGCTGATCCTGTTGTAGTTCTGCTGAAAGCCATGGTTCTTCCAGTCAAAATGTATTTCTTGGTCACCAAGTTTGCCCTAAATTCTGGCAGGTGGACTTATGGAGGTGAATCAACAGAAAGCTCGGACCTGGCATCAGTTGACAGCTGGTCTAACTTTGACTTGCAAGTGAATGCAAATATTTGTTTGTTTTTCTTCACAAATCCAAGTTGTTCCGATGATTGTTGGCCGCTGTCAAACTCCACAAAAAGTTTGAGTATCAGAACCAAAAATCTGAGGATTGTGTCCATGATGGTAAAATATCAGCATACACGACAGAGTGTGTATATTTTAGGAATACACTTTTTTGTCATTTTTATTCACGGATATGAACTGTGAATCTCTATTACAAATTGGAATTGTCATGGTGATGCCTGGATTTAAGATGACATTTGAAAGCAATTTAACTCCATGTGCAGGCAGGTGGGCATGAGCCACATCTCGTATCCTAGTCACAGCTCTGAAAATAAAATGAAAACTGATTACAGTTATTTTCTGTCTTTATTTTTCTTTTTATCTCTATACTTAATATACTTTTATTTCTATACTCATCTATATATATATATATTGGTGGTTTATATATATATATATATATATATATATATATAAGTTGGTGGTTTAAATCAGCCTTACTGATTAAATCAAATCCTAGCCCAAAGTAACAGTTACCCCGGAACTGTAATGCCCCTTTGACCCCGAAGCAACACAGTTCTTTCCTTGAATATTAATGCAGTCTCATAACAACCTTGTGTCCTGGTATTTTGGAGGATCATTACAATCTTGGGATTTGTCTTCAGATGTATGTCCTTTAACAACATGCTATGCCTGACCTGTAAGTGAATGGAAGGAGAACTCCTGGGATAGTTTCTACAAAGAACTATTCAAGCAGATATTAAGTTATGTCCATCAGACTAAAAGAATAGGAGAGCAGGAGAAACCTGAAAGCATCAAAGCATCTCATTATGGACAATGGTTGGTGTATTCAGTATACAGTTCATGTGACTGCTAATGGAAGGTCATGTGAGATGGTTGGAACTTGGTGTTCTTTCTCTGAAACCACATCTGACATCTATCCTTTCAAAGTTTAACGGGTCATATGGCCTGCAGTACACTTTTTACATGAGTATGCAAAATAATATTGTACAGAATATCACTTATTTGTTGATATTTTAATATATATTAAACAGGATATAATTTGGTTATTACATTGTTTGTCCAATTGTTTGTCTTATGATATTCTTTATTGTTTAATTCTTTCCACAACGTACAGAAATGAGCACGTTAACACCTGGTAAGTCGAGCCCCCAGCTATAAGGCTAAAAGAGAGCTATTGTAATAGCAGTAAAAAGAACCTCAGATTTCGAATGCTGTGTCTCTCCAAGTGTTGGGTGTTCTGTATCTTTGAAATATCATATACAGTAACTTGCTTGGTATGTCAGCTGAAGAAAAGGGGTGATAAAATAGATTCTCCTGTGGTGAAACAAGAAAGTGCTTGACTTTCTTAATTCAGATTCTTACAGTTTTGTGGTACCTTCCAATGAATATTAAGTACAAGATCCACGGGAGATGTTTGATAGACAGAGAAGGAAGGAAGAAACATGCCTTTTCCTGAAGGTCTCGAATGACAGCATATAAAGTATAAAAACAAGAAACTCTGCATGGAAGGTGTTGTAAAGGTCAGGTTTGTAGAGATTTGGTGGAAAATCTAAATTCAGCAAAGCTACCATATGCTGTCAGTGATTCACTGATTTTTAGAGTTCATAGGAACTGACCTACCCACCAATGTCCGGGGCACTTCTGAACCATGAAGCTCCATATATTACCTGTCACACAAGAGAAGACAGATATTGGGAATGCAAATCTTATGCATGTCCTGTTCAAAGCAAAAATGGTTAAAGGATACTTTTATTGAGCTTTTGAAAGAAGTCTATTTGTAGCTGAAGTCATTGGAACTCGGAACAGGACAAGCTTTTAGAGCGTTTTTGATTTCAGAGGCCTGTGAGGCGAACTTGGCAACTTTAAATGCAATCTAGTTCCCAATGATGAGGAGAAATTGCTTCGAGGTTAGGGCATCAGTTCTGTTGGATGTTTTTTTTTTTCCCTCTCAGTCCAGACAATCCACTGCTCTTTTGAAAATAAGAGGAGAAATTACATGTTTCTTTCTTGTTCGCCATGACATCCGACATCTCTTTTTATCTGATAATAACAGACCTGTCATCTGGCTGATTTGCACAAGCCACCTGCAGCTGTTGCGATGTGCCACACTTTCCAGAAACTTCCAGATTCCATTATTGAGTGAGCAGTCATGCCAAAATATGACAGATAATATAAAAGTCTTAAAGCTAATATTGTGAATCTGTTGAAAAGCAAGCGAATAAAACTATCTAGGATGTCTATGTCTATCTATTCTTTCCATTAATGTTTTTTTTAAACCCATGTGTCTTACAACTTTATCCTATACTGCCTACTGAAGTTATTTACTGCAGCATTAACAGCGCTGGATTTCTGAGGAATATACCTCCAATCCAATTAGGTTTTATTTCAGATTGTGCATACTCTGATTTTCCTTTGATTAGGAGTTTGAGCAATGTTTTCTGTCAGAACTCATTTTTTTTTTTACAATGCCGATTGCTTTATTCAGGGGGTGTTATAAAAAAAGTCTTCATTCCCATGTGACTCATCTACTTTAACCAGTTGTGACCATATGGTTCAGCAGCAGATTGAGCCACCCAGTCCGTGTTTATTTCAGTGTCGTCCCAGGTTGTGCAGTAGTCTTATTATCTCTACATATTTGGGGGACAGCTGTCAGAAATCTGAAACATTTGGGAATGGTTGTTCAAAAAAAGAAAATAAATAAATAAAATGAAATAAATGTGCAAGCGTGATAGCCTGTTTGGAATGGTGTATATAAGCTATCGCACTTGCATAGTGAAGTAAACGGAAATCAGGAGCGTGTGTGTGTGTGTGTTCTGTGCGTTTGTGTGTGTGTGTGTGTATGTGCTGTGTGTGTGTGTGTGTGTGTATGTGTGTTCTGTGTGTGTGTGAATGTTCTGTGCATTTGTCTGTATGTGTTTGTGTGTGATTGTTGTTTGTGAGCATGTATGTGTGAATATGTATGCCGATTTTTTTGCATATGCATGCGCGTTTGTGCGTGTGTTTACGTTTGTGTGTACCAGCAAGCGCGCAGAGGTTTCTGTGTTTGTATAGAAGTTAAAGAACTAAGCTGTAGGATTAACTCCCACCTGGGTGGCTGGGGCATCCATAAACCGGCTCTTATTAAAATAAATCTACACATCAATATTACAAAGGCTTCTGTGGTGTGGGGATGGCTGGTTTAAGCAGCCACACCTGCCCTGGGTCAAGCTAATTAGACCTGGCCAATTGGATAATTGGTGAAGAATTAGATAATTGGCCAGGCTAATTGGACCCAGGAACAGGAGTGGCTGCACCTGTGCGTAGTGAGGTAATCACTGCGCACAGGTTAAATCTGCCATCCCCACCCACACCAGGAGCTTCTGTCATGACAGGGTTAACATCTGCTCATTTGGCTTTACCATCTTGCCAAACCCTCGTGGAATAAATGTGGACTGTTTTAACATCTTCTCCCTGTGTCTCTGTGCTGGAGGGCCCCAAAGAAAGCCACTTCGGTGGCCTGTGGCAGGCGTGTTTGCCACAGTGGCGCCCAACGTGGGGCTCCTCCGGCACAGCAAAGAGGCACAGGAGGGCCAGCCAGGAAGCACACTGGAGGAGGGGCGGCTGAGGTGTTCCCGACAGGGCTTCGGGTGGATCCTCCGGGCCAAAAATGGGGAGCTGAAGATGACCAGGGAGGGGAAGGAGGCAATCCTCAGCTGGGATGCTGAGGAGCTGCACCTGGCCGAGAAGGCAGGTCAGCGACGGGCGGTGCACGAGAGGTGGTCGCGCCGTGAGCTGGACTTGGCCGGGAAGGCGGGTCAGCCACGGGCGGTGCACGAGCGGTGGCCGCGCCGTTTTGCTTCCTTTCTCGTCCGTTTTGGTTGTTTTTAGTTCTTTGTTTTGGCCTGGTTGGTTTGCCCGGAGCCCATGAGGGGATAAGCCTGCAGCCGCCTGCCAGCAGAGCCGACTGGCGGCCACCACAGCCACGAGGGTTCCTGGTCCCCAGCACCACACGGCCAGTCCACCAGCCCACCAGCCCAGCCACCCCACCACAGCCCCTGGAACAGCCCAAGCCGGTGACGCCCCCACCAGCCAGCAGAGCAGCCCAGGACTTCCCGTGCTCCGGGAGGGAGGAGGAAGAAGGGCTGCCTTGTCGTCAGAAGGAGGGGCACAGCATGTACTGGACTGTTCCGGGGCCACCCACCCTGACTCTCTTTTTTTTTTTAAGCGTGTTTAGAGTTTATTTTTATTTGTCTTTTGCTTTGTTGGGAGTGCAGGGGTGGGGGGGGGGTAGGCTTCGGCCAGTGATTCTCCCTGGCCTCAGTTTGGCGTTGGGGGTATGTGGTGTGGGGATGGCTGGTTTAAGCAGCCACACCTGCCCTGGGTCAAGCTAATTAGACCTGGCCAATTGGATAATTGGTGAAGAATTAGATAATTGGCCAGGCTAATTGGACCCAGGAACAGGAGTGGCTGCACCTGTGCGTAGTGAGGTAATCACTGCGCACAGGTTAAATCTGCCATCCCCACCCACACCAGGAGCTTCTGTCATGACAGGGTTAACATCTGCTCATTTGGCTTTACCATCTTGCCAAACCCTCGTGGAATAAATGTGGACTGTTTTAACATCTTCTCCCTGTGTCTCTGTGCTGGAGGGCCCCAAAGAAAGCCACTTCGGTGGCCTGTGGCAGGCGTGTTTGCCACAGCTTCCTAATTATTTTGTTTCATGAGTATGTTTGTGTCACTGGTACATGTTTTCCTCTCTGGAATCGTTTTCAGGCTTTTTCCCTGTTGGTTCTGTAGGTTCCAGTTTTTTTCTGTTCACTCTGCTATAGCTCACGTTTCTCAGTGATTTTATTGTATACATAAGCTATATCAAATAACAGATTAGTCTGACTACAGTCATACCCAGTCGTATGTAAATTTACATTATAAGTGCTAACGTACTGTATGCGAGTCACCATGGATACGAGAGGCCTCCAGGCGGTTGAATAAAGGAACTTTGTTGTTCTGCAAATGGAGCATCACAGCAGGTCTGGAGCTGTTGGCTTCCAGGGAATGCTGTCTCTCCTTCCCAGCTAGGGCTGAGCCAGGAGCCATGTCAGGCTGGATCCTGTTCTGCCCCGAAGCCCTCAGCTCCCCAGTGCAGAGGAAGTGTCTGTCGTTGGTCATTATTTGCATTGAGGGGAATTCCGTTTGAACCCTGATCTGATTGTTCCTTCTCACGTTTCCATGGATTCTGGTGGGAATTGTCGAGTGAATCCCACGAACGGGCTGTGGTGTTGCTGCCACTGCGGTGTATATAAATTCATGTGGCCCGCTCCAAACTTGTGAAAGTTTTTCAGTAGCTTCTGAAAATCATGAATGCAGTGAAAAGATTGTAAGGGGGGCCATACGATATGGCTCATTCCAATCTCAACTGTCATCAAACCCAGTGGAGGCAGTACGGAAGAGAGAGCAGGCTTCTGTTGGGCGTCGTTGGGAGTTCTGTTTGGATTGGTGGGGGATGGGGGGAGGAGGGAGTGCCAGATTCTTATCTGACTGCCGGAGGAGGCAAAAGAACAGCTTACAGGCTGGAGTGGGCTTTGAGTTTTCAGTACCCGGCAGGGCCTTCTCCCACGGTGTTAAAGCCACTATGAGTTAGCCTGCTTGAATCAAACTTCCCCTGTGTAGTGGCCTACCCTGTCTTAGCACAGCCCTGTGTCAGTGTTGCCCTGTGTTAGTGATACCCAGTCCTGCGTTAATGCCACCCAGTATTAGAGTTGCCCAGTGCCAGTGTCCTCTGTTAATGTTTCCCTGCATTAGTGCTATCCTGTGGTATTGTTGTCCTACCCAGTGTGCCACCCAGTGCTATTGCTCTAATGTTGGCTGTGTTAGCATAGCGCTGCTTTAGCAAGCCTCTGCATTCCCGCTGACGGGATCAGACGTCATGTTCTGGCCAGTGGGGCCAGCCGGTCTCCGAAGACTGGGCCTTTCCGGCGCACGTCCATGCAAGAGGAAACAGGGGAAGGTGATGAGGAGCTTGCGGGAGGGGAGGGGGGTCTCTAAAACTGCACACACTCAGGAAGTGGCCTCAGACTGAGTCACCTACGCCGGCCAGAAGTGGGAAAGCCGCACGGGACAGAGCCAAGCCAACATATTCATACCTAATGAGGAGGCTTCTCAAAGGTATTTATGAGAAACTGAGATTGCGAACATTTGTGTGTGTGTGTGGGTATGTGGGTGTGTTTGTGTTTTGTATGTATGAGACAAGTTTGAAAGTTAATATTTCTCCCGTGTTGTTCCTGAAGTTTTGGGGAAAAAAAACGTTTGTCATAGCTGGGCTTTAACTTTCTGAACCTCACACAGCGGCAGATATTACACTGCCATTAGAAAAGAGCACATTTTCATGGAGAGTTGTCCCTGTCTTGGATTCAAACAAACTAACAAACAAACAAAAAATAATTGTATGAATTTTATATGTTGTCCTTTTACTTTCCCCTTCCATTCAGGCTGGAATCATTTAGTTACACAGTTTTGAATGTTTAAGTAAGGTCTGTTCACCCCCTTCCTCTTAAAATGGTATAACCTCATGGGAAGTGGTGGGGGTTAGGAGCGGCGGTGGTGGGGGGTTGGGTGGATGTGGGTGGGGTGGGGGTGTCTGAGGTGGGACTTTTGCTCTGGAGGGACCAGATGGTTCTCAGCATGTGAAGAGTCAGGAGAAGCATGTTTCTTTAAGCACCAAATCCAAACCTGGTCAGTCAGAACCCCTTTTGTGGAATCCTGTTGGCTGTTGCTTACTTGGAGGCAGTTTGTTTAAAACTTCTTTTTTGCTTTTTGGAATTTCCTCTGCTGTTCTGTGGATGGCATGGACTTGTGGGATTTTTGAACATTGCCAGGCTGTTCCTTCATGGGTGTAGAACTGGTTTCTCTGTTGTTCTCTGGGTTTCAATGAGGACTCAGAATAAGTCTGACAGTTTGCTCAGGGAAAGGGGTAAGTCTGGGCTTAAAGTGTGCAGTCAGTAGTTTTCACACTGCTTTCTGCAAGTTTTAACGTTTTCTTCACATTCCACTTTTGTAGACATGGAAAATATTGACTTTACATGGTTCTATGTAAATATAAATGATTTTCCATGTCTTTTATTTTGTTCTTTTCTGTTTTGACAACTCTTGACCTAGCTTTCTTAAGATACAATATGCATATTCTTTTACATATACTTTTTCTTAATACTGGTAACTTGAAGATGGCGTTGATAGACCACCATTAGGGAAGCTGTCAAATTATTGGACTTTGTGAGGCAACATTTTTCATTTATTTAACAAAGATGATAGGCTGTTAATTAGGAAGAACTTACTGAAACAACTTGGAAGTTCTCAGTGAAATGAAGTTTGACTAAGGTGCTGTAAAAGCATTTTTAATGGGAATAGCATGTTGATCTCTTGCTGTACTGTATTCGGCTGAGCCATGATACATTGTGAGTTGTTGGATCCAAAATAACTTTTTCAAATGGGAAATTTGCATAATTTAAATAATCCCCACCTACTGTTTTTTTGCAGAGTATTACTTCATTACTCAGTTTTTCTCAAAAATGCAGGTGTTACAAAGGTTACTAGAATGAAATTTTACTTATTTATCATAAAGAATCAATTTAGCAAGAAGACGTGTTTGGACGTTATTTAAGTTCTTTAATGGTGTTTCTCATTGAGACATCATTTAAGACAGAACATCATTTAAGGTCTCATGGCTATACATTTTTGTAAGGTAAAATATATGTTAGCATGCAGTTAAAACTCTCTTATTTCTGTTAGGGACCAAAAGAGCAGTCATGGTACCTGCGAGGTTTGTACCTGTATTTAAATTTGAAGATGAGCCCTCTGGACCTCACTTGCCCCTCTCCTTGGGACCTTATGGTACAAGAAAAAAAAAAGCAAATTACCAAGAAAATTGGTAACACTGCAGTATTCTCTCTGACAGACCTTGAGAACTCAAGTAGTACTGTGGTAATGCTAACAGATAAGTACAATGTGAAGTATACTGTGAGTGCTTGTAAAACACATTTTATTCTATATTCCGGTGCTGTTTTGCAGACTGTGGTATTAATTTAGGTCCAAGTGGTTGCTGAGTATTGATTACATTTGAATAATATAATAATGGACTCTGCTTATTTATATATGTATAGTGCTTTCCATTTCAGGGTCTCACTTGGGTTATGTGTATCTAAGAGTGCTTTCTGAAGTAAATAACTATAATTAATGTAAATAATTAAATGATTGAGAGACTTGTATATCTGTAGTGCTCTGGGGTAAGTGCTTGTAAAACAGTCTGTTCCACTCGACTAAATACAACTCAATTCTCCAGTGTACAGGAAGGCATACTGTGTTGAAGGTGACACAACCTTTCAGACGAGATTTTAAAACAAGGCCCTGACTCCCGTGACCTGACAAGGCATTTACTGCAGATATTTCCCTGGTGTCCTGGAAAAATGTCCAACCTGGCTCTATAAACATGGCCACCTAACTATGTCAGTTTCATTGGTTTAATAATTCTCTCCCTTTCCTCCTCAGCTGAAGTGTGCTGAGCATTCAGGCACAAAATGGCTGCTTGTCTCGCCCAGGTGGTCGCTGCATGTTTTAGGTTTTTCGTTTGGGGCAAAAGACAGGGCGTGAGGACACTCTGGTGCATCGCAACTCAATTAATTTATTAGTATTTCAAAATGCCCTATTTGACCAATCGAAGCGTCGCTGTTCTTAGTGCGTCCCTGTGTCTACACTGGGATGGCAGTGCAATATCCCTTATAACTTAAAGGTTGTGCGTCTGATTACCAGCTGCCATTGCATTCTTGAAGCAAGATACTTATATTCAGCTGCATAAATTGACTATATGATAAAATGTAATCTGTGTAAGTCATTCTGGATAATAGCATCTACTAAATGCCTAAAAATGGAACACAATGCCCAACCTCACAGCTTCAACAAGTGTTTCAGCCATTTACTGGAACTGAGACAACGGTGACCTTCGAACCCCCTCAAACCCTACCCTCAATGCATCTCCCTTGTGTTAGCACACATGTTCAGCCCAGCTGGAATTTTAATTAGGTAATGATGTGCAGGAAGAGCCCAGCAGCATGGCCATTGAACTCCTGGACTTCAATGGTCCTCATTGTGATAGGCGTGGAGGCATATTAGGGAATCAGTGGTAAACGACAGACCACATACATGCGTTCAAATTGTGCTGTGCTTCACGCTTGTTCATCATAGGAAATGAGAGCAGGGAAGCATGGGAGTCATGGCCTGGTGGGGGTGGGGGGGGGGCTTGCTGCCCTTTGATCTTTTCTGTCAGATTCAGTGAAATATCATATAAAGGACATAGTAGCCAAACTTAAGATTTTTAAAAATCAGAGGGGTCTTGGGGTACTAATTAGGGGAAGGGGGTGGGGGGGGGGGGGGGGGGGGCTAGAGTGTTGTCTAACATTGTTATATAATAAATGCATCTGTAAAGGCATGAAAACATTACCTTTACTGTGCATAACAAATTACCACTAGGACTTGAAAGGAGCAACAGAAGTTACTTTTGAATTCTGTAGCCTGCTTGCTTTTTTAAAATTATTTTTTATTAATTTAGAAAGAGACAAAAGTCGATTTTGGCTATTCAAAAGTTGTTTTTTGCCTGAAGACACTATAAAGTGGCAATTGGCATCACAGCACAAAAAACAGAGAAAGTTATTGGTAGGATTAATGAGCTATGGGGAGATCTGGCCTTGGTGTTTGCCTTCTCTTTTAAAGGTCTTCACACTCGGACTCTGAAGAGGTGTTAAGAAACGCTGTTGCACCTTCAAGGCCAATTCCCAGGTTGTGTCTGTGTTCCTGAAGGGCACTATGTGAGAAATGATCTCACCTCATTGTTAACTTTGAGTTTGCCTCCACATGTGAACCGGAGCAGGGTCAAGTGTTTATTTGAAAGCTGAACCCTTAGACTGTAGACCCAAGTAATATTATTGCTGATACCGATTTAATCGATTTTACAGGAAGCATCTATTTTCACTGGTATTAAAAACACCATTTTGGCACCGTACAACAGAAGCAACAATAATGGCCACAGGCTCTCAGTTCTGCTCAGGCTGACACAGTATTCAGATATTTGAAATATTTTAACACATTCGATGGCTGTAAAAGTCCTGAATTCATTACTTGCAATTTTAATCGACACATCTTCAACAATATTCAGATTTGTTTTCTTCCATGTGATTGTATGCTGACGTAAAACATTTTAGGTACTTGTTTGACCATGGTTTGATATGACCACCAGCTCCTTAAAGACCACCAGCAGCCACAGAAACCCGAATTTGAATCCTCTAATGAGCTTCGAGTCCTCGGTTTCCAGCCTGGTAAAGAGCTGCAGCTGGCTAACTGCAGTCACAGACTCCCCATCCCACCAAATAACCATGAACTAGCCAGGCAGGCAAGACCATACACCCTATTAGAACAAGCTAGTGCTTGTGCTCATAAGGTTCTTGGCTGTAGGTAGAGGTGCTCCAGTTTATAGAATAAAATAGAATAACTACATTTATTTTAGCATTTAGCCTATATTTGCTATTACTATTCGAGGCCGGCCAGCAGAGGATGGGCTCCCCTGAGAATTATTCACCTTTGGGAATTTTTTCCTCACCGCTGTGTGAGTTTTTTTCTTTCCATTGTGGAGCTTTTTTACCTCACTGGGTCATTTTTTGGATGTTCAGGCCTGTTTTTTGCCCGATTTTACATTTAATTTATTTTTTGTTATCTCTGGAAAGTGTCCCTGTGTTCTCTTACAGTGCCCCTGTAAAAAGTGCTATGGAAATAAGATTTAATTGAATTTAACTGAAACTCAATAAGAGAGTCTGGCCCTCCTGTGCTCATTAACTAAATATAAACACATTTTAAAAAATCCCAATAAATATAGAATGTTCAAAAATGTTAATCGTCAAATGAAATGCCACTGAGGGTTTAGGCCGGACACACGCAGCTCTCTCAGTCATAAACCATGAGGTGCTCAGCAGGAAAGCTGGGGTCCGATTGGCATTCAAATGCCTCCCTGAGTGCAGACAGTGCCCTCCTGATGCTCAGGCCTTCCTAACCGCCATTAGCCCCACCCCCCAGTTTGAGCACGTAGTGGGCAGACCATCTGCTCGTGAGCCGACAGAGTGGGACCGAGTGGTCCGTGCCGCCCACCTTGTCCTGCCCCACCCCTCTGGTGCTTTTAAAAACTAGTAATAGTACAATAGCTATGGCATGTTGCTGCATACCATTCCGCCTGTGGTGCTGTGGGTCCCTCTCTCAGTAAGTCCGATAGTGCCACACCATTTTGTCAGTTATGTACAGTACGCATGGTAAACTTGAATGTATGCTTATGACTAAGGGTGGCAGTGTAGCTTATTTTTTAGGCAACTGTACTGTAAGGTAGGTTTGATTCGCTGGTGAGATACTTGTGATTGTATCCTTGACTGAGGTACTTAACTTGAATTGGCTCATAATATTCGGCTGTATAAATTAAGGTAAAAAAATTATACAAGCTTTGTAAGAGGCTCTGGATGAGAGTACCTGCTAAATTCCCATATTATTTTTTATTAAAGTCCTATATTATCAGTTTCAGAGAATCCATTGAAATGCTATATTGTGTAACATCTTTCAGGATCCTGAACTGACTAGTCTGCAGGCATCCTTAAAGCCCACAGTTTTTTAGAATGGACTCAGAATAGCATTTTATTTAAAGCCTACTTGTGTTGACTCTCAAAAGGGTTATTGCAAAACGTATCTAAAGCTGGTTGTGCGAGCTATCACCGATGAGGCAGAAGAGCTTAAGAGCTGTTTTGAAGCACGTTTTCGTGGGAAAATCACTTCTCCTGATGTCCAGTGTTGCACTACCTCTTCTGAAAGAGAGATGCTGATGCTGCCTCTGTTTACCAGTGCAGTAAAATAAATCTGTTTTGAAAGTAACCCTAGGAGTGCTACAGCTGACAAATTGGTCAGACCTCCTCCTGCCACTGTGTCCCCTGTTGTGCATTGAACCTGTATTTACCATCTGGCAAAATGTGTATTAATTAGTTACTGTAACTGTCCTGTCCTGCTGTCTCTGTCCATCTCGGGGAGCGCTACGTGAACAGAATCAGGACAAGTGTTGTGTAGGGATGTTTTAAGTGTTGCTTTTTGCCTGGACTGGATCTCAGTAGCTGTCCCCTCGCAAGGGGGTAGCTTTAGTGGGGTGCAGTGATTTATTGAATGGGGGCGAGAGGCACCTTGACAGCTAGTCTTGCCAGGATGGTAAAAAGAAGGAAAGCTGGTGGAGGATCTCTCCCCGTACCCTGTGTTTGTTTCAGGATGACAGTGTTTAAAGTCCTAACACACTTGCATGCCCAGGCGGTTCTCTGATTCACTGTGAGAGAATATTGTGTATATTCAGGAGGAACTCCAGTAGAAGCTAATCAGTATTGTGTTTTGATTTGTGGCATCTTGTCATAGTCCTTTTTTTGTTGCTTTTATGGTAATTGGGCTGCAGATAATAAAAAAAAACCTGCAGTCCTCTTTTAGTAGCATGAGAAGCTCATAGCAGAAATTCATGATTTTCAGGAGAAATGACTATGGCCCCATTATGTCCCCAGCTGTGTACCCAGAGGAAGTGGCTTATTGGCCGAGTTCTGACGAGCACCCGTGGGCCTAGCTGAGGGATCAAAAGACATTGTCTCCCCACATTTCAAAGCCATTCTACAGGAAACACAAGGTGGAGGAACTGAACGGGTCAAAGGGAGCCTCTTAGTCTGTCTCCCTCCTTCTCCATACACACACACACACACACACACACAAACACACACACCTATGCACACACACACACACACACATACCTACACACACGCACGCGTACACACACACGCACATGCACACACACACATACACGTGAATGCGTACTGTACACAGTTACAAACAGACCAGTTTTCACACTGGTCAAAGAAGTCCTGGAATATGCTGGAATGTTTCACTGCCTGACGATGGCAAACAGTCCCTGAATGGTAGTGTTTGAAGATATATCACTTTTTTGGTAGTCCCTGCATCGTTAGTCAGTCTTCACTTCTAAGACATGCATTACTATTCTGGAATCTGAATCTGAATGCTTTGCCTTTTACCTTCTGCATTTTTGAGCCACCACTTCTCATCTACACTGTTGGCTTTATAGTAAGGCTTCTCATTGGTTGGTGGGGTATGTAAAGGATTCAGTACTTTGCGTATCATGAGACATTCTGTTACAGCTCTAGCCGTCAATACCCTCCTCTTGGGCAATACTGAAACCCTTAAAGGATTTCCCCCCTTTTTATTCTTTGCTCTTTCACATGGACTTGCCGCATTTTTACCATGTGTCTCTTAACACACTTCCCCTGGTTTACCCAGTTACTGTGAAAGAGGAGCACATGCTCAGTTGCACTCCCGTCATCTGGTTACCGGTTCCCCTTTCATTGGTTTGAGGAATTAACACCACATGATGGATCAAAAAAAATAAAAATAAATGTATAAATCTATAAAATTGTTATAGCCATCACAAAATGTTTCATGCACATTGAGGAACAACCTGATTAGATGGTCATTAGGTTGTGAGATAACATTATGATGACAACATTTCCTGAACAGTCAGGGAGTGCTGGCTCTCCGGCTCCAGAGTCCACCCTTTTTCAGGGTTGTTGGTCAGATATCTTTGTATCTAGGCGGTATGGTTTTATGCATCTTGATTTTATTCATGTATCTCTATTCATGCATTCAACTGAATGCCATGTTTTCAAAGCAAATCAATGACTGTCAGGCCAGCAATCCCATGGTGCATTGCTATATTGTGTTTATGAACAAAGGCTTCAGCCTTTTTAAAGGCACATAACAAATAAGGATCTTTAGAAAGTAATTAAACGGGAACCAAATAAAAGATAAGTACCATTCTCTGTATTTTAGATTTTTTTCCCACTGGAGGTTCCCTTTAAAGGTTTCAGTTTCACTTAACTGCTTTAGTGCCTACGTGTTGGCCAAAATCACTCAATAGGCCATTTATAAAGGCTTTTATCGATACGCCAAGCTGCTTAAAATGGACATGGTGCTTGAGATCCTGTCGGAATATTAATAAAACCAGAAAATACAATAGGCACCATACACAGGCTACATGTATGACTTTGCCTCCTTATAACATTGTAAGGCCATTCATATCTGACTTTTTACTGGGCTTACAGGGTTATAGAAGTGTTCCAAATAACGTTTGACTGAAGTCTGGAAAATATAATGGTTAAGGAGTTAGGGGACAGGGAGTGCTCCTCTTGGTGGGGGGGTTGGGTTGTGAAGTCACTGGGAAGCTCAGGCGGGGTGGGGGGTTTAACCAGGAGGTCCCGTCCCTGTTTAGCGCTGCCGAGGGACCCTGGGGGGTTTGAGGAATGTCGGGCCGAGGAGGAAAACACTGAGTCTCACAGACAGGAAGCGGGTGTGAGGCATTAGCCCACGCTCCTTTTCGCAGTTTCGATCGGAGACAGGGACTGCCAGGCATCCGCACTTACACTTCTTTTAAACTCCCCTTTTAGCACCTTCAATCTGTGAAATTTAACAAAAAATAACATTTCTGTTTGTTACTTTCTCCCCTCCTTTTTTACAGTTTGTATTATAGTGAAATGTTCTAGTGGTGTCAGGTTTCAGCCACGGGATCAGTCAGTATGTGTACAGTGATGTCAGATATGAAAGTTCAACAGCTCCACCACTGCTCCCAAGTGCCTAGGTCAGTGAAGGCTCTCAATATGATGGTGGAATGTAACCCAGGCAATGTGTGTTTGAGTGGGAGGTTACAGCTACAAGGCATTACATTTTTCCCATTGTAATGAATGGACCCCCCAAAGGATTCTTGGGTCTCCATGGTAGTAGCGCTTCCGAGCAATTTACCTGGAAATTGCAGGGGACTGTCATCAAATGAGAGATGAGTTTCAGCTCCAGTGGCCAGTAGCTCTTATGTTGGAAACTGTATGACTTCCAAAAAATATGGAAGTCACACAATGAAAAAAGCCTAAAAAAATATGATGAAACAAAGAATTCACATCGATATTGGGAGCATGCCGAGGTGCTGATTTTAAAGATCTAGGCTAGCAATAGGGAGGGGGATTCCCATAACCCAACAAGTCTCTGTTTTTCAGACTTAAGCTGTCATTTTGAATTTTAATCAGTTATTACCATAAAAACGGAGAAATGAAAACCTCATAGATAGATTCGGTGAAAGAGTTCAAAGTGAAATTCCCCCTGGCTTCAAATATGACTGCACAGGGAATTTGAACTGAATCTGTTCCCATGCTGTTTTTTTGGCCGCAGGTGAAAAATCTGTGCAAATCTACCCCATGCATCTACCATGCAAATAATTCACATTTTACGCTGAGTGTATGAATGCACCCCTTGATCTTTTATTGAATCCAGGCCGTGCCAGTGGTGACTGTGGTCGGTAGCTCTGCGGGGTGTAACGTAATTGGCCTCAGCATTGTCCAGGATTGCGGTTAGCAGGATTGTCCATGTCTCGCTCTGCACCTTGGTGATTGGAAGTTCTTCAGCCTGAGGTGCCAGCAGCCCATAGAGCATGCCCTTGAAGAATCAAAAGAGCGTGGCTGGTAGAACGTGCTTCGAAGGAGAGAACATGTTCGTGTCCCCTTGATCAGAAGTAGGATGACGCAGTGATGAGACTGGGCCTACAAAGAAAACCGTGCCTTCCAAATTGGGGAAAAGGGAAAGCGAAATTAAATATCTATCACAAAAAAATAGGTTGGATGTTGCATTGGAGCGAGAATGGGGAGCCTACAGAAGCTTCTTGCATTACATTACATTTATTTAGCAGAGGCTTTTATCCAAAGCGACATACAAAAGTGCATATCAAGGTCTGGTTTTATAAGGGCTATGAAGCCATCGTTCATTTTTAAGACTTCTAAATGGCGGGTCTGCTTAAATGTTTCCTGGTGTGTCTATGTGGGTTGTTTGAGCCATGACGCACTGATACCGTTCCCTCAGAATGAAAGCTTCTCTGAATCTTTTGAAGATGAATCGATCAGACCAGTCTCCACCCCCCCCCCCCCCCCTCCCGCCTGCTCCATTAGTGGGAGGAGTGATGACAGCCTCACTTGGCTCTTGGCTGTGACCCTAAGTGAATATTGAGTTGTTCTGTCCAAGGAGGTGTGCTTGTGGAACGACTCACAATCACCGAATCCAGAGAATATGCCGACCAGTCCAGCAAGAACAAGAAGGGTTACCGTGCAAACATGATCCACGTGTCATCATGACATTTTAATAAGAAAAAATTAAATTATATGGAGCATCTGTGTGCTCTGTGCACTTGATTGATGCCATTCAAATTCCTTCTCCTCTGAGATGCAAATGAATGTAGAAAACTGCCCTTGTGGTGTAGCGTGGGTTTTGATGTTATACCTCCCTCCTGAAAAAGCTAATGCATTTTTAAAGAGGAAACTGGACTTAATTGAGTTATAGATGTCTGTAATTGGGGCAAGACACTGATGGAATCCTAATTAAATGTGGATTACACCCAGATAAATATTAATGAATATATAAGAGATAAAAGATAGCATGACAGTATCTTTGCTTTCATATATGATTGGAGCTGGATAAGTTTCAGAAGGAGCTGTTCATATTCCTGTATTAGAGTTCCTTCAAAGGAAAGATAAAGAAGGGATAGAAATTCTGAAGTTGTGCAGCGATGAAAGGGGTAGCAAAGAGGTGAAATTTCGCTGTTGGCTATTTGCAAGTAGTGACATTAGCTTGCACCTATTGACATTGGCATGAAGAAGCACTAGCGTACGTTTACCCTTATTGACATTGACAGGAACTGACAGAAGCAATAGCTTACCTTTATACACATATACTTCATAGACTTCACCTTACAGAAACCCATGCTGATGCAGCCAGAATTCAAACTGTCGATCCACTCGCCTGAGGGGTGAAGTTCACCTTTCGTTGATCCTAAAGCTGGGTGTATATTTGCTGTGGAAACTTCGGCTAGTTCATATGAACAAAATTATGTAAAATGACGTGCTTATGGAGAAAAGTTTGGCCAAGAAGGCTGTGTGCACTGCGGTGACCAAAGTCAATGGGGAGTTTTGTTTTCTCCACAAACACCAAATTTTATGTCATTTAGTTTGTACAACCAACTGAAGTTCGTTTTTGCAGCAAACGTTCTCCCAAAAGTCACCCCCTTAGGTAGATGATCTGCATCAATCTGGCAGTACTGTGGAGCTGGTGGCTTTCAACGTAGTCCTTTTTCACTTCTGAGAGCTCAGTTTACCTTGTTTGGTTCCAGTGAACTTCTGGAAACCGAGATGCGAATGTGAATAGCCAGGATATCCCTGGTACTCTTTATGCAGTGGAAAGCTGATTTCAGGTGATTTGAAGAAAAAGCAGACCCTCTGGTTTCCCAGGAGCAGGCTTCAGTATCCCTGTATGAGAATATCTTCCTGTGCGGGGAATTCACAGATGTTATTGACTTTATTTGATGTACCTTTTGCAGCAAGCTTTAGTATGACACTCAGAGGTACAGGACATAGGTATGGCGAGCAATACTTGCCAGGGACGTATGATTCTCAGCAGAAGTGTCAATAAACCAGTTGTCGCTTAATTTCCATAAATAAATATTTGAACAGGAAGTCAAACATATGTGTCTGTGTTCTTTGCATCTATAATGCAGTTTCTCTGGTGGCAATGGCCGCATAATGCATTGGACTTTTCATTTCTAATTTATAGACTAGATGTTAACATGGGATGATTAGGGTGTCAATATGTATGTCAATAAACCAGACATAAAGTGTACCCACTCCCCCAAACATAAGAGCATTCAGGCTGAAAAATGAAAAAAGCAGAATGAAAATTTATCACAAAGACTGCTAAGGAATGCTGCTGACCCAAGAGATTGGAGAAAAGAAGCTGGAATTGAAGATGGAAAATATCCCTTTGGTGTTTTAAACAGCTCTTTACAATCAACTTCTAATTCAGCTTGTAATTAAGGGTGGCACAAGCTTATAACTTTATTTACTTATTTATCTTTCAGAACATGAGGCGAAAGAAGCGTGTGATTGGCTTCGAGCAGCTGGATTTCCGCAATATGCACATCTCTATGAAGGTAACCGTCCCAATTGTAGTTGCAGTGCATTGCTTTTATAGCACAGCTAGCCTCAATGTTATACACTCTTTTTACTAGTGTCTAGAATGGGAAGTTTATGTGATTGGTTTCCACTAAAAATTATACAATCTGATTGGTTCTAAATTGTAGCGTAGGCTATATTATGAAATTGCTATTAATTAAAGGTATATTTATTCAATGTGTTTTCTGGAAATAAATGTATATGTGTTTTCTTTTTCAGAAATGCTTAAAATAATTAATTTAATAATCCAAAACTAGGGGTCATTGCTGGTGCAATATTCCTGAGGAAGAATAATTGAGGTGGATTGATAGTAGGGGTTGAATATAATTATTCTTAAATTACTGATCTCACCAACAATGTCACACCAACCCGCAATTAATTTGTACATGTAGCATTTCATTTAGATTTTACATTTACATTTAGGCCATGTGTGCATTGTACTTGTGCATACAGTATACTGTTATAGGATACTGTTTATGTCATAAACACAACATGGCTGTTGTTGGACAATAGCCTGCACATTAAAAGTAATGTGCCCTTATGATTATTTGGCATGTTGAACCAACACTTTTTTCCCAAGTTTATTTTCTCATACAGCAACTTTATTTTTCCTTTTTTGATTTGTGGTTAAAGATCTGAACATGTTTTGTCAGTGTTGGATCTGAGAACAAAAGGGGTTACTCTTCAGGACAGTATTCATAAAACATAAAGTAGCAATGCTGATCCATGACCAGCTTTGGCCTTTAGCTCATGGTAATATTCTAAACTTATCCATTATAAGTTTAGTGGTAAAACTAATTTTAGATCAGGAGTGCTACTCTGAGAAACTTTCTGAATATGAATCCGGTTTGTTCTTCTGGTATTAATATACTCTATTTATAGAGGTGTTGTGATTGCTGTTTAATATGTGACAGTTGAAATTACAGGTGAATTATGTGTAATTATACAGACGGGAATGTCACCCAGGACCGTAGTTCATTATAACTCTTGTTTCTCACTTTGCAACAAATAATTTTGCATTTAATTTTTATGTTCGCACTTTTTTGAACACCCCCTAACTTAAAAACAATTCAGAGAGACACAGTTGAACTTCTTTGAACTTTGCAATAGAGCAACAGATTAACTGGCGGTGCTGTTGAAAACGGGAACCTACATATGCACAACATAAAAGTACAGTTGCTGAAGTATGTGGTTGCACAATCAAACTTCTGAACAAAGAAAAAGCAAAACTGCATGAAAGCTCGCTAATGGCCGGATGCCATAAACACTAGCGCGATGTGCGACTAGCATTAAGAGCTCCCCAGCAAACTGGGCTAATCAAGCAGATCACTTGAGTGGCCAGACGGAAGATAATTGAACCAGCTGCCACTCTGTCATTAGGGCGATCTTAATTCCAAAGCAATGTTCGTATTAAATATCGAACCCCATTTGGCATTCTTGTCGGAGGCATTCTTGTTCTCCGTTGAAGCCAGATGAGTTGCATGTGGGAGAAAGAAAACAAGCACTGGGATACTGGCTAAGGATTGGCTAGGATAAAGAGATGCACAAGCGGGAGTTGTGGTGTTTAGGGACTGCGATTGGGTTCTGCGTTTCTGTATTTCAGGACTGGTGTATCAGCATGCTTTTTTCTGTGGCCTTGAACAGAGGAAGAGGGAAAAACAATAGCAGGACATGATGTAGCAAGAATGACAATAGACGCAGGATTCGTTCATTCAGTCATTCATTCATTCATTCATTCATTCATTCATTTACTTATTTATTTGCTTACGTACTTATTTATTTTCCACACTGGGAAGTTAGATTTCCTGTGAATGAATGCAGAATGGGGAGTTTTTATTTTATTACCTTTGTTGTTGTAGAATTAATTCTCGCACTCTTTCATTGAATACGTGGAAGTGGAGGAATGGGATTTGGTGTCGACGCAGGAAGATGAAGCCTCTCAGTAATGCCAATCTTAACTCTCTTTTCATCACCTGCCTGTCAGGCGCGGCCTGTCCTGCTCTGCGGGGACGAGCAAATCCTCGATCTGTGGAATAGAAGCTATCAGCCGCACTACTTAGAGAAAATGAGCTTTCAGAGTGAGCTGTTCCTGGGTAGGGACTTTAAAAGGAGAGTCCCTGCAGAGAGAGAGAGAGAGAAAGAGAGCTTTAAAAGTAGTCTGCGGAGAGAAATACAGATGGTGTCGAAAATTATTTCCATTTGTGGCGCTAATGCCCAAATTTTACCTCACAAAAAAAATTCTAAATGCGTGTAAACAAAAGAGAGGGGACAGACCTGGATCAAATACATATTTGACATACTTTAATTCTTTAGATGCCGGTAAAAGTTGTATATCCTCATGTATATCGCTGAGATATTTGTGTTTTATTTTTATTTTTTTTGAGGAGAGCAGACAGTACGCCCTCCTTTCATATTTTTTGCCATGTTTTTCCCGCAGATATAGAAGGGATCACAACTCCAAAGGCACCATAGCGGGAGATTGAACCCCCACAATGCGTGGAGAGTGCTCCACACATCTCAATGACCCCTGAAACAGAACACGTTACTAGCCTAAAGATATGAAATAAGAATTTTGTTCCGCACATAAAAAAAAATAGATGGGTTTAGTTCGTTCTCAGTAATCTGAAAGAAGTTGAATTGTGTTAAGGTTTTTTAACTATAGTATTTGACCCAGATCTGATCCTTATTTTTTGTGATATCCATTGTCTATAAATGCACTCGCCATAAATGCAGCTCTGATGAGTTTACATTAAGTGAACTTACCAGTCAGCTCAACGCTTACAAAAACTCCCAGGATTTTTAGCGGAAGCAAGTCTCATAAACAGGAACTTTGCTTCTCGTCCTGACATTCTAGAGATAAGGTGTTCTGCAGTCAGCCAGACAGGTATGTGCATGCTAGCAGCTGTCAGTGAGGGGTACGAGCTCCCCTGTTGTGCTGGAGCCCGTAGAGTGAAATGTACTGTCTGGCTCCCTGGCGGTTGTGTTAGACGAGAGTAGACTGCACACATAAGCTGAAGAACGAGAGTGTAATGCCGTTACGCAGATTCCACAAATGGAAAAAAGTATAATGGAGCAATACTCAATGGGTTCTTGTGTTAATTAAATGTAAAAGAATGAGCTGCCGACTGATCAGCATTTTGGAAAGGAATATTCTCTAGGGCATCTTCTTACTGATTAATCTCACCAGAATTAAAGTGAGCCCTGGTGAATATTATGCGGTGTGCCCATACATGTATCTGTGGCTGTACGTGTGTGTTTCTGTGTGCGTGTGTGTTTGCGTATGTGTGTTTGTGTTGTGTGTGTGTGTGCGCATGCGTGCGTGCATGCGTGCGTGCGTATCTGTCTGTATGTCTTTGGCAAATTTTCAGAATTCAATGATGAACTCCTCACTGATCTTTTGGAAATTGTTTTTACCTGGAAGGGCTTTTTGCTGTGAGAATACCAGTCATGGCTGGGTGTTTTTGTTTTGTTTTTGGAGCAATGATTTTTGGCCTCTCGCCATGCAGTCTGCACAGACTTACTTGATAGACACATCAGATGTGGGCCTTGCTTTCTACACTGAGCTGTTGATCGATCGATCTGAGTTCTGGCTTAAAGAGAAAGCGTGACTGGATTACGCCCCTTGGATTGAACTGAAAATCGCAGATGCCAGAAGGGCATCTGTGACAGCTCTTTTTACTCCCTCTGTTTCTGTTGGTCAAATCCAAAGGGGGGAAAGTGTTCGATTTTCTGCCCGTTGCCTTTCAGATGGCCTGCTGCCCATTGACATTTCCTCTGTCAAAAAAGACCACGATTTTCTGGACCAGGATTCACTGAAATCGCTTTGTAGGTAAGTTAAAACAGTTTCTTGGCCCTTTAAAATGTGTGTGAGCTCTCAGTTGGATCCAAGTCAGCGTTTGAGTCATTCTAACATATAACTACTGGCTCATTTTGAAACATTACCTGAGGAGGGACTCCCCAGTCCACAGCCCCTCTGAGGTGCCAGTGGGCTCTTCTGCGAGGCTGAGAAGCTCTGAGCGGGAAAGTGAACTTTGTAAATCGGCCCTGTCTGTTCTCCCCCCGAAGCGCCCTCTATGTCTCCAGCTTCTGGAAAAATCCCTTTGCAGTTGAATTATGCTTTGAACTTTAAATTCTATGTATTTTGTATGGCCCTTTTTTTTTTTTTTTTACAGAGGACTGTCGCAAAGGTACTTTACACAGAAACAGAAGGAAAATTTGCATGGTCGTTGACCACTACCAGCATTCTGAGCACCCGTACTTTGATTATTCATAAAAACAAAAAAGTGCGAGGTCTTATTCTTCAAAGAACATGGAAATCACACTGATGGCAATAAATCTCAGAGCCAAGGCGTACAGATCTGGTTCAGAGTGCTGCAGTGAGTGAGGGTAGGGAAGAAAAAAAAAACATTCAGTCGAATACATTTGGAAATAAATATCCAATTTATTCTGTTTCACAGTAGGGCTGGGATTTGGCATGGCGTGAAATTCGTGGGCTGAGGGTCTTGAGTGATGTACAGTCATCAAATGCTACCTTTCACCCCTTCTAGAGGCCTGCAAAGATGGTCTGTCTGTGCAATCTCAGTCTGGACCCCTTCTGTGTGCGGGAATCTCCTTATGCCACGCTTATTGGCATGAAAACACTGACAGGCGCCCAGTCCCTCCGCCGAATCGCTGGAATAAACCGAGTTTTAAACCAAAAGTGTTTCTATCATGAAGTGAAGAATTATGATGATTCTATTACCATGGAAATGAGAGAGAGAGAGAGAGATACAGAGCGAGAGAGAGAGAAAGAGAGAGAGAGTGAGAGAGAGAGAGAGATTATATGTCATATGGGTCATTGTTAATTGTTTAATTGTGAATTGCTTTGGCGGGATTGTTCATAGAGTCATGTCAATAAAGCAAGAATTGAGAGAGAGAGAGAGAGAGAGGGAGGGAGACTTTTTTTAAGCGTACAATTTCCTGTTATTTTCATCACACACTTGGGGTTGCCAGGTGCAGGAACTCTCCTTTAATCTCTGTGTTTGTCCGTTTCTGCACAGGAGGCTGACAGCGCTGAACAAGTGTGCGTCCATGAAGTTGGAAGTCCACTTTCAGCGGAAAGAGGTGGGTGGGATGTTTACAGCTTGTTCTACCTTCAGTTACGCTCTGGAAAAAAAAATCGTTTTGCATTCTATCACTCTTATCACTGTGGTACAGTACGTAGCCTGAGCTCCTGCTCTGGATGCTGAGCTGTATAAACCAATGTGTGAAAGGTAATTCACCCTATAGGCAGACCACAGGACAAGAACACATAAATAACACAATTATAATCTCACAGTAGAAAACGGTGAGATTATTATGCAGTCATGGCATAATACAAAACCAGTCACTTGGTGGTTCACCACGGCAGATCTCGCTAACTGACAATGTATACATGACAACTTCATATACCTGATATTCCTGTGATTATTAGTAGAGATATTTTTTGTCTGTGTTTATTTGTGCCTGTATAAAAATGTACGTATGTTATATGTTAGTATGTACATGTGTGTATTTGTCTCCTTGTAGAGTGAGGATTCGGAAGAGGATGATCTATGTGCAATCAGCGATCGGTGGGCATTCCAGCGGGACAGTAAAAGATGGTCCCGATTGGGTGCCCTCTCGTACCCCTCCCCTTCCCCCTCCCCGGGGGTAGAGCATGCCCAGACCTCCGAGGGGGAGTGGGGCAGCAGGGAGAGCGTTCTGAGTGACCTCAGCGACCTGGGCGCGGCCTCGTCGCATAGCAACAGCAGCCTGGGCATGCAGAGCGCCCGCATCACTTCCTCCAGCTCGACGGTCGCCTCCTCCTCGCACAGCGACCCGCCCCCCGCCGAAGCTCCGCCCCCTGGACGCGCCCGCCCCAAGAGGCGCACCAGGAGCTTCCTGCGCAGGATCGAGTCCTTCCGCCACAAGGAGAGGGAGAGCGGGAGTGAGAGGGCGGCCGCCGATGCTCAGGATACGCCCCCTGCCACCGGCGCGGACACGCCCCCTCCCGCCAGTCTGGCCTGCACGGCTGGTGACAGGCTGCCCGGAGGCGGGGGGAGGAGCCGGTCGCCTTTCGCACGGCGGGCGCTGACCCTGGGGAGGGCCTCGACCGCGAACGCGAACGGGCCGAACGGCACGGGGCGTTGGGGGAGGGCCCAGAGCGGCGGGTTTTGTCTGGAGGATTTCCAGGTTCCGCCGGGCTCCTCCGATTCGCCGGAGCAGAGGGGGAGGGATCGGCGGGCGAAAGTGGTGCACCTGCCCCCGGACCACAAGCCCGGTACCTTCCCCAGGTCCCTGTCTGTGGAGAGCTTGTGTCCCCCTAGCCCTGGCGAGGAACTGGAGGGGGCGTGGCGGGTGGGCGGAGCCTCGCTCGATGATGCGTGCGTCGGCGGGGCCGAGTCCGCTGATTCGCCGGGGTTGACTGGCTGGAGACGGGGCTCCTGCGACTCGGAGGGGAGCGTTTACGACAACATTCCGGAGCCCCCCCTGGGCGGGGCCCCCCAGGACATCTCCCAGCACCTGGACGACATCCTGCAGCGTGTCCAGGGGATCCAGCACAGCCTCCACATGTGGTCCCGCAAGATCTGCCCCGAGATGGAGGACGAGGAGGAGGGGGAAGACGAGGAAGAGGAGGGCAGCCTCATCTCGGGCGGGACGGTGGAGACGGTCTGCACCCCGAGCTTGCGTTTCGAGGAGCACTCCATATCGGACGTGGGCACGGCGGCCAGCGACGTGGACAGCACAGGAAACTCGCTGAACGAGGGCGAGGAGCATGAGGACATGAGGGAGCGGCGGGATTCAGGAGTGGGAGCCTCTCTGACCAGGCCCAACAGGTGATGAAAACAATATGATATTGATTATATTAATACTAATTCATAATATTAATAATATTTATAATTTTGTATTCATTATATTAACATGAATGATAATTCTGCCAGATATTGTCAAGAGCGCCTTAGATTCAGATTGACGTTGAAGGAAAGGTATAATTATAGCTTTGTTGCTGTAATAACAGTTTTCTGTGGTTGCTCACTGTGGTTCCCCGTGCCTGTGCTTCAGGAAGCTGCGCTGGCACAGCTTCCAGAACTCGCACAGGCCCAGCCTGACGTCCGCGTCTCTGGAGATCAACCGGCAGGCGGCTGCGCAGCTCAACCTGCTGCAGAAGTTCTCCCTGCTCAGGCTCACCGCCACCATGGAGCGCTACTCCGTCCCCAGCAAGCAAGGCTGGAGCTGGTGTGTGGGCAAACCGAACACAAAAATAACAAACTGCATAGAACCACGGACACACACAGAGACCGTAGATCCATGGATAAACAGACACCTGCAGATGTACAGACAGACAAAAAACCACGCAGACATACAGACAGACAAACAAAATGACAGATGGAAGCAGAGACACAGACAGACAACAAAAGAGTGTGGGTTTAGAACAGAGATAAAGGCTATACATGTTTTTGGGTATGTGCCAATGTGTGCTAATTGCCTACTCTTATGACAAATCCTCAGTCTTTGGTTGAGATATTTAGCGTCTGAAAGATCAGTACTTTCTGCTCTATTAATACCTCATTCCTGAATCAGAGGCTTTATGGAAAAGATTACTCATAAACAAATTAGCGCTCTTAAGCAAGTCCACCCTGGACTCCTTCCCTTGTGCCCGTTCTACAGGACCGTGCCGAAGTTCATGAAGAGGAGCAAAGCCCCGGATTACAGAGATAAGAACGTGTTTGGGGTGCCCCCGCTGGTGAACGTGCAGCGGAGCGGGCAGCCCCTCCCCCAGAGCATCCAGCAGGCCATGCGCTACCTCCGCAGCCGGTGCCGCGACCAGGTGGGCCCGCCCCCCCATCCCCTCGCCCCAGAAACGAACTCATCTCTGCCCTGGGAACATTACCCGTATCATCCGTCCATTGCTTTCCTCCCTTTTATCTGTCAATGCCGGTCAAACTTATTTCAAGCACAATGAGCCCAGTATGTTTAATTCATCTATTGAATTACTTTTGCAAGTTTTGTAATACAGCCGCACATTGAGTCCAAAGGTATCTCGGGTCGACGTGCATATTCCTATTTCCTGGTCAAAAAAACATCATGTCCTTATTTGAGAAACTTTTTCTGGGCAGGTCGGAATATTCCGGAAGTCGGGGGTGAAGTCCCGGATCCAGGCGCTGAGAAGACTGAACGAGGCTTCCCGATAGCAGTACTGGGACTTCGAGCCTGTCCCGCGCTCACAGAACGTTCTGCAAATTTACCAATGTAGAGAACAGAGGCATACTTCACGCTATACGGTCTAACCTGTGTTCACACACTGGCCAAACTCAAACACAGAAGTGTAGCTGTACCAGGGTTAGCTTGTGTTCATGGCTAAAGTCACTGGCATTTCTGGAGATGTACCAATGTCAGTCTGTGTTCATAGCCAAACTTTCTTGCCTTTCTGGAGATGGACCGGTGCTAGCCTGTGTTCATGGCCGAACTTGCAGCTATTCTTGGAGATGTACCAGTGTCAGTCTGTGTTCATGGCCAAACTTTCTGGCATTTCTGGAGATGCACCAGTGTCAGCCTGTGTTCATGTCCAGACTGTCAGAGACGTGCCGGCCAGTACCAGTTTCATTTCATGTACAAATGAAATTCCTTATGTGCTGCAACCATCTGTCAGTGTGCTTCTTCCAGCATCGCTGACAGTTTCTTGACTTATATGCACTTTTGTAACATCTTCTCGGATTTGTTTGTTTCTTGCCTTCCTTGACTCCGGCAGACTTAATTATACTCATAAAGTTGCAATTGACAAAAAAAAGTTCACATGCAAACAGATGGAGCGACAGAAAAAAAAACGTGTTATCGCTCTGGAGTTTTTCTTGACAACGCCGTTCCACTTTTTTTTCTCGGTTCCTGCTTTAAAAACAATAGAGCTGACACTTCCTCCGCTTCCCTTTTTTGTGTCGAGCGGGGTTCGGATCCGCCCCAGAGCAGAGGTCACTCCTCTTACCCTGGGAGCCGAGAGTCCCAGGACCGGCCCCCATCCCTCCTGTCAGCCACGCCCCTCTTAGTTTACCCCCCCGCCCAGTCACCCTACACCTCCCCCCAGTGTCTTACATCTCTATTGTTCTGTCAGTTACAATAGAACTAAACTGAAGATAAAAACAGACTAATTACAGAGTAATTGACCGACCCAGATGTAGCATGTGTAATTATGTCTTATCCAGGCCCTTATTTTCACTGATGGCTAAAGACAAACATGACACCAAACCAAACTTTAGTTTAAAAAAAAAAACTTGAAATGCTATTAAAGTTAGACAAAGAGGTTCTATCTCAGGGGGTCTACTCTATATTTCTCACCCCCCCCCTTCCTTAATATCTGACTCTAACCCTCCCATCATCCCACCCCCTTCCTCACTCTGACTTCACCCTGCCCCATCTCCTCATATCTCTCTGTCTAACCCTAAGTCCTTCTCTCTTACCCTCTCTCCCTCTCTCTATCTCCCCCAACCCATTCCTTTCCCATGTCTCTCTTTCTCTCTCTCTCTCTCTATATATATATATGTCCGTTTAAATACAAATAATAACATAGATGGTTCTCTCTCACTGTCTTTGTCTATCTCTTCCTGTCTATCTCTATTTCTCTATCTTCCTTTTCCCCCGTGTAATATATAAATATGTTAGTCTTATTTTATTTATGTCGTCGTTTTGTGCAATAAAGGAGTCTTCACTACTAAGCATAAGTGCTTCAGTTCTGTATTGACATGAAAAGTTTAATTTCAGTCCATTTCTGTAAAAAGAATTTTAACAATATCTCTCTCTCCCTCTCTCTCTTTCTCTATCCCTCTCTGTCTCTCTCTCTCTCTCTCTCTCTCTCAGGGGTTCCTAAGGAGCAGCAGCTGCAGGCCGCCCAGGCTGCGGTCATCCTGCTGCCGGACGAGAGCAGGGAGGTGCTGCAGACCCTGCTGTACTTCCTGAGTGACATCGCCTCCGCCCTGGGCAACCAGATGACTGCGGGGAACCTGGCTGTGTGCCTGGCGCCCTCCATCTTCCACCTCAACGTCTCCAAGAAGGAGGGCAGCTCACCCAGGTGTGCGGCTCCTACACCCTCTCAACTGGGCTCTCTCTCTCTCTCTCTCTCTCTCTCTCTCTACCCCCCTCTCTCCCGCTCCCTCCCGCTCTGTCCCTGCGTGTGTGTGGGTGTGCCCACGTCTGTGCGCAGAGGCCACTTCCTTGTTGTCTTTAGGGAGCCGCTGCAGGATGTGACGGGATGTAGCAGGGTTGCTGCGGATACGGCACCCCACCCCCCTGTAATAATGGACCAGGGTCCACTCAGTCCCCCGCTCCTGCCTCCAGCTCTGATCTCATTACCATCTCGCGCAGTTTGGCCGGACCGGCCGCGCAGATGTGCTCAGTGCCGACCGGTGTTTGTGGGTTTTCATTATGAATGATGCATTCCGAGATCATCACCATTACCAGCTCATTAAGGTCGAAATGTCTTCCTTGCCAATTGGCATCTGAGTGCTTGCCTGCCTCCACCGAGGTTTGTTGAAGGCCTCCTCTCCCCAGGGAACACTCTGTTCACACCTATTCCCTGTTTTAACTTGAGTTCACCAGGGCTCTCCTGCTCGCTGTAGCCTGAGTTCTCCAATCCCCACCTGCTGTGTACCTGTTTTTTTCCTCTGATTCTGGTGCTAAATGTGTATACCTGCCTGTGTGTACTTGTCTGCAGACTGTCATCTGTGTTCAAACAACATTAAAGTGCTCGTATGCAGTGCACGTTCCCGCTTGTTAGTCCGTTCTAGAGTACCTTATCTATCATAAACCTCCCGGTGGATCAAATCACCACCACGGAAGTTGAATATCAATGACTCGCGCTTAAGCCATTTTACAATACGGCAGCCCTCCTGTGGATCAGTGCTTTCTGTTAACTGTTTGCTGTTTGTTTTTTTGGACAGACTGATTCACGGGAGGAACACGACCAACAAACCGGATCACAGAGATCTGAATGAGAACATGGCCGCCACGCACGGGCTCGGTCACATGATTGCGGAGTGCAAGAAACTTTTTCAGGTAGACTACGCCAATATACAGTCAGAATAGACACTACAAATCCACACATGATTGGTGTACATTAGAAAATCTATGCATAATACATGTACACGCAGGACATCTACACGCAATCAGTATGCAGTACACACAGGACATCTATGAATACACATTATTGCATAGTATATCTATTCTTACACATATACGAATAGAATGTTTACAAACAGCATGTCTGTGCCATAACTGCACAGAGGACATCCACATATAATATATCTACACAGCACGTGTGGATAATACATCTGTGTTAGTAAATCTGCGGACACTTCTCTGGCATCGATTTATAGGAGAACCGAAAGTACTGCTCATCAATTTGGCATTTTGGGATCAATAAGTTACTTTCCGTTCAGTCCTTTTTTGTCATCAAATTTTGATCATACAAACATATGATCGTCCATCTACTTCCATGTTTATAACATGTAACGTAGGTCAAAGCCATGTTCCGCAGGGAACATGGGTTTGACGCAGGGCCCGAAACTGACTTTACCCCAACAAATCTGTTAATTAGCTTCAATTCTGCTATTTTTCGTGCTACAACAACAAATTAATTAATGTGCGAAAGCTAACTCGCTGTTTATATTATCAGTTTATTTTTAAGGGCTGCTTATTGTCAATGGCAACTTGAGGCATCCAGCTCTCTCCCAAAAAGAATACGAGTCTGATCTGGGTCTGACCTAATTAATTAAGTCTGACCTGTTAGAATAAAGAGTGAACACAAGGGTAACGAGAAGCAATTGATTACATCACCACAGCTGTAAATATGCGGGTTTTAGCTTTCTGTGGGTCTTGTCATTCAGGTTGAAGAGATGCTGCAGACATCCATGCGTATTTCCTGCTGTCAGTTTAAGCTCATAGCGAGTCATTTTGCAATGGATATGCCCCTTTCTGGCCTTTCTGTGGCTCGTCTGCACAGGTGGTAGTGGCTCAACCGAAAGGAAATAAAGAATACATGGAGAAAAAACTGAAGAAATGTGCGCTCTGTGTGCACGACTGAAGAAGGTTAAGTGGATGAATTCACTGTTCACATGGTTCCTTCCCCCCATTTTTTTTTAAATCTCCTGACTATTCTCAAAATGAGTTTGACCTTTTTTCTTTCTTTCCCCTGGTGGCCCCAGATCCCCCCCGACATGATGCTGCAGTCCCGGAACTCGTACCTGGCGGCGGACACCCACCCCCTCCCCCTCCACGGGCTGGGCATCAACCTGAAGGGCGAGCCGGTGGATTACCGGGCCTTCCTGGAGGACAGCATCCAGTGCCTCCTGCGGGAGATGGCGGAGAAGAGCCGCGGTTGGCACAGCGCCACCGCGCCCAGCAACACTGAGCTGGCGTACAAGAAGGTAGCTAGCGCATTTGGGGGGTGGAAGGGCAGGTAGATGGCTCAGGCATACAACCATTTTTGGGATTCCAACCATGTCGCTACGCTAATACGCAGTCCATACCACAGCCTCACTGATTCTGCACAGCCTGCATCACAATGCAATGCAATTTACAACGCCACTAAACCTAAATGGGTTCATTTATCTGTGGCAGTCACTGAATGGGGTTTGGGTCTCTGCCAATATCAATGAAAAGCTGTTTAGTTGTTTACCTTGTTAATGACTGTGCATTTAACGGTCGAAGCATATTTTTTTTCTAAAGACGTTTTTCACATCGAACTGGCTTAATTTAATTTACTTTAAACAAATGTAACAAATATTCAATTTTAGTCGTACACAAATTAATATTCTGCTGGGAAACTGATAAATAAAAATTTTTGAAAGGTAAGGAAAGGCCTAAGATTTCATAATTCACTAGATTATGCTTAGCAGAGGGAATTTGCCTCAAAGGTCAGTGTGACACAGTTACACATATCCAAATATAGACCAAAGACAGATGACTCATCTGTGCTTATCAGTAGGGGAAAAGGCTTAGCTGCATAAAAAAATGCTGGAATTATGGGACGCGTGGTGCAGTCCCTGGGGTCACCGACTCTCACACCGTATGCTAAACCCCCCAGGTGAACTGAGGAGCCACGGGCACCTGTGCTCTCTGCTTTCCCCAGTCCGAATAAAGCAAAAAATACAAACGGAGGGTGGACTCTCCGCTGTCTTTAAAGCAGTGGTAACCAACCCTGTTCCTGGAGATCTACCATCCTGTAGGTTTTCATTCTAACCCTAACAAAGCACACCTTATTCAACAGCTAGATATCTCATTGAGCTGCTAATTAGTAGAGTCAGGTGTGCCAAATTGGGGTTGAAATGAAAACCTACGGGATGGTAGATCTCCCGGAACAGGGTTGGTTACCACTGCTTTAGCTTCTGTAGCTTATTCTTCTGCCTAGTTGGCTTTGCAGAGGTTAGGTCTGAATAGTGTTCACTGTGTGAGCTAAACTGTGTTCTTGGCTAGAAATAGCTGTACAAAATAAGTATTGTACCTTACTGAACCTGTGTTAAGCAGTTGTCTATGACCATGAAATGCACTTTTTGTACGTCGCTTTGGATAAAAGCGTCTGCCAAATAAATGTAATGTAATGTAATGTAATGCTTTAAAGAAATGCAGGCATATATTAACATCCACCTTTTCAAATACTAGCCCATCCTTGCACCGTGATGGTTTGTGCCGGTCATGGATGTTGGACGGAAGCTCTTATTGAAATGCACTTTTCTGTATGGGCGTCGTCTTTGGTACAGGAACTCCAGTCGCTGCTGAGAGCAAGAGTGAAAGGACTGTAAAAGCATGCATAAGAATATACACAATTACGATAAATTGTTAATCAAGCTCAAAAATTACTTGCAGTATCCAGCTTTGAATAAAACCTGGACTTGAATGCCACAAGGGTCTCTTGCTCTACTATATTCCATAGAAAGCCACTTCATGTGTTGACAACTGTCTATTTTAAGAAATACTTCTTGACATCTGTGTACTTACCTTCCTTCTACCTAAGCCCTCCTTGTTTCCTTGCAGGAGGTAGTGTGAAAAATATTATTTAGTTCACTTTGTTAAGACTTATCTATAATTCATCTGTTCATAAATCTTTGTTCCAGAAGAAAGATTGGTGTTAGTAAGCTCTTCACAGCTCTGAAACCTGCTACTGAATTCCTTCACCTCAGGAGATTGTGGTTGACTTCTCTAACGGTTGTTTGAGGGGTTTTCTTGACAGATCAAATTATTTTTCTGTCATCGACAGTCACCCACAATATATTTCACCTTTGCATGATTTTCGTCTCTGTTTATACCTCTCAGTCAAAAAGAGATGTATTTTTCCTTAAGGTCAGTATTGAAAGATGGAAATGTTTTAAGAAACAGCTTTTGGAAGTTGAAATCAAACTGATTCTTTTTCAGTTCTATTTTTCTTGAACTTTCTTTAACTTTGATATGCTACATGTTTTCATACCCCAAAAGTACATTTAAGAAACAGTTTATGAACATGCATATGCTCTTTTTGTAATCTGCATTGCATTTTTGGTCCCTTATGTATGCAGTCATATGCAATGGGGTTTAAGTGATTTAGATGTTGCCTAATATGTTATTCATTCAGATTACCTGCAGAGGACTGTCCGTAAAGATGGAATTTAAGCACGTTTTCCTTTTTCTAATTTGACGTAAAAGTACACAAAATACAAAAGTATTTGACGTATGCAGTCACTGAAAAATAGCATCAAAGAAATGAAAAAGTAATCCTTATCTAAATTTGGTAACATAAGCTAAGACCAAACATTATAACTAGATTGAATAGAGCCTATATGTCTTATCATCAGCTGCTGTTTTAGTTGTGCAGAATGATAGCTGATGATCACATCCAGGGCCATGTCATATTGCAGAATGACAGAGAATATTGCTATGATCTTGAAACAGTTCATTTCTAAGAAGCGAGCGGATTTTAATTCTGTCAGCCCCATTTCCTAGACAAATCCCTGTCATTGTACTCTTCCTCCGCAAATTCCCTCAATCAAGTCCCACTTTTAAAATCTTAAATGGAGATAAAAAAAGAAACTTTGTATCTTGCAAATTACAGCAGTCGTTCCCAAAATTGCGGGTTGATTGAGGTTGTTCATGAGATGACAAAAAATGTCAGCACTTTACTTTGTTTAATGAACTGCAACGGCTGCAGTAAACATCAGGGATGAGAAAAATTTGTTAGAATGATTCTGGTTACTGTTGTGCTCCTCCCCTTATAGTAATGTGGCTAACAAAACTAATCAGAGCATGTGTATACACGCAGTATATAAGTGAGCATTAACTAAGCGGCTTCAACAGTCCAAACAGTTACACTTAAATATGAAATATGAAAAATATGTTAGTCAAAATGGTGGAGGAGTAGCCTGCATACAACAGTAGGTTATTAACCTACATTACTGTACATATAAAATATAAGCAAACAGAAAACACTTTATACTGTATATTTAATTACTTATTTGTACATGCGGTTTTTGACCTGTGAATTTGGGAACCTCTGACTTATATCCCTTTTTCTTTTGCCATGTTGCCTTTTAGGTGGGAGACAGGCCGCCCATTCGCCTGTGGAGGTCCTCGACTGAGATCGAGGCCGCCCCCACCGCCGTGCTGCACAGAGTTCTGCGTGAGCGCCACCTGTGGGACGACGACCTGCTGCACAGCCGAGTGATCGAGGCCCTGGAGAGCAACACGGAGGTCTTCCACTACGTGACGGACAGCATGGCGCCCCACCCCCGCAGGGACTTTGTGGTTCTGAGGTACAGTGTGACATCACGCAGGCTCCTACAGTAGCTCATCGCAGGCTCACTGGGCTTCAGGAAAAGGACTCCAACCTCTCTCCCCTTCTCTCTCTCTCCCCCCTCTCTCTCTTGCTTACGTTCTGTCGACATTTATTTATTTATTAATTTATAAGCTCTGTACATCTCTGAAAGACCTGGTCTGTTAATTAATCCTGAGGGTGAGCATTGCTTATTGAACTAACTGCTTTCTGAGCACAGGGACACCATTAATGAGCTTATTTGTGTGTTCCACCACAAGGTCCCTTATCAATTACTTGGATTTGTGCTTAAGTAGTAGTTAATTAACAAATAAATATATCTACAGTTTTATTCACTGTTGCTAGTAGTGCTGAGCTCTGAACTCTGTTCTCTACCTATCTATTTGAAATGCATATTTGAAATACTTTAAGTCTGTAGATCCCGGTAAAAATTTTTGTGTGGATGTGTGTTCAAAATAATGAAGTGTACTGACAAAAACATATACCTGTTTGCCTCGTCCGTTCTAGTAAAATAACAAATGTGATAAATTTATGTAAATTTCATGTAAAAATCATTTTACATGAAAATATGAATTTTGGGACAGATTCCCAAACATGCAGCTATCTACTCCTGTCCTCCCCGTGGCCTCCTGCTGGTGACGGAAGGCACGTGCGTGTGTGTTCCCGCAGGAGGTGGCGCAGTGACCTCCCACGGGGGGCGTGTCTGCTGGTGTCCTCGTCCGTGGACCACGATGCAGCGCGGCTGGAGGCGGGGCTTCAGGCGCTGCTGCTCACGTCCCGCTGGCTGATCGAGCCCGTCGGGCCTGGCCGGTCCCGTCTCACCCACTACTGTCGGGCTGACCTGAGGCAAGTCTCTGCGCCTGTCCCACCACAACCTTACTTATAAGGGAAATCAGTCCTGTATTAGCACATTTTTGGCTTCTTAACTCACTAGCAGAGTTACATGTGGAACTACTCTACCCCTGAGCAAAGTACTTACTGTAAATACTGAAGGCTGCTGAAATTGTGTTTTGAGGGGCAAAACCTACCTGTACACTGCAGCACTTGGGCCTGCGTTTGATTGCTTTTGGGTGAATTACGTCAGAACCTGCCTGTATACTTCAGTACCCGGGCCTGTGTTTGATTGTTTTCCACGAATTACACGCACTTCAGTTTTAATAAGCTGAACACCCATCTGCAGCTGCGTCCCATAATGCTAATTTGTATCCAGTATCAGCTGGATGAGCCACGTGCTGCAAAGCCAGAGTGGCTCCGTTTCAGTCTGATAACTGCACCTGCTTATTCACGATTAACAGGCCTACCCAGTGCACTGAAGATCAGCCCTCTGCGAGTCAATTTGATTTAATTAGCCCACTTAGTAATCCTGCGAAGCAAGTTTCGGGTGATTAGCAGCTTGCGGTTTGTTTCAAACTCTGCTTTGTCCCCTCCCGTCCCACACTCGTACGCCTCCACAGTTGCCAGGGATACTGCATAAAACTATATTTTGCAGTAGGAAAAGGTGGATATGAACAAGATCCAATTTATTTTAATGAGTCAACAAACTCATAATGACCATATCTTTAGTGCTAAGATGCAGATAATTAAATTGAAGCACCAGTGTGTAAACCTCATGCTTCTACTCACAGTCAGCAGACAGGTGTAACCTATTTTTGTTCGCCTGTGTGTGTGTGTGTAAGTGAGAGAAGGCAAAATAAACCTGCAGCCACTTGCAGTGAGATACTGTATGCCCAAACCCAAAAAAGTCTTAAGAGGCAATCCAGTGGTTATTATAGCTTCTTCTACTCCAAGCCCAGATGTTTGGTAATGTTTCTTCATTACAAAGGCAATAACAATGGGAAAGAAAGATATAGATGGGAAATGTATGATAATTAGTTTCATAACATAACTGAAATCATCCAAAATTAATGGGATTTTTCTTCACTAACTTTCTTTTCTTCATTAACTTCATTAACAGTTCTCAGAGCTTTTATTCACAGTCTATTCATTGCTGCTGATAACATTACGAGCATGTGCAATGGCACTGCTCCGTCTTGAATTTGAACCTGCAATCTCCTTGCGTGCTACACACCCACTGACATGATTTACATTTGCATTCCACTGGTTTCATGAAAAACCTTGTTTGTTAATAGCCCTTAGATAGACCTCACCCACCTCTATATATTCTGTATATCATCACTTGACATTTAATACATTTTCTTAAAAACCCCACTGATCTAAATCATAATACTATGCAGTAAAAATTTAAAAACAGCTGGTTATTATTGAGACTTCAGTTTTTGCTGATCCAGGCTTTTCATTCAACACTGACAATTTACAGCACTTAGGCATTTAGTAGACTGATTCAAAGCGATGTACAAGTACTTATAACAACTCAGAGAATAGTGCTCGGCCAAGAAAATAGTTCAGACAAAAATTGTAGTCAATTATAGAACCAGAAGGAAGAACAAGTGAGAAAGCACTTAATGCACCATGGATTTCCTGATTGTAACCAATGTATGTGTTTGTTTCTCCCACCCTCTCTTTCTGTACAGGGGTCGTTCTCCCGAGTGGTATAATAAGGTCTTCGGACATCTCTGCGCGGTGGAGGTTGCTAGGATACGGGATTCCTTCCCGGTTTTCGTCCGGGGGCATGAGGCGAGGCTGTAGAGCTCTTGTCATTCACCCGGGGCTTTTTCTCACGCAATCATATGCCCCGTGTGCCGTCCTCACCATAGAGGTGTGGGGCCCCATGGGTGGGAATGAGACAGTGTCCTCACTGTCTCAATGGTCAGATATAGCCAGTGGCCCCACGACCAAGTGAAAAGAACATCACAAAATGTTTGATTTCATCTTCGATGAAAGAACATCGAAGAACTTTAATGAGGATTTTTGGCATTGTGTCTGCCAGGTTTGCCAGGACTCTTGGACCGAACGTCTGCGGGTATATGAAGTAAAGAGTGGAGAGTTGAAAAAGCATGTGATGGAAGGATGGGAAAAAAGAGGAAAATATGCATAGAAGGCTGAGGATATGAATGTGAAAAGAAGTGGTTTTAATGTGTTGGTCCTAAAATGGAGGATGACTGAGGGACTTTGCTGTGTGAGGGGGATCGTGGGAAAGCCTGGTGGAGCACAGGGAGACAGGGCTGTGTGCTATTGCGAGATCCGAAAACAGACCGATCTGGAGCCTGTGTTTCTGATGCACTCCAGAGTAAGCGTGTGGATTGAGTATCAGTTTTTTTCTTTTTAGCTCTTAATGGATACAGTTAGGATATGGACAGGTTTTGTCCGGGTCCGTATTTATACGGTATCTCATAGTTGGGTTGTTCTAGGATTGTTTTTGCCTTTTAGCTCATGGTGGATAAGAATACAGACAGGGGAGACCAGATATTAGATCAGCACTCCTGGGGCCTAATTATAAAAATATTCTTGAACTTAAACTTAATCTTAAGGTCATTTCCCAAGTTGTGCTTACGCTTCATTTATAAAAATTAAGACCAAGGCAAGTTGCTTTCATTTAAATGCATATTATGCAGGATTTTTAAAGTCTGTGTTTACAATCAAAGAAGTCAAATCTTCAACCCCGCCCACTCACCCCTGAGCACCAAACCGAGTCTCAGACATTCAAATTCATTAGACACTATTGGTACATTTCTCAGACCAGACCAGACATTAGGCTACATTGTCTGGTTGGGACCACAAACCAGGCATGCACAAATAATTTGAAAATAATTAATGTTCTGGTCAAAAACTGGACATCTGGGAACCATAGCTGCATAGTGTAACATAAACGTTACTTGCATGTCCAACAGAAAACAGGCCAACTCCACATTGCTTTTCATCCCCTTGGCAAACTTCAGCTGAGGCCACTGAGGAAAAACAATTCCAACGTTACAGTAACTCTAGTTGTTGAATGAGCCCTGTCGCCTTGTCTTTTTCTTTGCTGTATCTGGCCCATTATAGTGGCTAGCTAGCTATAGCAACAAACACTCCTTTGAATCTGATCCCAAACTACAGTCTCTGTAGTCACACACACCCCTCCACACACAGAAAAGAGCACCACATCCAGAGACATCCCAAACACATTTTAGAATAAGAAATACAGGTAAAGGTGCACAAATTCAGCAAAGGTTCATAGAGACAACGATTGCCCGTCTATCGTAGATGCCTTAGCAGGGTCATTTTTATAAAATATAAAAGTTGAAAATCTTCCATAGCATGCCTTTAAACTGTCATATCTGTGTCTCATGCACCTGTATTAAATCTCAAATGAACTTAAATTTGAACATGCTTTACATTTACATTTACCGAGCCAGTTACAACCATTTTCCTCTAAATGAGGTTGCATTTCAACATTTCTTGCGTTCATCATGGCTAAAATTGATTACCAATTAAGATTAGCAGGCAGCCCTGAAATTTGCAGCACCTCCACAAAACCAGCTGGTGCTTAACGTATGTCTGGTATAAAATGTATGTAGAGATACAGTATGATCATATCCACATTACAGTGGAATTTCATAACTAACCAATTAGTCATCGTTTTCTGCAATAACCACTATCTAAGATACAATGTAGATTGTGAGACCATTTTATGACAGACAATGGTAAGACCATTTAATAATGAGGCGCCTGTTGGGTCTTTATGAATCCGGACCCTGGAGCACTAGGAAAACGTGCTGTGCTATCTTTTAGGCTGTTCTTCTCTACAGCTACTAATAAGATAAATAACATGTTGTGCATCATTTTTAAATATAAAGTGGCCACCGCTGCTGTGTAAAAATGCGTGCCATTAATAAAAAATATTTAAATTCACAGGAAGAAAAACATAAAAAAGAAAAAAATACTAATGGATTGTCTCTTTGCACGTATGATATATTGTTAAGGATAAGACTTGAAAGAGGGTTCCTTATGGTAATACAGTCCCTCAGAAGCAATTCCTTAGTGTAAAAGGGAACTGCATTTTATGTCTTAGTTTTGCAAACAAAATTAATGTTTTCAGATGTTTCCTATCATCTTTCTTTTATTATATGGGATCATATCTCCCTCAGCTGGCTAATGATGTCAGTTTGGGAATGCAGTCTCATGAATTAAATCTGGTTGTACACTGCATTTTACATTGCGGTGTAAACGATGATATTTCCATTACTTGAATTGCACATTTGTACTATAAACTCTTACAAGAATCAGGGTTTAAGATGGTGCATCCTAGTCCTGTTCATATCTAAACTGCCATCTTGATTTTCATAAATAGGATGAAAAATGGCAGCAGGCATCAAAGGTGACCTCTTTAAAGTAGCCAGACTTTTTTCTACCTATGCTGCCTACAGTACATGCCTTTCATGGTCAACTGCACTGCCAACACACACAAAAAAAGAAATATATATCTTGCCACTGCAAACGAGATGTGTCTTGTGTTTAGCAGAGATGCCTTTTTGCAAGCGTCACTAGCCCCAGGCATTTCTGCTGAACCCTGACTGAAGGATGGGTAGGATGACAAACAGTCTGAGGTTACCCATCAGCAGGTGCCAGTGATGGCACTGCAGAGTAGTGGAATGGACACATTTTAGTTTTCAGTTTGTTTGACTTTGAGTGATGTATGAGTTGTAACTGATATGTTATATTAAGTATTTTATTTATTTATTTCCTGTTAACTTTATGTCATGCAGTGAAGGAGGCTGCTATGATATGTGATGGTTGAAATTTTTAACTATATATATATATATATATATATATATATACACACAGGATTTTGTGTTTCTTACCAAAAAAATACTCAATAAAGAAATTATTTACCAATTTAGTTATTCACTGAGGAATTAACCAGATATTCTGGCTTGATGTTGCAAGCATTGACTGAATATTTTAGCAATTCAACTGGAAAGTTCATCATGCTATATTAGCTTCATCCAGTAAACATTCATCTTCGCCAGGAATTTGGTTTATCGTAATGTGCCGTGGTCTCTACATTGTATAGAAAATGTAGCCTATACCCCAGATGATTTATAGTATGGTGAATGGTATGAATATAATAAGGCTACTAAAGGTCACATCCTCTGATACTTTTGTCTTTCTTTTGTTATTCTACAAGTGACACCCTACCTGGGTATTTTAGATTTAATCTTTTCAGCAATTTTAGTGCCAGCATTATCTTCAAACCTTTAAACTGACAAGATTAAGCAATCCGACAGGCACTAACTAGGAAAAAAATATATATACAATTTGGAGGCATTTTAGCCTTGTATGATTATTTATTAACATGATAATTGGATGATTTATCAAAACATTTGTAACATTATCAGATTTACTGCATCTTGCACAATTGATTTTAATATTTTTTAATATTATTATTTAAACAATGTATTTTGTGTCCCCTGTACTAAATGAGCTTTTGAATTATATAACTGTATGAATTATATTGAGGTGGAACTATACGGATAACACAAAAAATAAAACATTAAAACCTATGTGTGTGTGTGTGTGTGCTCGTATGCATATGTGTCTGTGTGTACATGTATGTGTGTGTGTAGGTGGGTGTGTGTGTGTGTGCTCGTATGCAAATGTGTGCGTGTGTTCACAAGCAATGTGCTCCTATGCAAATGTGTGTGTGTGATGACATGCATGTGTGTGTGTGTGTTTGTCTTATTGCTGCCAGCATAACTACAAATATGACCAAATGGAATACATGGAAAAACATCAACATAACATATTCCTGGATATTCATTTTCATTTTCTTCCAATTTGGAATTCCCAGTTGCATGTCTCAGGCATTTCTCATTAATGCAACAGCTTCGCTTGTGCTCCATCCCAAGGGCCATCCTAAAAAAAGCTGAAATCCCCATCATATCTAACCATGCAATAATCTATTTACTGATTGCATTTCACTAGGAAATTGCGATGGTTGGTGTGGATTAAAAGAAATAAATAAGATGGTTCAAGTGCCTTGATGATTTGATGATGATGAAAATGATGATTTTTAATAATTGAACAAGAGATGTACTGATGAGGAGGCTGCACTAGCACCTGGCAGCTGGAAGACTGAATTACTGTACATGCAAAATAAAATCCTCTGAACATATCTACTTTGAAATATGCATTACTTGCGCTGAAATCATAATGTGGCACGAAACCAGCCGGTCAGGGCTGCTTTACAGAGAACATGTACTTTAATGATACGCCTGAGTCTGTTAACCAATATTGACAATTATGCAAATGACATCAGCGGGGTTCCCTTTTAAACATTAATCATTAACAGCTTTGATCCCACAATAATGCCCTCTGATATTTATTGCACATAATAGATGGGCCAAAATGTAAATTCGGTCCATTTTATAGTTAGCTGATGCCCACCCATCCACACTTGGCCACTTTGCAGGCCTTTCAAAGTAAAGGAAACAGTATTCACTTTTATAGACATGTATTTATTTATTTGTATTTTTTTTTTTTTTCTCATGGAAAGTCACATTATTTGTGGCCAGCAATACACACGCAAAGGAAACTGATGGAAGGAACAGTCCCCTCGGTCACAGCCACCCCACGGTACACGGATATTTACTCCGCAGGCATCTTTTCCCCGTATTAAACGCAAATAAATGGAACATCTGAACATTTGTTCCGGCAATTTGCGCTACTGGCTCAGCAGTCGCCGAAGAAGCAGCAGGACAAATGAAAAGCTCACTGCAGCCCCGAAGGGATGGTCCATCTCCAAAACATCACTGATGCTGAAAATGCACCTGTATCCCAAGCTATGGAAAATGCCCCTCCCTCCCCCCACCCGCCCCCCATCACACGAGAACATTTATATGAAGCACATTTTCTTTCCCCCCCATAAGAAATTAGGATGCAATTTATTCCCATTTTACATTTTGTCTTACATTTTTTTTCAAGCTCCTCGATACAATGTTATTAAATATTTTTTCCCCTTTTAGAAATATTCATTAAAATGAAGTAATAAAATAGAAGAAAATTACATATTACAGTTAATTGAAATCCATAAAATGATAACATGTATAATATCCTCTTTAAATAGACAAATAAGGAAATGCTTGCCTTTTTCAGTTGTTTGAGCACTTTAAAGATGACCATTCTGAGTAAGGAGTGGGACTATAACAGGGCACGGGAGTGCACACATACATTCATTACCAGCAAAGCAACAAAGCAACACAAGCGCAGCACATGTTGCTGTGTACAGTCTGAACCCTTTGACCAACCTCTCATCTGCGGCTTTGACCGGAACTTTTGAGAATGAGGGGCCCAGCCAGGAGGTGAGCTGATTTAATACACTGATGTGATCTGGGCATTCCCTCAGACCTGAGACAGGACAAAGATGACTCTCCTTAAGCACAAGCTGGTCAGGGGTCGCAGACAAGTGGTCTTACAGCTGACTCCACTGTAGAAAGCAGCAGCATTGCAGTACCGTCCAACTGTAGCCCTCATAACATGCCTGGAAAATGACAGCCTTAAAGCTAATTCTGTGAATGTAGCACTCCAGTGCCGCCCATATTTCCCCCACCTGATGGTTGGTTCTCGGTGGGGCGGGTAAGCACAGTTACTGAACAGGTGTCCAGACCAGTGTGTATGCTTGCAGACCATAGAAACACTGTTGAAATGCCCCCTCCCCCATCTTGTGACTAGAGGGTGATGGCGTGTGCGTAGTTTGTCAAAATTCTGCAACAGGTCCACCAGTCCATTAGGGGGCACTGTTATGCTTGTAGATCATGGCGATGTCATGAGGGGTCTCCTTCATCCCCAGCTGCTGCCACTTCATCTGGAGGCAGAGTTTCAGGCGCTCCCTGAAGTATGTCGTCGTCATGGTGTACATGATAGGATTCAAGGCGCTGTTTATGGGCAGGATGAAGATCACCACCCATAAAATAATGGTACCTGGAGGACCAAGGACAAGAGCAGACGACAGAGAGAATGATAGGCGAGGGTGGAGGTATGGTGGGGGAAGGGATGTGGTCACGGTTGGATTGAGGATATGTTAGGAGAAAGCATCAGTTAGGCATAGCTGAAGAAAGTATGATCTTTAACCTAAACAATACCCCTGTGAAGCCTTTAATTGCAAGCAGAACAAAAAGTGCTGGAATTTCTTGAGTGTCCAAATTTCATATCTAAGCTATCAACCTTGACCTCATTTGGATTGGGTGAAGAAAAGAAAATAAGAGCGTGAATGGTCAGCAGGCGGTAACAAAAGCCATTTGTAACCTGGAAGACAAAAACAACCATCTGAGAGGCCTAATTAGCCAGAGCTAATTTCAGTGCCAAGGACAAGGTGTTAAGGGGACGTGCTGTAATAACAGGTATAGTGGATATTTGGAAAGGCCATGTGCCACAGTTATGGTAATTTCACATTTTTTTGTGGGAAAATATACCACCATTGGTCAGCTGCCATTTGCTAAAATAATTAAATTAGCGACAGTAACTAATTCCTAATTTGCCACAAAGTGAATTTGGCGAATAGAAAATCCAAAGCACAAGAACCCTGCAGAGCTACTGACAGGCAGGGAGCATGGACCTTTCAATTTCTGCCAATATAGTTGCAAAAACAGCACTGGATGTTTTCATTTATTTTTTCCCAGAAATGTTTATTCCCTGTTAGACCCTTTCCACGTTGTATTATTCTTCTCTGTATCCAGAGAACCGATGCAAGCAGTTTTAGGTTCCCCTTTTATTGCATGTCAGTAATTGATATTGAGAAGATAAATCTCAAATTGGGGCTTTTATCTCAAGTGTTTTAGCAGACAGGAGGTCAGTCACACTGTGAGTTGAGACACAGCCAGTTGCAAACTATTTTGGGAAACCTCGTATGAAAGTAGGTTGTGTCCGTGCCAAATTTTGTCAAACAAAAGTGCCCAAGCCTGTTGCAAAGTATCATTGTGACATCATCTGCCTGCCTACACTCAAAATGCAGCTCATGCAGGTGGATACAATTTTCCATAGTATAACTATTATCTATGTATTTAATTGGGTGCAATGGGATTGTAAGCATGGGCATCATTCCTTAATAAAAGAAAGAGGTAATGGCTTAGCAATACAGTTGAATGCTTTACTCAGAATGGCTCAGATAGAGCCCTGGAAATTAGAATATTTATGTCAAAAGCACAAGGCCATCTGAGCAAGTTAAGGGATTATTTGATTGGCTGAACAAATAGGACAATTCCCCTCTGATAGCGCCATAAATAACAGCATGACCTGTACAACATGATTCACAGACTGATTGCCAGGTTGCCATCCACTTACAACACTAAGGGGGGGGGGGACACTGAGCAGCAAGGTCCAATCAACACAAAAATCATAAAGACTTAACTCCAGCGACAACCATCAGGCATAAGCACCTGACCCCCCGAAAATTTTGAAAGCAAACTGCCACCCTGTCACCAGAGCAGTTCAATTTGAACTCATATGGGTTGAGATTTTCTTCTGGAGAATCACTTAGTTGCTGTACTACTTGTGGACGGGAGTACTTACCTGTGATCTCCACCTGTAAGAGCGAAAGGATTTTGAGTAGAAATATGGGCATCCAGCAAAGGGCATCGGTGAACACGATGAAGAAGAAGCGCTTAGCGATGGTGACCTCTTGATCAAAGACGCTGTGGCGTGCCGTTTTAGCGCCAGTTTTGCGCACGGAGAAGAACATGCTGGTGTAGGAGAACACAATAATCATGAACGCAAAAAGGTTCAAGCCTGAAACACAAACAAAATAAATGCGATAAGCATATTTTGCAAATGAGTGAAGCAGTGATGCAACTCTACCCACTAACACACAGCTGCCACGCTATGCTTGCTGACAATCACGGAAACCTACATTAAATACATTTACATGGGATTTATCCTCATACCTGGACTTATTTAAATTTAGTTTCAGTTCCGGTTTCAGGTATTTGAAAAATACATATTAGCATGCAGTCATGTGACATTTGATTAAAACATTCTTTAATGTTCATAACCTTTGAAATCATGGCTTAATTACAGTATCATACTTCATAAAGAATCCGAACCCTATTGTCTTGCATTGAAGCTTGTTGGTACAGTATCTAGCATCAATAGCTGGGCCACTCAGTTGTATTAGTGGTGGAATTGGTGTCTTTTTCTAAATCACCTTATTTAATTGGCCTACTAATCAATATAAAGTGATCTAAAGTATCACAAATATGTATTTGACCCAGGTCTAGAACCAACACACACATATTTTACCATTGGGCCTACCAAGGAATATCCCGGTGGAGTAGCTCCGCGCCCCTGGCTTCTCGGTCAGGTCAGAATGGAGGGGGAAGCAGACTCCATTTCGGCCATAGTAGTTCCCGAAAGTCTGTTTGTCCCAGAAGGGGATGACTGCAATGATAAAGCCAAGCGCCCATATGCCCACCAGGGTAGTCAGCGTCTGCTTCCGACCGGCCCGGCAGTTGTGGAAGGGGAAGACGATACAGACGTACTTCTCCAGGGTCATGTAGGTCAACAGCATGACTGACACTTCAGTGGAGAGCATAGCCAGGCAGCCAATCAGTTGGCAGGACAGGCTCTCCATCCATATCTGGGCGTGGCGGTTGTACTCTCCACAGTACTTGATGTCGAAGGCCCCAATGAAGAACAGGTACACCCCCATCAGACAGTCAGCACCTGGCGGTCACATAAATCAGAGAGAGAGGAAACATGCAGCTTTGCTTTTAAATAAGAACTAGCTAATCTAACTCTAATCTAAAATGAATTTCTTTAAAATTAATTAATTGGATTAGTTTCCTTATTTAGAACAGGTCACAGAAAGACATCTTGAATTATTGACTGTGGATCCCGTTCTAAAAAATGCTTAATCCATAAGTTTGTTGATGTTGAACTTAATTGATTAAATAAATGATCTAATTACAAAATCAGCTGACTTTGTTTTTTTCGTCTGAACTGATTACTTAATTAAAACCTAAACAAGAGAGCCACAGGGTGTGCTTGTTTTCTCAGATACTCAGTCGGCATCAGTAAGAAGGTTAAATGCATAGTTATTTCACCTTAGCTCACGTCTTGGAACTGAACTTGTTGCTGATTTTAAGGTGAAAACAGAAGCCTGCCGCACTCTGGCTTTCCAGGGGCAAGAAAGAATAGCTGCACTTAATGTCATACTCACATACAGGACTTAGTTAATCACGTCACTCACAGCACAGGGACTTTATCGACATGGTGTGGTGCCGGTTGTCCGAGGCCACGCAGGAACGCAGGCAGATGACGAAGACGTTGCCGAAGCAGATGACGAAGGCCACCACCCAGACAAAGACGCGCAGGATGATGTTGGCCAGCAGGTTCTCGAAGGAGGAGATGCCGTCCGTGTTGGGCTTGCAGCTGCGCACATTTGGTGAGTATCCACAGTACTCAAACTTCTTAAAGTATCTGCAGAACACATAAGGACAGAACTAGTGAGTATCCACAGTACTCAAACTTCTTAAAGTATCTGCAAAACACATAAGGACTGAACTAGTGAGTATCCACAGTCCTCAAACTTCTTAAAGTATCTCCAAAACACATAAGGACAGAACTAGTGAGTATCCACAGTACTCAAACTTCTTAAAGTATCTGCAAAACACATAAGGACAGAACTAATGAGTAGCAGCCACAGTATCACTTAAGGACAGATTGGCAGCCTGTCCAGGGTATATTCCAGCCTCTCTCCCAATGCACACTAGGATAGGCTTCAGAACCCCCTGCGACCCTGCCCAGGATAAGCAGGTATAGATAATGGATGGCTGCACGCATAGTGAGTAGCCACAGTACTCAATCTAATCAAAATATTTGAAGAACACAGAAAGGCAGAACTGCAGGGTGATCAAAGTGATTGATCTGGACGTAAAAAAAATTGACATCATAAAATATGGCACTTTGTAGGTCTGTTACTATGCAATAAGCATAGGTATTTCATGACATTTCACCCTTCACCTCTGGAAATGCTTTTCATCTGTGACCCTGAGCTCTATATATATGATGGAACATTTGCTTGATTCACAGCAGGGAAAACTCCAAAATATTATTTTCTGTGGCAACAATGGTAGAGGGGAGTCTATCATTAGGGCAGTGAATCAGGGGTGATAAATAATACATATTTAACAAAGGGAGCATGATGCATAATTAATTAGCTTGACTTCATTGCTTAGCATTCTGATTCATTTTTCTGGAGGTGACACTGACCTTTATGATGAATGCCTCCTGTAGCAAAATCTATGCAGATATACAACTGGGATACATTACAGTGCATTACATTACAGGCATTTAGCAGATGCTCTTATCCAGAGCGACTTACACAACAGTTTAGTTTTTAAAAAAATAAAATATCTTGCCTGTGATAAGGGTGTCCACCAAGCAAGAAAGCAAGTCAAATAAAATGTGAAAATAAACAAAGGACGCAAAATAAATAAATCATAATAAAGGACACATATTCATCAAGATGGTCCATGTGCTTTCAACATTGTCCAGACTTACATGTGGGAAAGGTTGCTGAGTGATCTGAACATCCGGATGCTAATATTCGGGATTTCAACTCCCTCAATCCCCCTGAAAAGAAATGGAAATGATGTATTTCTTTCCTTCATCCCCCACCACACAATTGCAATAAATATTTCCTCTTTGTTGCATTTTCTTTATTACTTTACTGTTAACAGCTCAAGAGCACCAGAGCGGAAGAGAACACTCACAGTGATAGAAGATTGATGAAGCTGTCAAACTGGTCTTCATAAAGACGAGTCAGTGGGTTATCTGAAATATTCCTGAGAGATATTGAAACAACCCATCAGAAATTTAACAGCTGGCCTTCTTGGAATATTGATACATTTTCATTAAAAAAAAAACAACAAAACACACACACACACACGCATGCACGCACACACACAAATGCACACATATACCAACATTCACATGCTTTGTTATGTTTTGCTTGTTTCAATAGAGAGCTACTGCAGTTGATTGTGCCCCGTCCTTATTCAATTAAATAAGCTGGGCAAAAATGATTATATTTCACAGTGTTGGAAGAATATGAATTCCAAAATTGCGGAAGCTATTGCAAGCTTGTCCTTTTTTCAACTGTAGCTGTACATAGGTATATAGATGTAATATTACAGATGAACGGGACAGAATTTTAAGTGATTAATTGAGAATTTAATGTACCTTTCAAGTATTTTGAAAACTCAAGTCAGAGGGGTTTTTTCTGAATTTAATTATTATGTGAAATAAGACAGATGAAATTATCAATTTTAATGCCTTGTTTAATACATACGAATAGGCAACCTCAGTAAGGTTTACTTTGAAAACATAAAGAATCCAAATTAAATAATGTGGATTCTAAAGGCTCAAGGATTTCATTCAGGAGCTTGCGTTAATACCCAGCCTTATTGTACAACCATAACCCACCCTCTTTTAAATATTTTGCTGTTCCTTGGAATTAAATAATTGTGAATAAGTATTTCCTAAGCCCATATTTCACCCATCTTTCAGTTCTTTGCCACATATTTTCTAGCTTTTGCATAACTCTTTATTTAACTTTAGCCTCTGAATTACATCTTTCTATGCTGTCCTCTATTGTAACTTGGTTTTGTATGCTTATTCATTATTTTGCATTACATTACATTTCTTTGGCAGATGCTTTTATTCAAAGCGAGGTACAATAAGTGCATACCGAAGGTCATTGGAACAACTACAAAACCCAGGTCCGATAAGGTACAATACTCATTATGTAACAGTTATTCATAGCCATGAACACTTTAAGTCCAGTTCACACAGTAATCATAGGCTAGGTCAGAGAGTGATGTTCAAACAAGGAGGCATGATTACAAGCCACAACATCAAGTTAACAATATAAGTGCTGGATGGAGGAACATGTAACATGAAAGCTCTACAGGAACAAAGTGGAAGGATATGAGTAGTGATAAGAGTGATCCTAGATTGGGAGTGCCCTGGAGAGTGATGATAGTCCAGGTATAGTCTGAAGAAATGTGTTTTCAAACCATGGTGGAAGATGACTGAATGGTTCGTAGAGGAATAGGGAGTTTGTTCCACCACTGGGAAGCTAGGTTGGAGAAGGTCCATGGTAGGGACGAGCGAGAACCATTCACCCGGATGGCAGAGGGTACAAGTTGCCCTGCTGCAGCAGAAAAGAGTGGTCAAGCCAGTGTGTAGGATTGAATCATGTCCTGTAATTAGTTGAGGGCTGCAGGACTTTGAACCTGATCCTGGCAGCAACCGGTAGCCGCTGCAGTGACCTCAGAAAGACAGTGACGTGAGAGAGCTTGAGGTTGAGGACGAGTTGGGAAGCAGCATTTTGAATCATCTGTAGTGGCTGTATGGCCCAAGCTGGCACGAGGGAGTTGTAAGACAGGAGGTCACCATAGCCTGAACAAGTAGCTGGGTGGAGTGCGTGGTCAGGTATGGTTGAATTCTCTTGATGTTGTATAGGAGGAATCTACAGGACCAGGACCATCCCCAGGCCCTTTTTGGCCAATTAGGCCTGGCTCGCAGTTGGCTTTCCAGAGGTGCTGAATGGGGTTGAGGTTGAGGCTCTGTCCAGGCCAGTCAAGTTCTTCCACACCGATCTCGATAAAACCATTTCTATATGGACCTCAATGTGTGCCCAGGGGCATTGTCATAATGAAACAGGAAAGGGCCTTCCCCAAACTGTTGCCACATAGTTGGAAACACAGAATCATCTACAATATTGTTGCATTAAGATTTGCCTTCCCTGGAACTGGAACATCATGCTCTGCTTGACCTTTCATATCAGATCGATATCTATCTTTATTGTATAAATGTATAAATTGTAAAAAATTACCCCATAGAGCTAGTCTCAAAATAGAGGCTCTTATTTTTTCTATCATGAATGACTAGAAATTGAACTGCAATGATCTTAAATTGGTTAAGTGCTGGTCTGTTCACACTTAAGTGACTGCATTAAATGGGGACATTGTTGTTGCTCAGCAAGTCTGACATCTTCAGAGAAAGTTCTAGAATACAATAATGGTTCTGAACGAAGGTGGGCAATATGTGCTATAGTCAATAGAGCTTAATTGAGTTACTTGTTATGTATTGTGCCAGGTGGTGCTAAGCATATATTTTCCAATTAAAATTATCAAAGAGCAGCTCATCGATGTAATTTAAAAATAATTCCTGCAGCTAAGGTAAAACATGAAAGGGCTTATTCGTTTTTTGAACATAACCAAGCGAAACCGTATCTGCATTCAAATATTAATTCACTGCAGTAGGCAATACTGTCTGTAAAAGCAGGAAAATATTCTTTCTGACTTCTTCCACATCATCTACTGTCCCCCCCCCGATCTAATGCCAAAGCCACCATAACCATATCTATCAATAATCACACAAAGACCGAAAGTGCTAGTTAACAGAAACAGAAAAAGACTGTTCAGTCCTTTAGCATGAAAACAACGAAGTCATACTTACAGCTGCTTAAGGTTTTGCAGATTTCTAAATAGAGATGGAGGCAGCTCCTGAATTCTGTTCACGGACAGGTCCCTGTAACCAGGAGCAAATTATGCCTCCTTACTTAAACATACATATCCTGCATTTCAAATTGAAATGATTCCAGTGTATGAATTTTATTTGCACGTCTTATGGTTATCATACCAGATATCGGTTTAACTTAACATTGCCCTTACATGTAAATTAAATCACATAATCAGTTTACATTTTTAACTGTAGACAGCTTAGTTCTAATGCAGTGACGAAACAATCGCATAAAAAGGGCATAGCCCTTTCAAAATACATTGTGATAGAGTCAAAGAAAACACCAAGAATAGTATTTGTTTAGTCTGTGAAGTAAATGTGTGTATTTGCAAGTATAGGAGCCTGTCTCTCTCCCTCTCTCTCTGTCTATCGTACATAAAGCTTGATTGATTCTACGTAAGGAGCGTGATGGAGAACTGGACAACACTCAGTGTATCCACCTGGTAAGAGATAAGCGGAGGCATTGTGTGCTGTAATTGGTGTATCTGAGCTTCAGCTGTTGTGAAAAGACAGCTGGTTACAACCAAACCAAAGACACTATACTCACAGGTCTATGAGTCTCTGCATCGCAGAAAATGTTCCCTCTTCGATTGTCTGTAAATGGTTTCTCCGCAGAGCCCTAAAACAAGAGGAATACATGTACAGTACTGTTGGCATAATTCATAACATTGCCATGTACAGACTGCTTGGTGGGCATAGGTTGGGGCGTATGGGGGTGCGGTACATGTGCTCATGCCATATTCATAATCTATTTTGACTGGGGATCCACAGCTGCATGTTAAGTATGACTTTCAAATGACTAGTCAGCAGCAAGCCCATGTCTGTTGAGAAAATAATGTCTTGCCAGTAAACTAACAGTTGTTGTCATAATGAAAGTTTCCACTTTCAGACTTATGCTTGCTGGAACAAACTCCTATAGATTTATGAAGGACAGAACCAGGCTCATAATTCTCTTCTTTCTATTCCTGTTGTTCATCTAGTGCATGGATCTCAAACTCCAACCCTGCAAGACTAGAGTGTCAGCAGATTCTTTTTTCATTTTTTATTATTATTATTATTTTTTGCAGCCCTACGTCATTCAGTAGAATCAAAACATTTCGTTCATCGAGTGTTTCAGTACATTCAGTACAATCAGTACATTTCGAACGAGCCGTTCCTTTTGAAATTTCAGTGGATGAAAAAATTGAGCAAATGGAATGAAAGTCCGGTATGATGCGCTTGCGCTCCAGCACAACCTACACAAGCGAGTAATTGCAAATTCTAATATATTATAGTAAATTATAGTAGCCTAATTGCAAAACATAGTAATTGCAAGTAAGCCTTATGCTTACATTCTGATAATTTAGTGAAATATTTTTTCATTACAGTATGTCGCTATTAGGACGGCACATAGGGGCGGTGTTTTGCCAGGGCAGCGCAAGGACCAATGGGGACTGTTGGATATCTAGGCTTTAGAATAACATCTTTGAGAAAATCTGCGCTTTCCATTCTGGGGAATCTGAACTTGCTCCTGTGCCTGGTGTTGTGTGGCATTTGGTGTGCGCAGGATCCAAAGGTTTTTGTCTTACAGCTCACCTGGCATTTTTACATTTTCATCCCTTGCTTTTTGGGATATTCAGCTGTCTTTTGGTTTTTGGACTTGGTTTTCTGTCTTGCCTCCTAGTTTTACATAAGATTACTCTCTAACCTAGCCTATTCTTACTATGTGAACTGGACTTAATGTGTTCATGGCTATGAATAACTGTTACAGAATAAGTACAGTACCTTATCGGACCTGTGTTTTGTAGTTGTTCCAATGACCTTTGGTATGCACTTATTGTACCTCGCTTTGGATAAAGGCGTCTCCAAATAAATATAATGTAATGTATTTCACTTAATCCTCACTTCCCCGACAGGACAACGAGGTGGAGGCAGTGCAACTAATGCGGTGAAATGAATCAGTCCAGGAGCTGGAATTTGAAATCCAAGTCCTGGACTTGAGTACTACAAGGCTGTTTTAAAACCAAAACCATCGGACACTGGAGCCCTCAAGAATCTAAAACATTTTCTCATTATCCGTGGTTCAAAAAAAGGCTGAAAACATACTCATTCTCTTTTTAAGGGAAAATGAGTCAGTCTAACGGTAGTTCCCTATATGACCTTATTGTTGAAAAAACAAAACAAAACACACACACACACATACAGAACACATTACACACACAATCGTGGTCTGTTTTTTATTTCGGACAACAAAGGAGCTCTATTAATCTGAAAATCAGGCCACCTGCTTACTTTAACTGGGCTCCATGTGACCTGTGGGAGATATATTTAGAACCATTGCACAGCATCTCTGGCAATACAGTAAATTTAGTCATTTTGCTAATGCTTTTCCAGAGCAACTTGACATGAACACAAAAAGGTCAGGCAGAGCTAATTCCAAATTATCAAAGCTGAAGAACTCATCTGATTAAACCTACAACATAACTATATAGTATAGTTATGGGTATAGTATCGGAAGTGACATACTTAGAGGCACTGAATCCAGAATAATGTTTCAGACTTCAGGGATTCTTCAGTTCTTGAAGATGCAACTGGTAAGATTCAGCTGAGTACAGATTAGTTTTCAGTCTACAGTGGAAGATAATGACTTAACAGACCTCTTATGAGGAGATTATTTTACCAAAGTGACCACTTCCACCACTGGGGGACCAACCTGTGTTCAGTGGAAGAATGTCTATGAGACTGGATGGCCGTGACTGAAGCTCTGTTCATGTTAATTTCCAGAACTCACTGTACCGTCAAGATTTAAAGATAGAAATGTCAATGGACTTCAACAAAGGTTAAAATACTATACTAGACACCTGGAGTGATAATGTTAGTGATAATAAAAGGTGAACATGTGAATCAAGCTTTGTGCACGTTCCCGTAAAGGTGGCGGTATCTGCAAAAATAAACCAAAAGCAGTACAGAATGGATCATACTGTAGTGGTGTAATTCTCCCCTGAGGAAAAAAGACTGACATGGACATGGATGGATATAATGGACCAATACAAAGAACATAACAATCATAATGTCAAAATGTGTGTAACACCATTGAGGCCAACAAAGCCAGGGATGAGGGTTTGTTGGTTAACACCTTATTTACATTACCACTCCTCACAAATCAACTTACACTCTCACTAATTGCCCTACAGTTTATTTCTAAGTAAACTTGATACAGGATATTTAAAATATTGCCTAAATATTGCCTGAAGCAGTCACACCAAACTTTATTCAGAAACTCAAGAATTAAGGGACTCAGGCCATAGTCCCATAATTAGGGGAAGTAGATATGGACGCATGGGGTTGGTTCATGAAGCTTGCATATATACAGAAGCTTAAGAATTTATATCTTTTGTACAGGGTATCATTAGAGAAAGCAAGTAAATTAATACGGTCTCTAAATAATTGCCATCCTGCAAAGAGGCCCCCGAGCTTCATGGGATCTCCAGGGATGGAGATACTTTTTTTCAAGGAGTTGATCGGTCAAAGGGCAGTGCTTTTATGTGTTTCACTCTGGAAAATGGACTGAAGTAAAATCATTGCGATATGGAAAAACCAGGGTTAAAGCTTAAGTAAAGCTTGCTGACTCTGTAATCATAGTACACCCCCAAGGAGCAGTGCAGACTTGCACTCAACTAATCCAATTAATAGAATCTGAGCAATGGCTTGACTCTTGCTACTGGTTTGTGAAGTTTCGAAACCTAATGGACTGTAGGAATCTATGGGGGTTGGGTAAATCTGAGGGGCTGCTCTGGAAATGGAGTCATAGGAAAAATGTATTATTAAATGTGAAAAGGCAAATTGCAAATTGATCACAAGTATTTCTTGCTGCCCCATCATTTTAACACTAAAAAGACCAGAGGTGATGCCTTTGGGCATTTAAACTTTAAAATGAACATTACTCCAACACTGTAAATGCTATACCCTCCTGCTTCTATGACTTCTCCTTAATATTTGGTTGCTTAAAATAACCGCATTTTTTAAAATTCTAAAAAATTGACTGAGTAATTAAATACAGGTAGTTTGTATAATTTTCTTCACAAAGCACCCCTGCCAGACAATTTGAAACAGATGCTAATACCCAGGTGTGAATGTGTTGCTCTCTCCTCACAACAGCATATGAATGACCAACGCTTTGATACAAATTGCTTGATGAAGCGCTATCAAAACTAATTCCAAACATATAATCACCCAAAATTCATTCAGAGCAATCGTGTGATGAATCTGATTAAGATTATAGGGTGGGGATGAATAATAGTTGATGTTGTAGTCATAGAAACGATAATTCCACAGAGATAATGCCTCTGATATATTATCAGTGTTTCACTGAAACGGAGACTTCGAAGAAACTGAATAGGCCACATGACAACTATATGGAATAGAACTGATTTGTGTGCGATCCCTGCTTACACAAACCACCAAAGCTGGGCGTTCTTTGCTGAATTGATGAGTAAGAGGAGCAGGGGAAGGCAGAAGCATTTTGGATTCATTATGACTCAAGAAATAACTTTTCTCAATGGGCCTGTAATATGCCTTGATCCATTTCCCCCTTAGCCTACAGAACATAACCGCTATAATTTATAAATACTAATGTTGAAATTGATTCAGTTGTGTTCTTTATTACAAAAAGGCATCAGGCATGGCAGTAATAGGAAATAAAAAGAATGTGGCCTTTCTAGTGTTGTGGCACTGTTCTAGTGTGGATTGGCTATATGAGACTATGCCAGAGACAGGCAGTGACACATACTTGGGTGTGGCAAGGAAAAATAAATAAATTAAACTCACAGGACAGTCAGGGCACTGCAGTCCTGGAAACTGGAGCTCATCAAGGTGGAAATCCTGTTACCTTCCAGTTCCCTGTGCAGAAAAGACAAACCCACAATATCAATGAAAGATCTTCACTAGAACCCTCCAAACAGAAAAGGCTAATGATCCACATGTCCCAGCATACTTAATCACAGCAATGGTATCATCAAGGCAGTAGCCTTTAAAGTGAAGCTGACTCTAAATTGTGACCACATGCATCACCACAAAGAATCAGTCCTTGTGCTTCACAAAGGACAGCAAAATCAAAAAATGAGTATATTTTTGACAGAAATAAGTCTTATGCCCATGTTGTATCCCCTTCATGCTGTATGTTGTCTATGACAACTTTATATGAGATGCTGAAAAGTTTTTCCATTGGCACAATAATGTTTTACAATACACAAATGCAGGACCAGGTCAGGGTTCACGTCAATGCTACTCACAACCAGTTGAGCTTGGGCATTTCTAGGCAGAAGGACTTCTTTGGCAGATGCTCCAGTGAATTGTTCAGCATAGACCTGAAAATCCGAAAGAGTAGAATTTGCATGCTCAAGCCCTGGATCAGCCTTAATGCAAATTGACAGCAAGGATGGGAGAAATCTCACGTCTTCACTAATTGCTATGAAAATGCACAACAAACCCCTCATTACTGTGCTTCTCCTGTGCTGAAATCAACACCCCACATGCCATATGTTCACACACGGAGATGTCGCACATCAGGCACGAGGTGGAAGTAAATCTATAATCTATAATTTTGTTGTCCATTTCCATGCAGGGCACCATGCAAGCATGCACACACACACATACACACACACACACACACACACATATATAATTCTGATGAGTCTGATGATGAGGGACAGGTAATAAAGGTTATAATACATAGAAATCTTGCTCTGGAATTTATTTCCTTAAGCTGACTGGTGTCTACCACAGTGATATCATACTTACAAGAAGAACAATGAACTCAGGCCTATGAATGACTTCTGCCCTATAGAAGATATTTTATTGTCATCCATTATCCTAAAATCAAACAAAATAAGTAATTAGATTCAATGGGAGAGTATGGAGAATAAATAGATAAACAGATATATTTTAAATATAAAACCAGGCAATTCATATTTTACAACCCCCCTCCCACTGCTACTGTATTTGTCAATAAATTTGGGAGAACAAGGACAAGCAAATCCGCAATATCTCTGAACAGTCTTCAGCCAGCTGGGCCTACTTATTCCTTCACAGTCCACCAACTGGACTGTGCAGTCATGGTATTGTTCAAGTACCAGAGGGAACAACACCCCACAGCATTCATTCATTATACAATGGAAATAAACCATCTGTCTATGAATACAATGAAATTCCATACATTGTAAGAGTTGAAGGATTTCATAAATTTGCAATGTTGCAGGAAGGAGATAAGTGAGAAAGAGGTTCTCGGGGAAGCACTTGTACTGCCGGCCGTTGGTTTTCAGTGTCTTTGAGCTAGTGCATCTCTGAGAAAGACTTACAGCCACTCCAGGTTGTGAAGATCTCTGAAAACTCCAGTCTTCAGCTTGGTGATCCTGTTCTGACTGAGAAATCTGAGAATATATATATGCATGCGCACACATGAGAACGCATGCATGCACACGGATTGGTAGTGTATCTGCCTGAATACACAAAGCTACTTTTTTATTATCAAGCACTATAAGCAAAAAAACAAACCTTTCTTTTTTTGTACCCTGATGGAACCAAAGCATGACTCACAGTTTCCGTAGGTGATAGAGTCCTGAAAAAGCCCGGTTGGATATCGACTTAATGCTGTTATTTTGCAAGTGCCTGAAGAAGAAAGAAAGAAAGAAAAAGCCAAATTTATTTTATGTGCAAGTGTTTGGTTGCTACATTTTCAAATTTCAATGGTGCACTTTTTCCATATTCATTTCACATACATCCTATATATGGGAAGAGTAATGCTTCTGTGCGCCCTTCTCTTGCCAAGTGATTTTATGCAGTATAAAAAGGCAAGTAAACACTACCTTGATATAAATCCAGACTCCCTGAAAAGTTTGCTATCTTGTAGACTCTATTTGATTTCAATGTGTCTAAATGTGCAATGTGCATATGGGCCCATTCATGACATGCAAAAAACCACTGGACTCAGTTGGTAGATTTCTTTCATTATGGGCTTAATAGTTTTATTCATTTTTGCATTTGCACTTTTAAGAAATGCTTTGAAGTTCATATTCTCCTTTGTGCAAAGCACAAGTTCACAACCCACCCATTTTATCCTGCAGGGAGGGGGTATGTATAAGTCAGCCCACCCTATCTTTGTCACAAGAAATGCCATTATTATAAGCATCTTCAAGCTTTGATCTGAGATCAAAAGCAAGCAAATAGAGAATACATATAATAAAATGGGAAAAGCATGGTATTTATGTCTGAAGCAAGGGCCAGTGCTTTGTATAATAATAATAATAATAATAATAATAATAATAATAATAATAATAATAATAATAATAATAAAATATTTTTTGTAAGGAAAAAAGCATTATTATAGCATCACTATTTGTATGAAAAGCAAAGCAGTTTGAACTGCATTTACTTGCATTACTTGATTGATTGATTGATAAAACTTTACGCTCAGCATGTATTCTATTTCTACTGATGATAATTTGAGGGGGGGGGGGAGGGTCATCAGGTTCTGTTATTCCCCTTTTATAAAGACAGCCTCTATGACTCTTACAATTTACATTTTGTCTGGGTTTTTATCAACATGCTCAATTGAACATTCATATGATCAGCAGCAAATATTCTTGATGTCATGAAATGACATTATTATTAAATATGTTTGATCTAATATATTAGTCACTGCCAATGCATGATTGCTTCCATAAAGTAACTACCACCTGTTGGATTTATCATTCTGCAATGTGAAATTATACCTATCTTGGGTTTCCCATTTGTCGAATCCTAGACAGTACCAGGTTGTTTATATCTATTTCAAGTGAATGTCATCTACTGTATTTGAAATTTAGAATTCACTGAATCTTACCGAGCAAATTTATAGTAACTGCGCACCACAAAAAGTCATATCAATTTACACAGAGTTCCCAGAAAAAATCTACTCTTAATGCTTAACAGGGATATGAAAGGACAGCTATGGTGATTCATTTTGCTTGGTTTGTACACAACAATGACAAGCATATCTCAGAGATCTCAACTTGTTACTTGGTACTGCACTGTTGATCGTTAAATAAAGTCATGTTTGTTTCACACTACTGCCAAATCATTAACATGCCCTTTGTCTTTCAGACCAGAACTTTGAGCTGTTACAAGAAAATATGCAATGCTTATGGAAAAGAAGTAATATGGCAATCCATTTGACCTGGCTCCTACACAACAGTGACAAGCACAATGTGTTATTAGAAACTGTTCTAAATTGCTTGTGTGGAGTGTGGAGAAACTGAAGTCTAAGCATTACTCCCAAATACTTTCCTTTGGCCTTATATTCAGTATGGTAACTGAAAAGTATTTTATAAGTTATTTGTTAACATTTTTTACTTTGTAAAAATTTTACCCGTATGTCCTCCTTGTTTGGAATGCCTAAAATGTGTTCATGCTCATTTCTGCAACCCCCCACTGTTAATTCAGGACAGCATGACAACACATGACCTTTTTTGCTCAACAGTTAAGCTTGCACAGACATTGAGTTGGAATAGCACACTTTGTGTATACCTTGAACAGACAGCAGAGCCAGCTGCTGGCATAAACAATCTATGCAGTCGTTTAGGGCCACAAACTTCCCCGAGCCACACAATTCAATTGTGTGGTTTACGTTGGAGAACTTTGAGGCCACAACATCATTCTTGCTCAGGGCCACCAAAGACCCTAGGGCCAGCTCTGGCAGACAGACTGTGGGCTCCCAATTAAACTGAGAGATTTCGCTAATTTGTGATGAGACACAGATAACCTGCTGACGGAAATTCTTCCCTCCCTTCATGATGCTACAGCCAATTATGCTCTGCCCTGTGGGGACACAAGTCACAGTTGGCACTGGCATGGTCCAGATTCAAAACCAAACCATGGAGCCCATTCACACGTTATAACCGTGCCGTAACAGGGTAAGACACCCTGCTGACCCTCATTATTAACACCCTGCAGTTCACAGCATTGCAATCTGGCCCGTAAACTTGCCTTTCCATTTGCTCCCTGCCAGCACAATTCATACGACCCATCCATGCAGCCAGTGACTGAGGAGGCAGCGGCTATGGCTACCGCCTTAATTGCTATTCCTCTGATGCTATGTAGAGGCTTGAGTACGAACATCTCAAATACTCTCAAAGCAGGTGCAGGGTAAAATAACGCAATGCAAATTAAACAAGATGCCCGCACACTGCCAATAATGCTTTTTATATCCAAACATTGTTTTGAGCCAAATGGGACTTCACAAGCACACAAGTCACACAAGCACTATGTGGGTGAAAATTGAGGTTGTATTTACTTATAATTGATGGTTTAGTTTATTAAGTGCCCACAATCTGTAGACATTTTAGTGATAGCAAAAGGTTTAAACCATTTCAAATGATTATTTAACACAGTTATGCAGTTTAATGCAGTTTTAGGCCCAGAAAAATAAAATGTAAGCTGTTAGTCAGCCAGGTAAACTATGGAAGCATTTTATAAAAGTGTAATTGAAAGGTTGTTTTGGTCAGTATGCCATAAAATGACCATCTATTTCAGATGAGTTCCTCAGTCTCTTAATTGTCTCATAGTGCACCACTCAATAGAAAGGATTCGAAAAATTGCACAATCTCTATGCCTTTGAACAACATTCCTTTTTCTTGAAATAGCAGTGAAAACATAAAAATAATAAATGTAATAAAGCTCCTGAAACATTACTTATTTTTAAAACATTACAATGATCAAAAATGGAAAATTTCATCATCTACAGTATTCTCAAACTTATTTATATTTTCTAGCTCTGTTTTGTAGTGCTTTGAAATGCTTGCATAATTACTTCATGTGCTTTTATTCTGTTTAACACAATATTAAGCACAACAAATCATTTTTACTCACAGTATTGCTTCATATATATATATATATATATATATAGGACACACACACACACAAAAATATATATATATAAAATGCAGCCTCGTTTCCTGATACATGGATGCATACACTTAACATATGCATGCACTTGCATGCAGGCAAACACAGACGCACACACATGCACATTTTTTTTTCTGAGCTAGGCCCTGGATATTACCACCTCCGAATAACAACAACAAACCCCTGGGAGAATAATTATGGGTCAGAGGTCAATAGTGACAGAAGCTCTCACTCACAGCCTCTCAAGATTCCAATATCGAATGAACAGGTCCGGGGGAAGGGATGTTATCTGGTTGCTATTCAGCTCACTGGATGGAAAAAAAAGAAAAGACAATGTTTATATTGAAATCATTGTGATTCCCACAATCCACTGCAAAATCAGATCCAGCCTGCCTCATTATACCTTTGTCCCTTTGTAGAGCAGGTTGGCCCATAATACCACTCTATAGCTGGAAAATATAGGAAAAGTAAGAGAGCTGTATGACTCACTGATGACAGCTTATAGCTTGTGGGTGGCTGCTACTTTTAGTGGAAGGAACTAAGGCTGCATTATTCCAAGGAACCCTGGTTGAACCCTGGTTCCACCATAACAGACTACTGGGTACCTACCATACCCTAAATCAGCCTAACCCTAACTCTAGGACAATGTACGTTGTGCTTGTTGCTCGCTCCATACTGACTGAGCCCCTGGGGAGTCCAAGACATCCCCACATTATTAATTGTCCTAATTTGACCAGGTCAATTGATAACTCTCATTTTCAGTGACAACCAATAGAATTAAAGTGGGAAGGGACTGCAAGAGATTCAACAGCCAGTTAAATGTAAGGGGATGTTTGGTGGCCAGGTGGAGAGAGGTGTAGAAAGTATTGTCTTTATGAAACTTCCACACCTCCGATAAGTGTATTCAGTACATGCAGTGTTTTCTGCTTTCTGCTTCAAACCCAGAAAAAAAAATCTGTTTTCACTTGTTTTCATTTCAACCATGTGCAGCACCAGGAAGTAACTCTTATATTGTTATACAAATGTGCCAAAGTGATAAAGTTGTTTAGCATTGCAAGGCTGCCGACTCGACTGAGGCTTTCGCTGACAGTAGACAGAAGCTTTGCTTTTGGCTGATCGACACTTTCCAGAAAGTGTCCGTGCTTCTTAAATCTAACTGCTGTTTGTTCATTGGTGCAATCCATTTTTATACAAAACTACTGAGTGTACTTTCACTGGATTTCAAACTGACAAATTGTATCGATATTCGGTTGGGTACTTCAGGTACAAATTGCTGAAAATCACTTGGCTCTGGCCATTTTGCTGCAAACGCAAAAGAAGGTCGCATTCTGCCACACACTGAATGTGTTTTCCAGGCCTTCAGCTCATGCTCATTTCAAATTGCCCTCTGAGTGAATAAAAGCGCAGTGTGACTTTTATTACATTTTTTTTTTGAAAGGAAAAAAAAAAAAAAAAACTCACAGCATTAACTTTACTATTAACTTTATAAACTTCACTTTTAGCACTCTTCCCACATTCACGGTATTGAGGTTGTGCGTCAAGTGATGTTCATTTTGCCCTCGAAGAGAATTACTGCTGCCATGCTGCACCCAAATCATGGGTACACACTGGCAGTGATGAAAGGTGAGTCAACTCACCCATCTCATACTGCTCTCCTGGAGATTGTAAAGCTGCTGGTTTATACTGTAGTGTGTTTCATCACTTAAGTGCTTGATTGGCTAAACAGTCCACACACCTGGCTTCTGGGGCTTATACTGACAGATGAATGAAAGGAAATCACAAAACCTGCGGACACTGTGGCTTTATGAAACTGGAGTTTGAGGGCGCTGTGGTAAAGTATTTGGAGGGAAATGACTGCGGGGGCCACATAAACACAATCTCATCTTCCGCAACAGGGCTGTTTCCCATCGTCTTTGACTACAGTCTGTATCCTTCTCTTCAAATTTTATCCTGCCGCTTTCTCTCCTTCTTCCTTTCGTATGATTTTCTGTCATCAGGTTTTGAGTGTTGACGGTGATGGAGGGAACATGGCCCGACAGCTTGCTGTCTCCTCAAAAAGGTCAATGTTATAAATGCTGGCGTGCTGAGCTGACAGGGCTAGTATGGCTACAAATGAAAGGTAAGCCCCTTGAAAAGGCGATTGTACTGTCTCAGGGATAGGACGGCATTAATCCGCTCTGAAAAAATATCAAAGTTAAACGGAAACTTTAAAATATTCAATGGAATAAATAAATATGAATGTATAGAATTCTGAGCTGTGACTTGAATCTCTGGAGGGTAAACAGTATTCATGTTCCGTATACTATAGCATTGCGTGGAGGTAGTATGCATGAAATGCATACTGAAATGCTGATGTATATTAAGCAAAGATGAAGTAACCGTAATCATAGTTTAACTGCCCCCTCTGATGGTGAGTATTGACCTCAATATGTGTGGCACTTGAGTGACATTTCAAAGCAGTGGCACAGCACAAGATCGGTGACTGCAATGCATTTGTAATGAGGAGCCATTATCAGCTCTTTTTTTATCGCTGACACCTTTCATCATCTGAGTAGCAGCCCCGCTGATTTTAAACTTGAACAGAACAACTAAGCTGCTGATCTTCTGCTCTGCCACAACCGATCAGAGATTTTCCGTATAACAGACAGTCACTGACAAAAAACTGAAAGCATGAGATTGCGGAGATCCGATGTTTTAAGCTGACTTGATCCACCACATTGAAAAATGGAAATTATAGGATTTTAAAATTACAGAGGCTATAATAAAGAACATCATTTCGGCAATTTCTACTACTATTTGTTGCATTTACTAGAGTGTGGGGAAATGTGAACTCTTTGCATGATGGCTTTACTATTCTGATGATATTGAGACTAATGTTGGCACACCCTTGCAACTTCATTTCATTGATTCAGTAGTGGTACAGCTAGTACCTTAGTGTGGAGCTTTGTAGTGGAGAGAACTATCTACTACACATTTTCATGTTGAGACTGAAAGTTACAGCTCAATCAATTCAGTTGATAATCAAACTGAAATACTGAATATCACCCTTCACTGATAATTGTGCTAATAGGGCCTACCAGTTAATCACTCAACCAGTGATACAGCAGTGTCACCTAATAGCCTTATAGACTTATGGAGAACAACCATGTTGACCCTCTGTTGTGAGGAAAGTCAGCACAACTTCCGGGGAAGTACTTTGCTAATAAATAAATTGTCGATTACTTCTTTAGACAAATCCAGATGAGTCATTGCCGCCCTGCAGTCCAGGAGTTTGAGATCCCTTCCCTAGAGAGAGTGCGGGATCAAAACTAGTGACATGGTGAAGGCCAGTGTCATTTCTATGGTCGTTTCCTCTGAAAATGTCACTGCGTAGTAGGGGGTGGTATGATGAATTAAACCCTCAGTGGAGGGAGGAAACGGTGAAGCAGATGGGGAGTGACGTCACTCACAGCGCGGTGACGTTGGAGGACACCGCCGGAACATCCCGGAGCCCTCTGCTGTTGCAGTTCACCCTCCGGTCCTCACAGTGGCAGGCTTCTGGAAACATGTCCAGCACTGCAACACCACAGTCAAATGGGCAGTCAGAAACCCATTAAGAGGATTCTAGTGAGGACTGAGGATTGAGGATTCTAGTGAGGTTTGTCAATAAAGCCAAAAGAAACGTAACCTGAATGAACAAGGCAGAGTTTGGAAATCAATCTATCATGTGGATTAAACAGAACATCAACTCAATTCTAGCTATTGGCATAGTGTTTGGAAACACACAAGCAATCAATGGTGTTGTGCTTCAGGGATTTTAGCTCTAAAATATATATATATATATATGTGTTTACCTTGGCATTCTCACTACTGGTCCATGTGAATGCTATTTTTTCTATTTGTTAATTTATTTGTTCTTTACAACCTCAAAAATAGATTACTGTTAATTGGATGCTAATATGAATTTTGCATCTCTTAATGAATTTGCTTAAATGCTGGTGTCAAACGTTAAGAGATGAAATCGAGGTGTCAGTGAAGATGTGTGTGTGCTAATAACAGATGTAAAAAAGGGGACTTTTGACTTTTAACTACATGACACTTAAACTAATTTGAAGCACCTGTCTCCTCATTCCCTAATTAGAAATCTATTGTTTTGTTCTGAGACTTAAAGCAATAATGGAACAATTAGGTAATCTTTAACAAAGTCTAATCTGCACAGTGGATGGAAAAAAAAACACTTAGAAAGCTGATTCCATTGCAAACATCCCTTTATTTGTTTTTCTGTCTACAGAAACCAACCCATAGCAAATGTGCAAATAATTCATATGAGCCAATAGCAGATTCCTGCCAGGTAGTAAAACCAAAACTGTGTTTCAAAACACATACCTGCATACTACCCAGAATGCTTAGAATGCTGGCCCTTCTTGGACAAGACTGGACTTACAAATAGGGAATTTTGACACTGAAGAATCAAGTGCTGCTGCAAACCTCAAGTACATTAGTATAAGTACACTTAGGAATTCCCTGAATGTTCTCACATTCTTGGGACGACATATATGTAGTAGCATACAGTAGTGTATATGTTTCCTTTCTTGATATGTGATGCTACTTACACAAACTGCAGAAGTAAGAAATTAGCAAGGAATTTAGCTTGTTTTCTCAACATAAGTGCAAGATATATATATATATATATATTCATGGCCTCACAAAGAACTTCTTGTTTTTCTCTTTGTACTGCATACTTCTGGTAAATGAAGAAGAAGAGAAATAATATTACTCACAGCAGTCCTTTGACTTTTGGACATTTGTCTTCTGAAAAGCATCAAAAAGGTGAGGCCATCCGCTGTTATCAACTGTGGACAGTAAGGGGGGAAATGGGTAAAAGGGAATAACGAATGTATCATTTGTGTATGTTTGTGAGTGTGTATGAGTGTTCATGCACATAATAATAGAATTATGTTTTTCATGCGCATATACAGTACAATACAACTAAACATCAATGTCTTATATTATCAGTTGCTTGCCAACAGTTAATATTATGGCTTGGTCATAACTTGAATCATGGTCACATATTTAATTATTACTGTTGCACACTGTGCCATTATCAAAAACAAACACATCTTCAAACATATTCACTCTGATGTACATTTTCTGACCTTATTTTGCTTTTAAAAAGTTTTCAATAGAATGCAAATCTTGCAAGTGTCACAATACAGTGTTTATATACACACATCTAACCTGTACCAAATTCTGTAGGAATTAAGCTCATGAGGTAATGTCCATTATGTCTTACACTCTTACTCCTATTTTGCTGGTCCCGGGTCAACTAACTTGTCTTTTACAGAAGAAATGCTCTATAATGTCTTTCACAGATTGCTGCTGACACAGATGCCCCAGTAGTTGGCCTCTGCTCTTGAAAATGGGGTCACTAGTCCTTCATTCTAGGTGTCAGAAAAGAGCCCGCTTTCTGGACCAGACTAAATAGCTTTAGCAGTGCCTCCTGTGACTTTTGGTGACTGTTTCTGCATCTCCTTGCCTCTCTTTCTCTCTTTCCTTTCTGTTTCGCTCTTTCCTTTCCTTTACAATTTGCATGTATCAATGTCATATTATGTAACACATGGACATGTGTAGCTAAATGTAATATTAACATTGACAAATTAGTGCTTTGTTTTTAAAAGGGAAGCACAATTATTTGATCTCTCTCTCTCTCTCTCTCTCTCTCTCTCTCTCTCTCTCTCTCTCTCTCTCTCTCTCTTTCTCTCTCTCCCTCTCTCTCTCGCTCTCTCTCTCTCTCTCTCTCTCTTTCTGCATTGGATATTTATTATTCTAATCCCATGTGAGAAAAAAAAAAAACTGTCAGAAGTGGAGAAGGGAGAAGGAGGCGAGGAAATCATTAAAAATGAATATCCAGAAATATCAGTGATGAGCTCATGTTGCTGGGTGGTCACTGGTGGCAGTACACCCTCCGTCCCATCAGCCCGCTCTCTTGAACAAGACGCGTGCTTCCCTCAGTCCTCTCACAAAATAGGTCATTTTTTATGAGTGTGAAATGTGCTTGAATTAAATATCAATTATATGTAAATCAGCCCATCTGATGAGGTTTAGGTCCAAAGCTTCGGGGGACAAATAGCAAACATCAAATGATGGCCGCGTATATTTTCACTATCTGTAAGTCATACGGTAGCTAGGAGATATGAGCGGCAGGGGGATGAGATCAAAGCCACGATAGCATCAGTGCCCTCTCTTCTGGCTGGATGGCGCCCGTCCACCGCGCGCGCGCGACGCTCACCGCAGTTCTCCTCGTCCGCTCCGTTGGCGCAGTCCTGCACGCCGTTGCAGTGGCGCGGCTGGGGCAGGCACACCGACAGGTTACCGCACGGGAACTCCCCCAGCGGGCACACGTCCGCCACCGCGAGCGTGACGGCCGGCTCCTCACCGGATCCCTCTACAACGAGATACTAAAGCATTTCTAACTGGGAAGGGAGAGGCAGAGGGAGAGAGAGGGAGAAAGAGATAGAGAGAGAGAGAGAGAGGGAGAGAGAGAGAGAGGGAGGGAGAGGGAGAGAGAGAGAAGGTGGGAAAAAGAGGGAAGGAGGGGAGAGAAAAGGAGAGAGGGGGAAGAAGGAACCGTTTGGCTCCTCACTCAACCCGTCTGAAGTGACATGCTGAAATCATGGCATGCTGGAGATAGAGATAGAGGTGGAAAATAGACGGTGGAGAGAGGGTGAAAAGAATAAAGGGGGATGGACGGAAGGGGATAGAAAGAGGGAGGGACGGGAAAAGAGACTGACAGAGGGGGGAGCAGGAGACACACACAGAGAGAGAATTCTTCTAGCTGTCCCAAGTGCATTGTGGGAGAGACCACTGGTATCCCCCCCCTTCCTGCACACACAAACCTTTGAAGGAGGCACATTGACATTGACATATTAAGATGGACTTAACAAGCTTAAATGCAATTAGCCACAGACAGGGAAAGAGGGGGTTTACAGAAGATAGCACTTTCTTCCTCTTGATTACAAATACTGATTTAATTATCTTATGTTCCATTGAAACAAAATAATAAGCATGTTGTGCACACAAATTTGTAAATTATAACAAGGATGTGCAATTTAACCTCTGATCTCCTCTCATATAACATCTCTCAGCAGATAAATTAAAATTGAATTAAAGTCATTAGAATTTTTTCTTCCTTGATATTAGCCTGCATAAATGCCAAATCATCATTTTATTGAATTAAATTATTGAAGACAAAGATGAATGATTAATTGCATTAAATCGTAAAACCACATTTTGGATTCAGGCCCATCCCCATGAATCCCTCTTTGTCTTGAATGCAATATAGGGGAGATTGTTATTGCACCTGTCTGAAAAACCTAGAAAATCTACATCACAACACATGTGGGGAGGGGGGGGGGGGGGACTGGAGACAAAATATCCCCTTCATTGTTATTCTGCCGAGACATCAAAATGAGGCAATGACAAACAGGTAGAAGATAGTGTAGTTTGATGTCACTATTACTAATACCAAAGCAGAAACAGAAAAAAACTTGTCACATTTAACTTGCTCATGAATATACTGTATCACGACAACAATTATTCAACTGACTTTTAAAGTCATTCAAATATTTGTGTGATCTGTATGAAAAATGTTCTTCATATACCTGGGGCGTGCGTAGGATTTTAAAAACAACCTGTCACAGGGAGCCAAAAAAACAAAAAAAAAAAAACAGAGATTGCCATTGAGGACCTGAGGAATTGTGATCCCAGATAGTTACAAAATCTAGGCAATGAGGATAGTGGATGTAATGAAATAAATTACGCTTATCCATTTGTATGAACTCAAACTACTGTCCCTTCTAAATGACAACACTGTTGTTGACATGGCAACCATGTATACGTGCCAAGACAGATGTGTTCAAATGTGCAGTATGATGAAAGCAAGTATAATTTGTTGAATTACATTGTATTGGCATATTCAAGATTTCATTTAGAGGCAATCAATTTTTCTTTTTTCTTTTAAATGTAAAATACTATATGATGATAATTGACTTGTGACCCTGACCAGGATAAGTGGGTATAGATAATGGATGGATAGATGGATGACAATTGGCCCCTGTTATAGAGTGATAAAAATAAATTATTGACACCTTTTCAACAAATTTTGGTATATTATCAACTTTGATGGCATATCATCAGTGAAATGGCAGCTCACATTTGAATAGCACATAGTGGTGATCTAGGATCAGGCCGGTATTTTCATAAAGAATTTGTGGCTCTTTTCTGAAGAGCAGAGCGTTTAAATTCTTATTTAAAAAAAAACATCCAATTTCACATAAATATAATGCAAACACACATATACAGGTTCTGCTACATATAAACACACACTCATAATGCATACATATTTTAAGCTTCATGAGCTTCGGTAACCGGCGATGTCATTGGCTCCAAGGTGTCTCTGGCATGTTGCTGTCAGGTCACATGACTGATGGAAGTAATCCTCAACAATGATCCCATTTCTGCCACCACTCGCGTGACCTCACAGCCTCAAGACCTCACTCCTGGCCCACATTTGCATGCATCCGCCTTTATGGGTGGGGCTTCTGTTGGCTCCGCTTAGAAAAGAGGAAGTGCCTTTCATATGCAGTTGTGGTCTAACGCATAAACTACAATGGACCAAACGGCAGGATTAGTTCTTATCCATTCATCATATCACTCTTCCTCAACTAAAGTAAATCTCTGATTGCAGGTTCTGAAGCTCTGTGGTGATGACAGGCATTTGTGAGCAGAGAACAGTAGGGTAGTGGTCAGGAAATTAAATTTATGTAAAGAGTACTCAACACTGTGCCCAACTTGGTCTTGAACACCACAATATCTCTGCTTCAGCTTAATGACTATATCATTGCAAATATGTACATTATTGTGATTAATCATTTTGAATTAAATAATAAATTAAATGTTTCTATTTATTTCTTAATTACCAGATTTGTATTTTTTTTTTTAATAGTTTAAAAGGGACAACTGAGAGAGTTTGTCTGTTTTACACATTGGAAATCTAACAACTGTAATTGGGATTTAAAATCCGTAGCTGACAGTGTGCATTGATGTATTGCCCACTATTGTTAAATCTAATGGCTTCAAAGTTTGGGAATTACAATGCATACTGATGCACAGGTTATTACAGACTGCTGAAGGGTTTCTGTGTACTGGTTTAGTCAGGATCAACTGCTGTTCTTTTTTTTCTTTTTAATTTGCCACTCAATGTCAGGCTGAACATGTACAATTTCCAACCTAATTTGTAATGTGTAAGTATCTGAAACTGCAGCCCCAATTTGGGAGATTGTAGACATCTGTTCTCCTCTGGAAAACACGTCATGTTGCAAGCCTGTTTGTTTTCATCTCAGACTATGGCTAAGGTTGTATAGAGTGGAGTCAGAGGAAGACCTATCATATGTGCCTTTGACATGCAGTCTACGTGTGCCTGATATTGAGAGATGACACAAGGACCCCTAACTGACTGAACCTTGACATACTGACCTTGCATACTCCAGGGTGAAACATTCACCAATCGCGCAACACCCTTTTGAGATACTGGCCAGTTGGCACAGTCTAGATCACACCCGAGACCACACGGCTCATCCTTGCACCACAGCATGGCCCCTTAACTGAATGAGTCACCCAGCCAACTGCTGGCTTTCTGAATATCCCTCAGAAGAATGCAATAGTGAATCATCACTGTGAGAGTGAGACTTTGTGAACCATAAACTGGTTCACAAAGTCTAATCGTACCACAACAAGGTACGATTAGCCCCCTGAGTTAAACACCAATGTTCAAAAGCCGAGGGACATAATCACACTCTTGTAGTTCCTTAACGGTCATGTCGTGTTTTATAGCAGATGCTAACCTCCTTGCCGATGCCTCTGAACTACTAATGTGCTGGTAACCAGTGATGGTATGAGTCAATAAATTTAACAGTGTTTATACACATAAACTCTGTAGGCCATTAGAGGTGAAACTGAAATGCTTTAATGTTTGGATCAGCTGGACGATCCCGTGATTAATGTCAGAGTAACATGCTGGAATTGTGGGAGGGGGGTCAGAGGAATCCCAATACATGCACGCCCTTTGTTTACACTGACACCGGAAAACATATCCCCACGGCGAGAGTTATAAATATGTGAAATAACTTGCCGACAGTCACAGGCAAGTCAGGGCCTCTGGAATCCTTCAAGGCCAAACTATTCACGAAACACGTTCCATGCTGATTACCGGCGTTGAGCTCTTATAGGACATGCATTTTACCTCCACATTTAGTAATTTACCTAGAGAAACTTAGAAATAGCAAACAAAAAAACAGTAAATTATACTTAGTTATTACTGTTCTCATCTTATTAATTACACATGATTAATTTCCAAGCAAAGGGAGTTGACAATTACTTCAGTTTTAGTGTTATCTGGACTTTTTATCTGGAGATTGCCGTTTAATCGCAGTTGTTTAGACAAAGTTGCAACGGGTTCCGCAACTTACAGTGAACCCCTTGCGGTCGGATATACACAGATGGGGGGGTTTCTATGAACTGGTGTAGGGTGTTGTTGGGGTCCAATTGGTTTTCTAAATATCCCTCACCACCTCACACTTGTGATTCGCCATTGAAAGCTGGTACCACGGATAGCTGGTCTTGCAAAGGAAATGGTCTTTCAGTACCCTCAGTATTTTCAGTAGTCCCACATGACTTAGTACAGTCACCATTGGAAGTAAGGGAATAACCCCACTTCTAGTCCTCTTCTGCAGCCCATCTGTATAGTTTCAAGGCAGTTGGTTGAAAAGGCTGTGTTCTGGAGTTTCTCGGCTTCAGTCCACAGGGGCTAGACTGGCAGGTTTTCCAGCCAGTGCTTCATAATCCTGGAACTCTTTCCACACAGAGAGGAAAACAAACCGAGACAGTCTGGGAGATAATCTACGGTGGCCCATTGCGACCATGGTAAAATAAAAATAAATTGGTTTGTGATGTCGAAAAATATGCAACATATCTGGTTTTTTGATTTTTAACTTTTTTGGCTGACCATGTCTATTTAATTTATGATGGCTCATTCTGGCTTCAGTATGATTAGGGCGTGTCAAAATTCAAATGAACAGCCACAACCTTCCATCACACGTATTAAATTAGAACAATAATAATGAACAAGCGCAACTGCTAAAACTATGTGTGTTACTGTGTGCTGCTGCTCTTTTCACCAACACACTTCATGGTGGAGATGAACTTGTACATTATTGTGGTTTTTTGATATCCCGAGGTTGGAATCCAGAGGTTTTCATCTTGCAATCTCAAGAAAACCACCTTAATAATATTAAAATATTAAAACATGTATCTAGTCATTTTCATACAATAATTTGCTCATTTAGAATTTCTGAAATAGTACCACCCTAGCATCAATGAGTCATCGTAATGTCCAGCGCAACCAAACTCAATCAAGACCATAGCTCAAAAAGATAGCCTGGGGTTGGATATCTGAATACATACTGGGTTGTCTCAGCTTGCTCATTGTACTTGGAAATGATGCATGCAATAAAACCATGAGCTACTTTTGTTCAGTTATTCCAGTGAGCTATTTCAGTATATTCTCTCCTGGGCAAGACTCCTAAACGCTGCTCCTGGAGAGCTGTGGGATATGCTGGTTTTTATTGTTAACGAGCACTTTTTTGGTCAATTAAAGCAGTTAATTACACAGCCTGCCCACCTTAACCTGCCTTTTAAGGTCTAAATTGCTTGTTAAAGAACAATACAGCAGACTCTGTGGCCTTCGAGGACCAGGGCTGGGAACTCGCGCTCTCGAGTGTGGGTGGATTAACCTTTAAATGTTCTCATACTGGGGTAATTGCTAAGTGATTGTTTGCATTCGGCAGAAAAAAACAAGCTTCCTTGCATTCTCTCTTCAAAGAAAACCTAGGCTGACAGTTCTGATACCAGGTATTGTATCCACATCACAGAGCAAAGAGATTTTTGTTTCTTTAGAGTATCTCTGTGTTTTAGAGGCAGAGGCAAAACCTCCCCTAGCCATTACTGTACATGATTAAGTAATTAAGGTAAACTATTATTTGGGTAGAGTAATCCTGAAGATTACTAGTCAATATAAGTGAATGGGTTGTGATTAGCTGTTATTCAGTCATCACCATTATTATTTTCAGATACCTTGTTATAACATGAGAATCAATATGCCGCAACATAAAGGATATTTAAAATACTATTTATGTGCATGAGGAAATGTTTATGAATGTGTGTGTGTGTGTGTGTGTGTATGCATGTGAGTGGATTATACAAAAATAGTACATGTAGACACAATGAATAACTTGTATTTCAAGCGTGTAAGCTAACTATTATATAAGTCAGCCCGTCACAGTGCAAGTTTTATTCTGTACAGAAAAATGATTTAAAACAGATGCACAGAACCACTCTTCCCCTCACAATCGTTTATCATTTCACAGCCTCACCCTAGGAATGACAAAAAGCCATCTTTGTCAAGTTCACGTGTCTTTTAAAGAGTTCTGTTAGCAGAACAGGACAGTGTGGAGTAGTCACAGAAGATTCAGTGACAATAGGAAGTAATCAATTTTTTTTTGTTTGCAATGCATGTGATAGGTTGCCAGGACTTTGTGGAAACAGAGACTTTTGATTGTTCAAGACCAGGCACGGCATCAGGATACACGCACTCTAGACGACAGGCAAAATGAAGAGATCTAGATGTAGTGAATTGCTTGCTCTAGTATTTTGGTTTCTCATAAAAAAGGCAAAAAATAAATTCACACTTGTTCAGTCTGCAGTTATTTTAATCTGCCGCATCCCCAGTGGCTTTTGGCAATTTCCCTGATTTGTCGCAGTAACTTGGCATATTCATACATTTGCAGCAGTCAAAATGAATCGCTTGCCTGAAACATAACTGATTAATTCTGGAACACTTGTTAATGATACAAATGGTATCATAAAAATTATATACAGCAAAGCAAAACTTTTCTATGTTTCCATATGCCCTTTGGCTTTATTGTCAGTTACAGGCTGGTTGCAAAAATAAATACATACATAAAAAAACAGATGGCAGAGTGAGCTGTCATACAATGAGCAGTCAATTACTCACATTTTTTAAATCAACCAAGATACTGTGCTTACTATTAAAAAAAGAAAACAAAACAGAAAGCATGATGGTTGTCAACAAGTTACATGTCTGCTTGGCAGCTTCCATTAGAGAACGTGGCCATTAAAAAGTATTTATTTTGTTGTCATTTTATTTTTAGGTTTGTGTTCGTTCCCCCTGTCAAGCACAGATGGTAGCCTCTCACCTTAATTAACCATGACTCAAAGAGTAATTTATTCATTAATCACTCAATAATCTCTTCCCTTCCTTTGTAACAGGTGAGCTGTTCTGATGCATTTGCTCATATGCAATTATTTTTTACCTGATCTGATGAAAGTTAATGTGTTTTGACTCCCCTATTATTATTATTATTATTATTATTATTATTATTATTATCTTCTATCTTCATGGTTTGACAGATAACAGAGCTCTAGGGAAAACTGAAACACTCATAAAACAAACCCCCCACAGAGCTAATCATCAAAATATTGAATTTCATCTTCCTCAAAGCTCTGGCTATTTCAGTCCACAGCACCATGTCACTGCGACCAGCATCACTGTGACCAGCAATGCCCCATATACATTCTCATTCCACCTTTCCCCGCCTGTATTACAGTAAGAAAAGGAATCCTAATCTCACTCCAAATAGTTCTGCATCTCTTCCTTACTCTGTTCATCTCCCCAAGCTACTACTACCCTGTAATACATTTTTGTTGGTTATTATGGGATGCAATAAGAGACTTACCTGCGACTGCAATGAGGGCAGTGAAGTGTGTCAGGATGGAGAGAGGAGACATGGCACCGGCGTCCTGATAATCCACACTCTCACTGGGCTGGCGGAAACACGACTGGCTGAGGAGCTGATTCCACGCGCTGGCGTTTTCACAGAGACGCACGCTCAAGCTCCCGGCGACCGCGCACTCACTGAGCACATGCACTCTCACTGAGCACATGCACTCTCACTGAGCACATGCACTCTCACTGAGCACATGCACACTCACTGAGCACATGCACTCTCACTGAGCACATGCACTCTCACTCGCCGAACACATGCTCGCACGCACAAAGCCACACACACACATTGCCTTGCACTGACCATGCACTCACGTACCTGTACTTATTACGCTTACCATAACACAGGCTGGAGCACCAACTGCACACAAACACACACACACACATGCACAGTTGAGTAGGTTTCGTTTGAACATTGGGGCGGGGACACATTAAGCGGGGGGTCTGGGGGTCCTCCCCCTCGGAAATTTTGAGCATCAAACACAATCATTTCCTGCATTCTGGTGAATTTTTATGCACCAATTTGTTCCTTTTCTGCATCAATTTAAAAGTACTCTGCTTCTTTCACGTTTTCACTGGGGGGGACAAATGCACGTGCATTCCCCCCGAAGTCTACGCCTATGCACATGCACACACACACACACATACACACACACATTCATGCATTTACTTAGGGTAATCCCTGTCGCATACACTCACATCCACTCTCACTCTGAGACAGACAAATTCCAGTGCCTTGCTTGTCTTATATAAACATATTCCACAGGGTTTGATTTGACTTCCCTCTTTATTCATGCAATGATAACTATTCAAACAAATAGATCAATAAATAAAAATACCTTCACAGCCAGGAGAACCAGAGAGGGAATATAGTTTTGTCTCGCCACATACAAGCTGTTAGAGTCAGATTGAGAGGCAAAGTTCATAGTCTGATTCAAGAAGAGCACAATGACATTTAAGGTGCTTGCCTGTTCAAAATGACCCAAAAGACAAAGGTGTTTTCAGTGTGAATTGGGATGAGATCTCTGTAGCTCCTAATATGTTAGGCAGAAGTGTTTGCTTTTTTGATCTAAACTGGGTTTTGAACAACAATAGAAATTTATGGGCAAAAAGTCTCCTACAGCTTCTCCTACAGAAAAGTACCTGAAAACGCATGAATCACATACAGAGTGCCATGTCAATAATAATTTTTTCTATAGACACACATTCAAAATTGCTGTCTAAAAAGGTTATTAACTATAATAACAGCAGTAGAACTAGCTATGTAGATGCTAGAATGCTAGGAATGTACGTAGGTCTCAGAACAGGAGGAACTGATATGATGTAAGACATGTCGATGGCAAGACTGTTCGATGGTTCAATTTTTTTTTTTTCCCACTGGTTCAGTCAGACTGAGTGGTTTGACATTTTGTCTTTGGCTGCTCTTTGGTAGTTAAGACTGTAGGTAATGATTCAACTTCTGTGGAAGTTTAGGTTGACATCTACTGGCTGAAACATGAAGCGTCCTGTACATACACAGCACCATGTCCAGTGTTAATTCAACTCTAACAGAGTAAAATTGAGTCCAATAAGGACACTATGTACTCTGTAAGAGCATATTTTATGCTGAATATTTCACTGTGCAATACCACAGCATAACATCAAACTCTCTCATTTATTTTATTTATATTTAATTTATATAAATAATAAAATAAAACACGGACATATATTTTGTATCTCTGGACAATTGAGGATTATGCTTTTTGTTGTTGGTTGTGCTGGAGATTCAAAGTAAGAGTCCATCAGAGTTAACTCATAAAAGGGGAGACGCAATGTTCACTCACATCCTGAAGCTGTTTGAAGAGGGAAACAGACGCAGGCAGGTACATGGCTTAAGTCCTGCCCGCTGGGGCAAAGAGAGAGCTCGCTGGGGAACTCCAGACTGCCGTGAGCACCATGTGCAATGCAGCTCAGCCGGAGTTCCTCCGTCAGCACGTGCTAGCGCGTATGCGTCACGGAAGGCCATGGGCTATAACTTCGTTTTCGCTGCTAGCAATATCTCCGAAAATGTATTCTATATGCGGCTGGCGTGGTAGCCAGTTTTCCTTTGAAAATTACTTCTCCGATGAAATCGTCCTGCTGCCTGCCAGTCACTCATTTTCAATTCACACGGTGAAGCCATTTGGAACTGCAGCTCATCTGATTTTTTAAATCTGTACTCCAGCTAACACAAATATAGAACCTGGGCAGATTCCAACTGTCTGGCAATATGGGCCATTTGGAATTCTAAAATGTGACCTGATTTCGTGACCTTCAAAATATGCTTATGATATAGGTATGCGTAGTGTTTGATTGATTGGTTGGTCTTAAACTTTGAGATTGGTAGCATGGAGGATCTCCTGTAGATGAAAGTCGCCTATTTCTAACGCAAGTGATAATGCATGCCCAATTACCAGCTAAAATAAACAGTAAACTAATCAGCATGCTGGTGATTTCTCATTGTTTACGCAAGTATGTTACAACTGGATATGTGCAAGGTGTAATGGTGTGCTGTTGTTTCAGCTAATGTAATGACAAATTTGTATTTACCACAGATGTACTGATGAGGCAAAGGGACTGTGCAAGCTGCTGAACCTGATTTCAATAGAACAGTATTATTTTCTGGGAATTTCCACAGACTTCTTCAGAGTACTCCGACACATGTGCTGTATGCATATGTATTTTCCATTCTAGCCAGTTTTTAAACATTAAGAAGTAGATACTAGTGGGTTGATGAAAAAAAAAAAATGTTTGTACAGTGAACAGTTAAAATTCCTCAAACATTATCACTTTGACAAATTCAATATCCAAATTTTTTTTTTTTCATTTTCTAAATAGATTCACATGTAGATTGCATTGAAATATGATTTTTTGGTCTTCAATTACAAACATTTTTTTAAAAAAACCTGGAGGGTGGGGGGGGGGGGGGGTGGGGGAAGGCTAACTGCTAATACATCAAAAGCATCAATTATAGCAGTTGCAGTGAAGGACACGGCTCAAGCTTAATTTAACCACGTGGTGAAAAGCTGAAACTTTGACAATGTCCTCTAAATGTGCTTTTTATCTCCTACATTTTCCAAGTAATATTTCTGCCAAAAGCCTCATGCTAAATCTGCATTATAATGCACAAAGTTATACGCTTCACTTATAATCATGATTAGGTGAATAATTAGCTTCCTCTTTTGATGCGTCCTGTGGTGGCATACATGATGAGTACTTATAAATAGTTTTCCTTGAATAATTGATCAACAAAAAAAAAAGATTAATATATGTAATTTATGTAGTATACACTGCAGAAGGAGTAAGCTGCACCCCCTGCAACCCTGACCAGGAACAAACAGGAATAGATAATGGATGATAGATGATGATAGATGATGATGATGATGATGATAATAATAATAATAATAATTAGCATAATTTATGAGTCTTACATGACACAAGTTATCTTTTAGTTGTTCAGGTAACTGTTGTGGTGATTGTCTGATCTGCAATCCTGGAAATGTGTGTCCAGTGGTCAGTGATGACAGCACATGTCAACACTGCCCCCGGACTCCGCGGGCACCCCTCTGCGGGCACCCCTCCGCGGGCACCCCTCCCCTTGGGAGACGCGAGCTGACGTCTCCCTCACATGTTTGTGAGCAGCGGCAGGCTTATCTCACCACGCACCGCCGGGTTCGTTTCAGCCGCTGTTCCAGATACGCTGCGCCGTCCGTGGGGAGTTTTCTGCTTTGTGCAGACTGTCCAGGACTTTCCCTTCGGGTGAAGGAGGAATTTAGTGCGCATCTCAAGAATTGGGTGTTTGGCCCAGGCATTTGTTACATGGCTGAAGGCTGCTCAGTTTTTTTTTTTCGTTTTTTTTTTCGTCTTTCAGGTTGACAGGTATGGGGGAGAGAGGGCACATCTTTTCTGCAGACGGATAAAAATGACAGGAAGCAACCTTTTCACCAGCTTATTATCGCAGATTCTCTAGCTCCACCAGATACTCAGGTTCACGATCCTTACATAGAGTGTCTCCCTACCCTCAGAGCTGAAACATTCCAAATTGCAGATCTCAAAATTCACACAAGGGGTATGACCAACACCTGTTACCAGAAGTACAGGAGCTGGTGATCTGTTGAGGCTAAACAATCAGTGTTACTATCTCAAAATGTCTTTTCTTTCCTAATTAGGAATGCTCACTAGCAAGTATCGATCACATGTCTTGTAGCTTCACCATCCTCTGTTTAGTTGCAAGGGTGCAGACCATTGCCTCCTCCAACATACAGTACACACAACCAGCTGTTGCACCTTTTCACTTTGTAACCCACAAGTTGAGCTGTGCAGCAAGAGAGCTGAATGTCATCCACTGCTGTTACAGTACATAAGCCTATGTGACGAGGGTAGAGTAGACCCTGCTTGCGTCGTAGTTGGCACTATGATGAATTATGCACCTGCCCAATTATGACATCGCACACGGCCAGCACTGCCGCGGACTGCAGGCACGTTTATTGTCTGAAGGAGGCCATGTTATAGCCAGAGGTGGGGCTCTGTATTTGCATTTGTGTCCATGTCACAAGCTGATGGAGCTGAGAGTTAGTGAGTGTACTGGAGGCAAGGGCTTTTTATTTCATTCTCTCACCATGGAGGCTGTTCACACTAGTGCTTCAAAAGCTCATCTGTATGGTAGCGGCAGACTGAACTCAATTTATCTTGTATTTGTCTGAGGAGGAGGGGGAAGAAGAAGAAGAATTGTATTAATTGTATCCTGAACCTGCCCCCCACCCCCCATTTTCACAATTAAATGAAATTGTATTAAACAGAAACTGGGCTCCATGTTGAACTTCTCTTATCGAGTGTGCAAGAATGTTTTCCTGCAAGATCTAGTGCCCACTTTCTCTCCCTCCTTTTATGTGCAAGGATAAGTAAGGAGACAAGTTACTGCCTTTCCTCCACTCACCTACAAGTGTCAAGGGCTGATCTGTTAAAGCCACTGCCAGGCAGTAGAGACAACAAAGAAGTAAGAAAAGCAAAATATCCCCTCTCAGGCAATCACAGTGAAGTATATTGTCTGACATAATTGGGTGGCAGTGTAGTATAATGGGTAAGGAGCTGGTCTTGTAACATGAAGGTCGCAGGTTTGATTCCTGGGTAGGACACGGCTGTTGTACCATTGAGCAAGGTACTTCGCCTGCATTGCTCCAGTATAAATGGATACAATATAAATGCTATATAAAAAGAAATCTGGATAAGAGCATCTGCTAAATGCTTGTAATGTACTGTACCTTTAAATTATTTAACTGAACCTCTGTGCGTTATCTCTTGGTTTGCGTCAGATACCATAAATTACATGATAATTTTTCATAATGTTTCAAGAACATACGAATCTCAGGCATAACAGCCTGCTTTTTATTTATGTTCAACAGTCATCACGGGTGAATCATTATGCTAAATTAGAAAATAACCTCTCGTACCCCATTCATAAATTCATTCAGTCATGCGGATGGATGCTGCTGATGAATAACTAGGTACTATCTGAGTCCACACAGCTTCACTACACAGCATGTAAGCACACTGAACATCACATCAGGCACTGAAGAATTCAAACTAATTATATGCAATAGTTAATTTATTCACATTGCAGTACACTGCAGGACGGATGATTTGCATTTAATTTTAAAATTCGTTGTAAATGTATGCCATTCTCAATAACCTGTTTGTGGACCTCATTTCCTGGTCTTAAATTTTTAAATCTCATTTCTCAGTCCATTATTGCAGCCATAGCTTTCAATACTGTGCTAGTAACTAGTGTGTTGAAAGCTTTTACAAACTGAAATATCACATGGTACCAATCGGTACTACTACTACTGTTCTACACTACTACTGCAACTAATAATAATAATAATAATAATAATAATAATAATAATAATAATAATAATAATACTAGATTTACATGCAGAACTGGGTTTCCAAACTCTAAGGTTATCGGTTTGATTCCCAGATGAGGCACTACAATAACTGTTGTGTTAGCTTAATTACTTCAGGAAAACAATATCCAGCTGTACAAATACATTTTATGTAAAAGCAGACAAGCTGTACGAGTCACTCTGGATAGAGAGCATCCGTAAATGATCTGTAGCAAACACACATTGTCGTAAGCAGCCAGGGGGCTGGAAAAGCAATGCAATAGCCCCATCCTGTGGCTCTCAGAGAAAATTCAACTGACAACATATTTGGTGTGTTGAGAAACACCCACTCGGTGAACTTGAATTACAAACATATGACCATAGAATGCCCTTCTCACACTATGTGACCAATTATGTGTTGTCTCAGAGGAACCCCAACACTAGAATGGACCCTGTCTGAGTGTGGAGGTCCTCACTACGCCAACTGAAGGTCCTTTTGCTCAGTGATTCCAAAATCTGAGCCCACAATCCAAGTAAGCCCAACACATATAATCTGTGAATCCGTTCCACCACTAATTGAAATGTAAATCAATACATTTTTATATAAATAGAATTTAAATGTGTTCAAAGCATATTGCGTGAAAGTGCTTGGAAAGTGCATTATATATGAAAAATAATTGAATTGCAAAAGCGTAATGCACTGGAAACATCATTAAATCATCAGCGACTCCTGAACCACATTTTTGGAACCGCTGTTCTAGATTGATGTATCAACCCTGAGCGTCGCCACATACTAAACCAGCTGCAGACTCCACAGCAGCTGCTGTCAGCTTAGTACTTGAGTATGCCATTTCCTCACAAAGTTCTCTCTGTAGCATTTTGACATTGACAAATACAAGATCTTTGCAGCACCTGTGCAGCATTATCAGATGCATATAACACATGCAAAGAGGGGGAGGCAGGAGATCATGACCAAGATGCCAATCAAACGTGTGTACTGCCCCCCAGAGGAAACTAAAAACTTTTTTTTTTTTTTTTTAATAAAGGGGTCAGGGTTAGACTAGTATCTCTCCTACACAGCCATACAAACCCACTGTTGACCATTGAAAATGCATTACATTTCAGCATTACAGATGCTTTTATCCACAGTGACTAACATGGATAACATTTTTATATATACAGCAAATTTATATGGCTGCATATTTCATTGAGACATTTAAGGTTAAATTTATAAAACCATCCCATTCGATGAAACAACAGAGACCACTGCATAAAGGCTTTCTTGGATGTCGCAACCGTGATCTATAGTTAGCTAAATCAGAAGTAAAATTATAGGATAAAACAACAGTCCTTTCATACTGTCGATAAGGTCATTATAAGTGGTGTATAAGCTTCCGAAGTGTGAATGTTGGCCCAGAGAAGAAAAAAAAATCTATTTTATTGATTTTATCTTGTGACCTTCATCCTGAGGCTTGAGCCCACTGTCCATTGGGGATAAAGGAGGAAAGATTAGTGTCTAATTATTGGCTTGAAATTCAAATTACTGTATACTAGGTGGCGATATTGCCTTGTTTTGAAATATATAGCTCACACACATTAAATTTCTTTTTTTAATGTGAAGCTTCCGCAATAAAACTTTATTTGTTTTGTGAAGTAAGTAGAAAGGTGCTACAAGTGCTTTTGTCTCCTTGTTCAAAGTTAGCTTCAAAGCACTATTTATGTCTGTACAAAACCAGATGTACTCTACTTGAACAAAACTCTCATATGCTTTATATATTATGAATTATTCATAAATTATTAATCTGACAGCAGGCCCTTTGTACTCTAGTGAGGCGACTGCTTCTGAATGGAATGGCTCCATTGTCCAAACTCCAAACTAGACGTTTTGGAAAAGACAAACAAATTTTATTTATTTATTTATTTATTTATTGATTGATTGATTGATTGATTTTATAAAAACTGATCCCCTACCCCGTGGTTGTGCTTATTAATTGTCCACCAAAATCCATCCCTGACTTTTCAGAATATACTGACCTGTTGACACCTGCTCTGTTATGGTCTTGATTAAATGCTGAATAAATGCACCCAATGATGAGGGGAGGTGGATTTAGGCAACCCCACCCCAGCACACACACACACACACACATGCCCACCTCTAAATTCACAGAGAGACTCACAAAGAGAAAGGACTTCAATGCTTTGAATGTGCTGATTGTGACTTTCCATCCATCATAGCTGAGGAACAAAAGCACACCAGAACATACACCAGAACATGACTTTGGAGCTTCAAAAAGTGTTACAAAATTGCAAGCATTTGCTATCATATATTCACATTTTAATGCAATGTGCACATTTTGTTGAATGAGAGCGGCTGTGGCAACATTTTGCCTGTGGCCTGTTCTGTTTCCACAGCGCTTGTTCATTCCTGCTGGGAAGTGCCGTATAATTAACTTCTCCCTGAGGAAACGTGTTGTCCGTTTCAGCTCAGACAACATCATTTCATTCAGTGTGAGATGTTTTTTTTTTTTTAGCCCACTATCTCTTACAGTTTCTGGAACAAACATCTGCACCTGTGGTTTGGATTTAGACTGAGTGGGAGCAATTGTAACACCGTAAATAATATATATATATATATATATATATATATATATATATATATATATATATATATTCTTTTTTTTTTTTTTTTAATAGCTAGCCGTTTCACCATTTGTCTTGGCGGAAAAATGAATTCTGTCTCCCTGCAGTCTGAAACAAGAGAAAACAACAAGTTACTGTCAAAAATTGTTAAAATGATAAATCTAAATATAAATATATGAAATATACATATTTGGAGGCACAGATGTAAGTAAGCAATATGCATGAGATGAAAACGTATTATTATTTTTTGCATTGACTGAAGCCATTATTGACACACAAGAAACATAAAAATACTGCTTCCGTAAATGAAGATACAGTATTTTGGCGTGAACAGGGTGTTGTGTGTGTGTGTGTGAGAGAGAGAGAGAGAGAGAGACAGAGAGAAAGCATATTGTTAAAATTCTGTTTACAGAAATGGATTGAAGTGAAATAAACTTTTCATGTCAATACTGAACTGAAGCACTTATGCTTTATCCTGCATTTTTTCTGTACTGCTTTTACAAAGAAAGATTTTATCTGAAAGAAAATACTAGTGCCTTGAAAATGCTTTAAAAAACATCAAAAAGCTCTTTTTAATGGAATTCCATTTCTGACATTTCCCAAAAAGTATCCAGATACATATATTTTTCATCATTTCAGTTGTCGTGCCCATTGCATGGTTTGTTTTGAATCATGTGACTTATGTGAGTAAAGAAATACATTTTATACATTTATATGCTCTGATGGACTCCAATACTGTTTGTGTAATGTAATAACACATGAATAGGTTACAAGATGTTTTTTTTTTTTTTTTCCATTATGGCAAATAAAAATAGCAAGCTTTCAGAGAAATATTTTTTGTGTTGAAGGAAAAGCATAAAAACATTGGGGTTCAACTTAAAAAATTTAATAATTGACTGAAACTTTATTTTTAGGTTGCAAAGCTCTTAGATTTGAGATTTGACAAAAAAGTTTTCTGTGCTTTAACATTTGCACACATTTATGAGCCACAATTATTTATTGTACAAATTGATGCAGATTATAAAAAACAATTTCTAATTTGCATTTAAGCAAACCTGACCATGTGAGATTTCTCCGTGTAACTTTTTTAAACCTTAAAGTTATATGTGTGAATTTGTTAGGTGGTTTTAATGGTAAAACATTAATTTTGAGCCGTATACATATATACCATTCTGTTAGTGTTTTACAGTTTTTTGCTGAATTAATCCCAGAAATTTTATTCCTGTTTTCACTTTTTTTTTACCTTTTCAGAAAATGACATAATTCTTGTTTTCTTTCAACAATAAAACAACAATTCCCAGAGATTCCCTTCACTCTTATTGTTATTTACAAAATAAAAATTGTAAAGCAACAGAAAAAATGTATTGGTTTGATTGGCTCACTAAAGTGTGTCCACAAAGAATCAACAGTTCTGAACACTTTTCTCCAAACGGTCTTTGTACTTCGTTCAAGTCCTTTTCACTTTGCTAGAAAGATGACCTCAATCACTTTTGAGTTTTCACAATACCACAACCACAAGATGACCGGTCCCATGGCAGATTTAATGGAAAGGGGTCCGGCCTTTTCCCAACACGTACCCATTAACGAGCCTGCAACAGCTTATTAATATTTTACCTCCCCGTGTCGCATCCCTTACGCACTGTTTTATGGAAGGGTTCACCCGATGTGTCTCAACATGATGTGCTTTTAGTAGAACATAAAGAGGCCTCCTGTAATGGACCGGAGAGTGCTAATGCAACCCGATAGCCCGTCGGTTGCGCCGGATTGAGCCTGATGGCGGGACGGCTAACGCAAATATCGAGCTGATGCACATGGGCACTCGGAGCGAGAGAGAGAGAGAGAGAGAGAGAGAGAGAGAGAGAGAGAGAGAGAGAGAGAGAGAGAGAGAGAGATTACAGGCTACAGCTCATCTCTGCCATGTGTTCCATGGGCCGAATAGAACACATTTATCCAAGCATCTCTGAAGGAAGCAGGTAAAATTCTAATTGCATGCAGTATGTCATAGTGAAAACAACACACTCCACAAAAAGAACTCAGTCATTTCACTTCCATACTGTTGTAGGTGCTTGAAGGTGCTTGATGGTGTGGTGGGGGCTGCTATAACTTGTTTGTCCCCAAAATGAGAAAGTATGCCTGATGAGTCACAGCTGTTCCACCCCAGCGCTTGGAGCACTGTGGTTAAGACACGTGTATTCCAGTGTTGCCATTACCTGTCGGCAAGCCACTGGCTCCTCTTTTCCATACCGCAGGCCAGTGTGACTCTCTCTCTCTCTCTCTCTCTCTCTACAAAATTTGTTTTGCTATTGGGATTGATTTTTTTTGTACACATTTTGTTTTGCTTTACTTCTTTTTTTGTGCTTTATTTTTGCTTTCGCCAGCTAGGGCAACTGAGGACAGTTTGCCGTTACAATGTGGGCAATTAGGGAGTGCAAGGGATTGTTTGGTCTACTCTGAGTTTAAAGAAGCCGAAGAAACTACTTGGTGAGGTTTTAGACTGTGGGAGGACACCAGAGAACCAAAAGGAAATACTTATGAAACTAGGAACAGGATGCAAACACCACACACTATGGATGTATTTCCAGGCAAACACTGCTGGAAATAGACTAAATAGCATTCTGAATCTTAACCATGACTGCAATTAGAGCAGATGCAATTCATCAGACACATGCTTATTGCGCTAACCAGTTTGTATGGGTGGCAGTGAGTAACATGTAATTACACTCTTCCAGAAAAGTTCCACTGAAGCATTGATGCATTTTACTTTATAAGGATTTCAGAGCACATTAAAAGAGAGCTTACAGCTTACGTGTGTGTGTGTGTGTGCGTGTATCTGTATGAGTCCAGTGATACATGTTTCAGCTGTCTGGCTGATGCTAGTGCATAATGATGTTCCGTGCGGATTAAAGACCTGTTTGCCATGCAGTACCTGTCGCACATGTGGACCCTTTGAAACATCCAAGAATTAACCTTTTTGAAGACGATTTAATATTTTCAGATATAAAACCGTCAAACAGAGAACACCACGGAAACATATACAGGACTGCTGACTTATCTAAAGGTTATGCATTAAAATGCATAATACAGTGAAAGGAATGGCCACTTGGTGGCAGCAACATGCAAATGATACAGTTCAGTTGATGGAAATTTGCCATCGCTGTCGAGGACTTTACCTGGATAAATGAAGAAAAATATTAAATTTAAAACTCAAAGATGAAAAATATGTAATCACTGAAAAAAGTAAACAAAAGAGATTATTCCAGCATTGATTAGCTGCCATTAAAAAATGAATTTGGATATCCATGGCAACCATGCAAAGCGCAACAGACAGCTTTTAAAACACTGAGTAGTTTGTCCAAAATGGAATCGATGATTGTCACCATACATCTACATTTATAGATTGCTCTCTTGTACCAACCCTAAGCCCTGCTACCCAACACCGCACCCCCCCCCGCCCAGACCCCTCCCCCCAAAAAATAAAAAATAAAAATAAAATTAAGTCATTGTTAGCAAACAGTTGTAGATTGGAATTTAAAAGCATATATATGGAGAGACAAATGTGAATTTGATGGTAATAAAAGGCATACACTGCATATATAACAAAATCAGACAGAAAGTGGAAACTCGCACATGACAGTTTTGTGTAAAACTAACCTCTTGGTGAGACTTGTGCATGGTGCCGACTCTATTTATTCACTCCTGCTAGCTTGGCAATCATATGTAACTTCTCTGCACAACCAGAATGTGAATGTAAAGGTTTGTTTGTGATGAATTCTTCATAATGTAAAAGCTTTTATTAAAGAGAATGTCAAAGCACTTGGCATGCTTCGTGCAAACGTATCAGTTGTTACATTGTAGAATATGCATTGCAATGTGCTTTATGTTTTCCTGATGCAAGGACAATGACGATAGCAGAAAAAAAAAAAAAAAAAGCTTCCATGTAATTGTTATAGATGTGTTGAATCAGTATGAATCATCTCGAGAGAAAATTTATCTGTACCTTTCACAGATTGATGGATTAGGCTTCACCTACCCAGGAAAGGAGTAAACATAGCGCATTGCTCGGGGAGCGCTGCCAATTCCTCCTCAACTGAGAGTTAAATCTGTGGAGCCTGGACCACAGATCATTTCCATGTGACTTCTCTCAGACATCAAAGCCAGGGAGCAATTAACGCATTTATTGATCAAAATACACACAGAGCAGTTCACATTTTGAGAGAAAAAAAAAAGCATAAGAAAATTACACTACCTCTGTCAGGCTGCTAGATACATGACCCCAGTCGGTTATTGGAAGGAAGCACAAACCAGATTTTTGTTTAAGATCGAATAAGTGTACCTATGATGTGGTATGGAACATATCACAGCCAGTCTGTAAAGATAACATTTTTTTTCCTCCTGTTTTGAGCCAGGCTGCAGATTCCAGAAACAAAGTGAACATTTCATCTTGACCTTTTATTAATCTCTCTCTTTACTCCGAGAGGTAAAATCAAAAGAGCAGTGTTGGATGCTCGAGGTAAGTTCATTAAGTGGCTATAATATGGCAGAAATATGGCAACAGAGTTCTTTCAGGCACATAGGCAAAGAAAATTACACACGTGTTTATACAGCTTAATACTCTCGGCATCTTTGATTTGATGTGTTGTCTGACTTGAGCAATGAATGAAAAATCAGGGTCTATTTAAAGGGAAATTCAATTTGTATTGTTTTGATTGCCTTGATAATACTATTGCTAAATGTTGCTGTGTATTCTGTTCTTGTCATTATATATTTGTATGTCTAAATATAACTGAAGTTTAGTCAGTTCTCTGCTGAAGCTGTTAGTTCATGAATGTTTATTTTCTGAAATCCCCAAATACTCTGAGGCTGTGTTGCATGTTTTGTTTTGAAATTGTGTGTAATGCATACAGGCAATGAGGCTACTTGGGCCAAAAATACTGGAAAACCTCAACTATACCCATGAGCAAGCTGTGTGGCTGTGTAGGCATTGACTCTCCGAACAGCCGGAGGGGTTCGTCCTAAATGTAGGCTACTGGGGCATCAGAACTCTTTAAAAGCATTTTCATTCTTTTGTCAGGGGGGGGGTTCAGACAGAAAGACACACAGAGAGTGACTCAAGCACTTTTCAGATGTGACCGGATTTTAGGATTGTTCACTGTTAATGATTCATTCCAAACAAGAAATAATATTTTACTTCCAAACAATTCAGCAGATACAGTGTGGCTCTTTTGTCTACAGTACCATGCATTCTGAAATAGTGCCAAGAAAACACTGACTACAATAAATGGATTAAGTAAATAAAAATGGCTGCTTGGATCCTTGGGAAGGGAAACATGCTTGTAACTGCAACGTTGTATCTTTGATTCCCAGGTGGTGCATTGTCATTGTATCCTTGAGAAAAGCACTTAACCTTGATTACTTCAGTAGTTACAGTAAGAATGCTCTATAACTTGAACTGCATACAAAGAAAAGGAAGTTGTATACGTTGCTCTGGATAAGAGCGCTCGGTAAAAGACTGTAATATAATATAATATAATATAATGTAATATAATATAATACAACACCAGCATAAATGTATGCATAAATGCATAATCACATAGGGATTTATCCCATATTTGAAGAGATTCTATAGCATGTAAAGTACATTAGCAGTAATTTTGCAGCATTATGGGTAAAAACAAGACTTATTTCTGGAGAATGGATTTCATGTGGTTCTTAATTCCGATTTGTCTCTGTAGAGCTATTGAGTTGTTTTTTTTTTCTCTTCTTGTTTTCCTTTCCAATAATTGTTCAGTGAATTCAAACCTCTATCTCATAGACCATCTGTGGCAATCGATTTCAGACACGTGCACTGAACAAGACGCCCGCTGGTGTTCCTGTTCTTAGAGAGAGAGGCCAGAAACTGCAACAGGAGCATGAATCTGGCAGTGGAAGCAGGGCTACTTGATATGGCGCAGGCATTCGGTTGCTTTCCAAAAAAATAAGTACTGTTTAAAAGTTTAACTGTTTAAACAGAAGATCAGTAGAAAATCAGCCAAACCTCTCCAAAAGGGTAGTCTACCTACCTGAAATATTTTATGTTTGTAGTATTTCTAGTTTAGGAGAGGCCTAGTCAGTCAAAATATAGGACAGCACTATTTTCTTAAAAAGGTAAATAATTTATGAAGTAGTTATCTCATTAGATGTGATTTGAACTTTGAACAAAATTTTTTTCTAGCCTGTTTGCTAACATGTATCATGCAACAAAGAACAACATGTTCTGAATTATTCAGCAGAAAGCAGGGTAGTTGGCTTGTTGTGAGAAATTATACTGTATGTAGTAAGCTAGCTTGTTGCTGAAACTTACGTGCTTGCTTTATGGTGACGCAAAAAGTAAGCCAAGGGATATAGAAGAACTGCACGTTTCTAACTTTTGGTGGGATTCTGGTAAACCTGTCATGAAAAAAAACGGTGTCCATGAGACAATCGCTAGTGACGTAGATGCTACGTCACTAGTGATTGTGGAGCAGTGGTTATAGCAACATCAAGAGCCATATGGAACATTTATAACAACTGTAGAGCAGTAGTTAGTGTCTGTAGACACTGAAATTGAGAGGCACGTAACCATCTCTCTGTGTATGTATATGTGTTTGTGTGTATGTGTGTGTACGTGTGTGCATACCTTATTGTGCCCCTGTGTTTGTGTGTGCTAGTGTGCTTGTGTGTAAATATGTCTGTGTTTGTGTGTGTGTGCGTGTGTCCGTGTGTTTTTGTGTGTATGCACGTATGTTCGTGTGTTTGTGTTTTAAGAGAGTGATGACGATTTGAACACCTAAGCCATCTCGACTCAAAAGGTGTACGCATGTGTGCAAAAAATGAATTCAAGGCAGTTGCCTAATCAGCAGTATATAAGGTAAACCTCCCCAACCTCCCACCCCCCTAGGGATGCTGGGAAAACAAGTCCCAAGAGAATGGTTCTTTAAGACTATTTTTGAGAAACCCAGATGGTAACCCAGATCTGTCAGCAAGAGAAACCATCCTCTTGTGTCCTCTTTAAGCTACAGCTATAGATGTAGAGACACCCCATCCCATCCCCCCACCCTCCCACCAACAGCCACTCGTGCTCATTTGCATATTTCCTGCTGATATTTATTTCATAGCTACAGGTCCAGAGAATATTGATATTTGGGGTTTGGATGAAGGTGAAACGACTGACTTCAGAAAGTTATGGAGGAAATGAATAATGGATTTATAAACCCTGCTCTGTTCCTGTCAGTAGAGTCCATGTCTCCAAGGCACAGCTATATATACACATGCACATACACACACACATATATATCACATATGTAAAAATCACAGTTCTTTGTACTTACATGTTTAGATTTAGAACCTTGAGTGTAAAATGGATTTAAGGTAACACAACTAATACATTGCAGTGTGCTTTTGAAGAAATGTCAGCAGGAGCATAGATCCAACTGATGAAAACTCTGTTTTCATCTGTCTTATAAATAACATTTCACTGATACTACAAGGATTTTATATTGATACCATGACTAGGAAACAGTATATATTATACAATATATTTCAAAATGATCTACGTTTACACTATCAACTAGAGAAATAAACGAAATTGCGTTTTTATTTAAATATTTCATTACAAGCTATGTTTTATGTAGAATAAATGCAGAAAGGATATTTCAGTTTTATAAACATTTTATTTTAAAAAATGTGGAGCGATCGTTTAATGCTGCAAACACTTCATGCCTCGATGAGGACATTAATGAAGAGATATGAGTATCCATTTAGAGGGAATTATGAAGCCAAATGCCCAGGTATCCTGCTAATCCCTACAGGGACCGCTAAAGATTTGCATGTTTGTGAGGCTTGCTGGAGCTGCGCTCACAGCTAGCATGCACGCTAGGGAAATACATGGGAAATGAGGTGGCAGGTGGCCAAACACTGCCGCTTCACTGCGGCTCACCGGGCACCGAGCTTCCCCTGACTGAGGGCTAATACGCTGAGTTCACTGGGTCAGCCGCTCCTGCAATCACCGCTATTGGCTCTGACCTTGGTCTGTTAGCGGGCCAGCCATGTCACCGAATGCCAAACGGGCTGTTCCGTGTACCTTTCTCAGCAGCACAGTAGCAAGGGATGTTGACGTTTTAATTTTAACATTGACATTTATATTTGAATGACTTAAAACCCAAACCCTAACTCAGTACGTAATTCAGTGCGTTTGATTTTAGCACTGAATTTAGTAGCCTACTCACCTTAATTTGTTCCCCTATAAACAATCACTGCTGATACTGTAAGAATTCCCGTGAGTGATGGTTTTTGTTTTAGTACTCAGCTTGTCTCGAAACCATAAAATGAGCTAATCACTAATCAAGGGAAGCTTATTATGCAATTAGTCAATTTGCAAAGGTGCGCAGAAGGTCATTGGAGAAACACGCTCGTTTAACTACGACACCCATCTTATTGGGAGAGATTAGATTGGGGGGTTAACGCCGGGAAGCCGACACCAGTGGCTAATAGCTGCTGGCGTGATTAATTAGTCAGAGGATGAGTTTCAACGCTAATAAAAGCCATTAAAATGTGTTTTACTGCTTGCCTCTTGGAACCTACACTGTGGAAATGTGCTCAGCAGGCAGAACTGATGAGCGTAGTAAAGTATGTCCTCTGTGTAAATTATTGCCAATACAAAACCCATTCCCATTACCAGGAACTGAAATACAAAACTGACTCCCTGTAAAATGTTTATTTATTTGTCTCTTCGACTGACGAAGCTACACGGAGGCCTTATTCACTCTGCACAGAAAAAACAAGCTTTTCAAAGAGGTTATTCATAAGAAGAATGCATTTCCTGTGACCCAGCACTCCTACTTTCAGCCTGTGAATTAACGGTAAGTTACATATTGAGAGTGCGGCGCTGTAGGGTGATGCTTTCCAGACAGTGGGAGTGTATGAGGGCATCTCCCCCTTCTTCCTTACATACGAAGGGAGGGACTGGGCGACTGAGCCCTGTCTGTGAAGCAATCAGATAGCTCTGAATAAATCATATCACGTTAGACATTTTCAGTTGTATACGGCTTAAAGCAAAAATTCCTTATTAAGATATTAAATTCACAAATTTATGAGTGAGACGGTGGCATCCACCTCTAATATTGGTGCTGACTCTAAAATTAGGTCACACAATGAAGTAGGGATTTACTTTAAACACTTTAAGGAAATAATATAAATATATGTCACTCTTTGCGCAACAAAAATAATTACTGCACAAATATGAGGAATCTTTGTCATAATAATAATAATAATAATAATAATAATAATAATAATAGCAGTGTGATGAAGTAGCTGACCTGGACATTTTCAGTCAAATCTCCAAACAAGCCCTTTGTCCCAGCCATTGAGAGTCATTGAGAAGGAAGCAATCGACTCTGTCACTTGGCCCACATGGACCTGGTTATCTGAAACTGACCTCATCAGCTCCAATCAGTTCTGCAGACTTAACTGGCTTCCAAGGAGACCCGGGCAAGCCTTCTGTGCTCTAATACGTTACCCGAAAGGGTCACAGACAGTGGTAACAGGCACACATGATCTTATAAACTGTATATAGGGCACAAGCTGCAATGGCTTCGTTAGTGTTAGTGCCATAGGCCTTTGACACCATCAGGAAGGTCCTATGGGAGATGAGGAACGTCAAGGTCCACCAGAAGACATCCGTAGACCTGATCACTTTCCAGAGGAGGATCCAGAGCCTCCTCCAAGATGATGTTTTGGTGGACATTCAAAAAACAAAACCTTGGCAAAAGAGAAATGGGGGGTGGACCACAGGAAAGAAATGATCATTCAACCCACCTCCCTGAGAAGGACACCACTTTCATTAGTAAAACCCACTTGTCACTTGTACTGCTTTTAATGTAAAACCACATTATACTTTTAAATGATTTTGTCATTGTGGTTCTTTTATTTTTTGGTTGTACATGTATTTGTTGATTTTTAACATTGGTTCCTGTTGTTTTCATGTTGGTTTTTGATGATTCTGTCATTTTGGGGAAGTTTCTTTATAGTTTTAATGTGTTTTAATGTTTGGAATTTTTGTCACCAAAAATGACAAAGGGCTTTGGCTCACAGAGCGACAGACCATTACAGAACCACATGCACCTCAAAACTATTTATGATTTCCACATGTCCCAATGACACCAACACTGATGATGAGAGATTTAAGAATCCTCTGACCTCCCTCCCAGGGCACAACCCGTCCTCCCCCACCACCCCACAATTGGCAAATTCATTGCATTTTCTTGAACAAGAACTTTAAGTAATTGGAGGTGACATGGTACGATTTTGTTGACCTAAAGCACAATCCTGGCTCCACTATGATAAAATGTCACCTGTTCTTTTTTCGCTCTCTCCTCTTCCCCTTGGAGACAAGCTTAATAAGAACAATTCTGTGTGATCTATCGGACGTGTTATATTTTTGTACATGCTCGAAGGAGAAAAATTTAAGTATCTTCAAACAGCAGACAAACTTTCTCACTCTAAATATTTAATGGAACAATGCTCTATATGTAGTACATTTTAAAACTATTATTCCGGGTCATTAGCCTTTGAGAACCTGAAGTGGCATTGCCTCCTTGAGTGAATCATTCCCTAAAAAACATGGAATTATCTTGATTGCACAAGAATGTGGATTGGCAAGAGTCCTGCCAGAGCGAAGCGGCTCGGGTGAATGAAAGGCTCCTTTGTGCTCCGCGGTGATCTTCTTAAGCGTGGAAAAGTGGCAACTGCCATTCCACGAGCACAAATCAACCAAATCCCTTTGTTTAAGTATTTTTTGTGGGGGAAAAAAAGGTGTGGGGGCGCACTGTTGTGGCACACCTTTTTGGCAGCCCTTCTGTGGCACAGACGGAGATCGCGTCCGACTCAAATTTGCTTTCTCTGCCCTCAGAAGGGGGAACGGAGAATCAAAGGGGTGCCCTTTTCGCGACCTCTGGTTCTCACAGAACCGCGTCTGGTGGTTTGACACGGCACGAACCTGTCACTAATGCCTGTTTTGTGCTGCTGAATCATACCACCAGTGTTTTTGACATGTCACATCCCACCCTTTTGAGTCATTACAATGAATTTCACTTCTTTCAGTCCCTGCTTGAAATTACATTAAAAAAAATAAAAATAAAAAAGAAACGAAAGAGAAAGGAGGCGGTACTTAAAAATAGTTGCGTGTTCCTGGCGCAAGCTGTCTGACAGCAAACATAGCCTGAAGTGAGTAGCTATAATCTCAGTGGCCGGGTTTTTCACGCTTGTCAGATTCCGGACCCCGGTTTCCATCAGAGGCTCTTGGATCTCCGGAGACGTCGGAGAGTGAGCGAAACGAGCTCTAAAGCCGGAGCGTAGCCATGCGGAAAGCCTGTACACCCAATCGCCTGCGCCGACCGCTCGCCCCCCCCCCCACACACCCCCACGGCCCAGCCCCCGGTCTCCAGCCGCAAACATTCAGCTCATGGTGCCGTTGGTCTTGCCCTTAAAACGAGAAAGGAAAAGTATTATTTGTTCAAAAGCAACCAAACGGGAAAGGTTTGACGCAGATGGCTCTCCCCTAGTTGAATCTGTTGGTCATTATCAGTGTTGCTATTTTAAGTGATGGCTGTCTGAACCGCTGTCCCATTCCTGCATGAATAACCCATGAAGCCTGCTCTTCCTCACAGGCTACATAATGGGGGAAGACAGATCCACAGTGATTGGACAGACCTACAGCAGCTGACCCCTGGGCAAGCAGTGTTTAAAAGTACAGGATGGTACAATAACAGTCTCACAAAGTTTCACACATTTTCCTTAGGCGACAGCACTATTATTTGTAGGCCACGTCTGCCTGTGAATCAAGGACTGGTATATGCAACCTGACAGTGTTGAATCACTGAGAAACTGCACACAACATAGCATGAAAGTTTTCAATGTCAGAGAAGTTAACGTTCTGTGTGACAAGTCTTCGGCTCCATTGTGAAGGAAAGGGAAGCCCCGCCAATAGAGGGCGCTGTTCCCCACAGAACTTCACTTGATCGGCTGCATTTTTTGGAGGGACGGGGGAAATGGGGCGTGGTAGCCATTGCAGACGCTGACTTCATGCTTGTGTGCACATTAAAATAAACTCATGGTGATATGATTTTAATTTCATTCTGACTGAAAAACCTATGGCAATGAAAAACATTTTAATTAATGATAATGACAATCGCAATATGCTAGACTGGGGAACAAACACATTTGACAGTCAAAACTGATTAAATAAAGCTTGTTTTGATTGGCGTGCCATCACTCAAAGGTAGTGTGCAAGGAGATGTTCCACGTACACATACGTGCGTGCACACCCACCCACACACGCACACACGCACACACACACACACACACACACACACATACACAAATACACAAGGCTGTGAATACATAGCAGATAATTTCATTTTCCCGCAAACACTAATCTCACACCATAAAGCTTATTTGAGAAGGCTCGATGCCTTAATGCATCTTAAATCATTCTAAATCTATATGTAATAAATGTCACATGTGCTGGAAATAGGCCTCTTCATTACTATGAGTGGTACATGGGTTCCCATTTTGATGAGAGAAAATATCACAGAAATCAATATAATTTTCAACATTTGAGTTGTAAATTTCAGACCATGTGAAAATGACACATACAGGATATTAAGACTGCAGATTTCTTTTGCTCAGTTATATACCTGTATACTACAACCGCTTGTTATTCAATATGTGCTAGTTAGTGGGGCTCATGACTGTTTGCCACTAGTGATTTCTTCCTGTCTACCATTCCTAGTAACTTTATTTGGGCCAAGGCTGTTTTATTTATTAATGGTCTGTTGTGCAGTGTATGGTTTCAGAGTCTGTCATTTCGCAGTGACGTCCATTTTGTAAACGAGCAACCACTCCCCGAGTCTCCCATTTCAAATGAACTGTCAGCTTTATAACCCATTAATTCTGGCTGATCTCCCTCACTGTGTAAGATTACCTCTTCACATGAGAGAGCGCTTTTTCACCATTATTGTCCGCATGCCTCTCCAGGTTAAGTCAGGCCCCAGACTGTCTGATAAGGCCGGTATCGGAACATAATTCAGGGTCACTCCCACTCGCTAATCCTGCCAATGCTGTAACACATCATCGGAAAATTGAGAGTGGAAAAAAACATGACAGTTGATAAAAAACTTTAACAAATAACATTCCTTGCGTATGATTTTTATTTTTTTTCTCTATGGGTTTTTTAGTCTCATGCTGTAAGCCATATATGAGGTCACTGTTCACAAAGCACTAACATTACTGCAACTTTTGTGAATAAAAACAGAGCAGTATTTTTTCAAACTTTATCACCCAAACCCACAATTCTCCTGTATTCATTAAAAAAAATCATTTATTTATTTGTTGGTTTGTTTGTTCATTTTATACTGCAGGGAAACAATTTAAGCAAACTTATGAAAGCAGATAAAATTATAAAAGACATTTCCTAACTTCCTAACCACAACAGCCAAAATCACTGTGTAAGGTTACAGGAAAGCTGTGCCTTTAATTTAAATTTCTTACACTTTAATAATAACAATGACACAAGGTCACTGACTCTTGATTTTTTATTTTTACTTAATATATGTATTTCTCTTATTATTGATGTTAATTTGAGGTCGCAGACATAGACGAGGGAGAACATAGCTAAATGAACTCGTGGCTAAACAATAGACCAGTGTGCACTAAGAGTTAAGCCTTCCCAGCCCCTGCCATTTTGAATGTGTTACGGTCCAGTGGACAGGACCAGTGCATAAACAGATATCTAAATGGACAAAACAGCACAGCTACCACTGCAGGCCTCTTTATGCATTTTTAATTGGCTGCAAAATCTCATGATTAATGGGGGAACACATTATACTCTTCTTGCACGGGGAAATGGGCATTTTTTTCTTTTTTCAGGCCCCTCCCGAAGACTGTATTTCTAACGGAAAAAAACAAAGGTCCTAATTAGAAGAAAAATAACGTCTAGCAGCAGTCAAAACATTACCAAAATCCCAGGAAATGGATGAGGTGCCATAGATAGACTCTCACCGTGTAATTATCTGAAATGTCTGAAATTTGACAGAGCGCAAGAGATCCTACATGGGCTGGTTTGAAACGTGAGACAAAGCAGGCATTTCTCACGAATGGTAAAAGGCATTTACATCTTGCCAAACCGGGTGCAGGCAGGCGTACACATCTCGCTCGGTTTTCAACGAAACCTGGAATATCATATTGAGCTCCATGACTGTAAATTTTGTCATTTTGCACCACTGTCTATTGAATGATTCAAGCTTTTATTCCGGTCCTTGGTAATTAAAGCTGCAGTGTTTGTCATGCCGCTCAGTAAGTCAAGTGAAAATGCTTGGACTCTCGCCCAGATCCTTACTTGAATCTTAACAATTATTTTTGACAGTAGCAAAAAGCTAAAGGGAGGCAAATTGTACTGCAAATGAACTCACTTTATATGCATTCAATATGTTCTAGGCTCTATGTTTTCATTTACATTGTTTTATTTATGTTGAGAGCTGCAACTAGGCAACAAAGTGTACTTCCTGTTAGGGTTAATAAAGACTGATTGATTGGTCACTTGACATTCTTTCTGTCTCTGCATGATTCCTTCTGGTTCTTTCATTTTTCCCATCCTGAATGTGCTCAAACACAGAGTGAGTGTGAAAAAAGACAGACACACACACATGCATAATGTAATGCTGGTGTTTGTGTGTATTTATGAATAAACATAAACTCCCACACTGGCAAACATATACTGTACACAGACACAATTTCCTGTTCAAGATAATAATAATAATAATATAATAATAATAATAATAATAATAATAATAATAATAATAACCCATGGGATTACATTTTTCTTATTTTTAAAAAACTTTTCACCTACAGGATCGGTAAGTGTTTAAGTTCATTTTTATTAGAATTCTGCCTGAATGATCCACGTACTGCTGTCCTATTTAAACAACCATACTTATATACTTATATATGTATATATATATATATATATATATATATATTCATACATAAATGCTCTATAACATAACATAATATAATATTGCTCTGATCTGTTGTTTTTCAGGTTGAAGTTTGCAGCTCACACCCTTCAGATGTTAGCCAAGGCACTTACAGTCACTACAGTGCATATCTTATTACAAAAAATAAATACAGTTTCAAAAACAATAATAATGATAATGCTATACTTTAAACAGAGCAATGTAAATGTACTGTAAGAGTTAATGACAGAGCCGCTCAGTCCGTACTTGTCAGTGCCAGACCACTCTTGAAAGTAGCTATATATATCCTTTTGAGGCCTTCTCTCAGATCTTGACTGAATCCTGTTAAATAGATCCAGTAAGATCAGGAGGGTGATGGTTTATTCATTGGCAGTCTTGAAATTGCCTCTCTCCGTCTTCATGACGTGGGTCATGAGATTAGGTGTGCAGGGAGATGGAGAGGCAAGTGTACAGCTTTCAAATACAAGCATTTGAAATATGTGAATAATTATTTAATATTTATGAATTTCATATGTAATACAGGTTGTGCCCCACTTTCTTAAATGGTTTATACTGCGCTCGACTTCATCTACAAAGTGTACTCCGCCTCCACCATTTTGATTGTAGTTTATTCTACACTATTCACACCAGGGTCAGTTGCTGATTTAGAAGCGGGGATATCTGGAACAGAAACAAAATGGTGGCTCTGAGGATGTGTTCAAATGGTTCTGCACAGGGAGGGAATTGGAGATTAGGCTGCACAAATGCCAGCCAAAACTTTCAGGGTCACATTTTTCCCTGGGTCATAATTTCAGATGGAAATAAGATGGATGTACAACAATCAAATTTTTGGGAATGAGTCCTATTTCTTCCACACCCAGATGGTGTGCAAGCTTTCAGGGAAAATGTGACACTTGCCCTGGGGGACTGTACTGGATGCATACTGCTGCGGTGAGGCTGAATGGCCCAGCTGCTCAGAGTGCTTAGCGAACTATGTGAAAGTTAAAATGACCCATTTTAAGTTTGGGGGGCTTTGGTGAGATTTATAGAGAGTTGGGAGTTGGGCAGGGATTTGTGCCTCGGTCCCTGGTTAATGTGCATGATGTTGGAGGGCAGCATGGAATAATGATTTACTGATTCACTTTATGTGTTACTGTATGATGTGCAATAAAAGAGGAGTGTCACTCTGTGGGCTGTCCCTGCCAGACCACAGTAACATTCCTGATGAAGAGCACTCTGCCAACCCTCTACAGCTGGGCTGTAGGAATTTTCCTGGCAACTCATCCAGTGCACTATTACTGCACAATTATAGAGATTTTGGAAGGGGAACTTAGACATTGGAAGTTTCCAACAATCTAATTGGTTCTAGCACATTTTAGCCAGTGTAATGTTATGGGTCAATAAGTGCAATGAATTAAATGGCCACCTCCAACTGAAGTTTATCCTTGTCCTACATGATTCATGATTCAAGTAACCAACCATTGGCACATACAATTGTTACTGCATGCGCTAATGCATACTTTTAAGGAAGAACATTCATGCTCATTGTGAATTGTGTCCATTACCACATGCCATTAATGCAGAATGTTCACATTCACCTTTCACACAGCATGTTACTGGACATCACGAAAACCAAGGGTTAACGCTCACCATTAATGCCGTCCAAGCTTGCACAGAACATTAACGCGAACACCTACTGTAAGATTAACACACATGGTTTGCTGCATTAATGAGCACTCTCCAAACAGCGTGCTAATGTGCACAGTTGATGGCAAATGTTAACGAGTGGGTTAGAAGCCCACCCATGGTGCGGTCTTCAGAGGGCTATGGTTGCATCCACATGTCCATGCTCAATCCTGTCACCTCTAGAGGAGCTAGAAGATCACAGCTCAAACAGAACACAGCTGTCCTCTTTCACTCTTCTAATCTAATATGAAGAGATGACCGAGAGCTCAGTCCTACTATGCTGATTCATTCTCTTCATATTCTATTTTGGCAACTAATGTGCTATTTGAACTGTAAGATATATAAAAAAGGGTGTCTGGAATTTGTTCTGAGTAATCTACGGGCACTTAGGGTATGACATGCACTCAGTGTTGCACTGTGTAAAAGCTATACGGGAGAGGTAAAGCAGATGTTTTAAATGCTTGTATAATGGACTGCTGATAAGCAGTGATGTGGGGCAGTGGTGTGTGATTAGTGTTTTACAACTTGGCTTGAAGATTTTTAGGAGGCTGTGAATATGCATCTCGGGAGAAGCAATACTGTTGTGATCTCGTTAGTACAATGGCCTTGAAGTGCTTCAAAAAAGCATCATGCATTCTCATTTGGCTAGTCTGAGGCACAGCGATCCACCTGATAGCCGAGATCTAGCTATGGACCACGCCGGTGCTGGTTTGGGCTGCACAATGATCATTGCATTTAACATGCATTTGGAGGACCACAATGCACACACAAAACCTTTGTTTATGTGTACTCATACACTTTATGCATACACATGTACTCAGACTAACACACACACACACACATACACACACACACACGGTCACACATGCATATGGAAGTTCATATAAATGTAGGGACATGCATTCACAGTCTCACTGGAAACATCATTTATCAGGCTGATTAATCGAGGCTCTCTCTGGCGCTGTGCGTAAACACTTTTTATTTTGGAATTGAATGGGTCATGGCATTTTTCACAGGCGCCCAGTAAACAGGCTGTACTCTGTGAAATTAATGATGCGTATAATGTTTCATACGAGGTGCAATGCACATGCTACATCTAACCTGCTTCCCCTGTCCTAGGCTTGGTCCCATGTCTTATTCACAGATATGCCACATTATAATTTTATTGGGTCTTGATACTGTGTGTGTTTGTGTGTGTGTGTTTGTGTGTATGTGCGTGATATGTAGTGGCGCCACCAGGTATGACCCCATGAAAGGATCTCAAATTGGGTCCCACCACCCCAGAAAATCTTATGTTCTAATATTTTTGAGGGCCCCTGTCTGTCAGGGCCCTTAGCGTCACCCTAACTCCCCCTAGCAGTAAAGAAGTTCCTTGAGAATTTCTATCAAAACATGTTCCAAAATGAATTTACAATCTCCTGAAATAAGAATCTTCAATGGAGTATTGATAAAATCAATTTTCTCAAGGATTTTACTGGTGTCTACAGGGTTAAAGTCTAAAATAATTATTTGTCCCAGGTTTGGGTGTGTGAGCCGAGTCAGTGATTGATGGGTTGTGGTAGTCATGTTTATTATAGGGTTGGTATGGTCTCGTGCTCCCATTCCTAGTTTCATCTGTATGCCATGGTAGGGAAGTCAATGTGGAGCCATTGCCTATGCATGATTGAAGTGTCTGGACTTGTACTGAAAAACCTAGAACACTTTTTTAGATACAATCCAGAATTCAGGGCCAGGGGCCATCTTCTCATTAATGAAATCTCCTGCTTTGATGTACGTTACATTTATTTATAACTTTTTCGGAGTGAAGCACTCCAGTCTGTATAATGTTGGCTTTAACATTTCTTTTCTCACTATTATAAATGTACTTATTGTGGAAAAAAGGGCTGTTTTTAACTTTCCTACTGCCTATTTTAACTCATGACGATAAGGGAGATGCAGCTTTCCCTATTAAAGAGGTGCATCTTGAAAGTTTCATTTGAACTCGTAATGAATTTCAGCATGATACAAATGTAAAAAAAGGAAACCTTTAAAAAAATATACAAATTTATAAATTAAATATTTAGTCACGCGGGGGTATTGGATCTCCCGTGGTGCAGCACTGGTGTGGAAGTGGAGGGCGAACATTAGCATTCTCTCGGATTCCCTCACAGGCAGTAGCCGAGCGTTCATACACCCTGTTGCCAGGAGATGGAAGAACCGTGATGATCACCTTGATGCGCTGGCATGTTTTTTAACAAGAGCGGGATTAGCTGGTTCTAGTCGGTTATACGTTTATGGAATATGAGTATGTGGCCCTGGGTTCGAGCCCAGGTTTGCAGTGGGATGTAGGAGGTGGTGGGGGGCATAGTTAATGAGCACATTCTCTCCATGCAGCCTGTGGAAAGCCCATCGTCATCCTCAGAGGTCATCCTCTGAGTGAAATGTAGACTCCTCTCCGGATGTCCCGCTTCCTTCCCTAATGACCCAAGGCTCATTTCGACTGCGTTTTCCAATGTGCCATGCAGTGCCCTTTGACCTCTCCTGCAGTCACAGCGCATCACAGCTGAGACCACAGATGCCCTAGAATCAGCAGATACTCTGCTGCCACATTCTTAGCACTGAACTTCATGTCCCCCGACCACTGAAGCTGAAACATTCTGAACTGTAACACCTCAAGAACTTTCACTCAAGGTCATAACGTACAGTAGCATTACGTTTACATTACAATCACTTATCAGACCGACTTATCCATAGCGATGGACAGAAGTGGAGAATACCAAGCAAAACTGTGGCAACCGACATTCTGTGCCGCAGAACAGCACCGGAAACTCCTGTTACAAATTAGAACCTCCTGGAGTTAATAAGAAGGGAGCACAGAAGAAATGCAGAAGCTGGCCTCTCTCTGTAGTCTCCAGAATACGTAGCGCTGCTCAAGCAAGTTCGCAAGCTGGCTACTCAATCCATTTTCTGGTTGGTGAAGGGGCATCTCCTGTCTGTTGTTACAAAGAACTTTGCGATTGAGTATTAGTGTCAGCCAAGCGGTAGATTCTGGTGCGGCTGACATACGTGATTTCTGTGCTGAATCGCAGCAGGGGTTGGAACGAGGGGGTGGAGAGTCGCAGATTCGTGTCAGGGACTCCTCTTCAGGAAACTCTGCAAGTCTCGGATCAAATAAATAACAACCCTCCCTCGCATCGCTGTTTACCTCTCAGGTTTGAAGTGTTATGGCGTTAACCGTAACAGCGTAATGGATCTCTTCCTGTACATTTGCTGCAAAGCGCTCATAAAAAGCGGCAATAAGGCATAAATGCTTATGTAAGGGCACTGTAGAAACAGCCGCCGCTGGTCCGCAGCCGCTGGGGGGAGGGGGTTGGGGGGGGCAGGGGATGCCCTGGCTCAAAGATGCAGAGCCACTTAAGATGGGACAGCATGCTCTGAGGAGTATCTGGAGTTATTAATGCATTCTCTGGCATAAATATGTCCCCCCTTTATCTCCTAGCTTAATTCCTCGTCTGTGCCCACAGATGTGGAAAGTGAAAGGTGTAATGGGGTTCTGGGGGAGACGGGCCATGGCGTAGAATTCCTGATGATTTGAAGTGGGTGGGAGCAGGGGTTCAAATCAGGCAACATGTGTGAGGAGCGTTTATAATTACAGCAAGGTGATGGAGTCACTTTGCTCAGCTGAATCTGAAACTCACTACTGTGGACATGCTGCAGTTTTTTTTTTAAATGTAGGGGGGCATGATAGGTTGCTGAGGGAAATGCTTAAATTGATAATGAGACCAGTTATGTAAAATGTAACATTTTTAAATTTAACTAAAAACTAAAAAGTTTTTAAAAAAGTAAATGGGAAAAAACTAAACTAATCATAGACTTCAATGAAGACTTTAAGTAGATTTGGGTGTCTTAGTTCTGAGCTAAAACAAACACCTGCACCCACACTGGCCCTTTTCAGATAAGATTGGTTTATATAGTTGCGTTTTTCTTTTAACTACAGTGGTACTCAGTCCTGCTCCTGGAGAGCCACAGAGTCTGCAGGTTTTCATTTTTTTCTTTATGATCTGCGATCGATTCAGACCTAAGAAACCAGATGACTTGGGTTAACTGTATACTCAACTGTTTTAATTGATCAATTGCTGTGTAACTCAAGTTCTGTGTAACAAGGAAACCAGCGGATCTGTGGCCCAGCATAACTAGTAATGAGGACCACTGGCTCAAAGACATACTTTTCCTAGAATTGAAACTTCCATCTATGTTCACTTTCCTTCCTGACTCTCCACATATTAGATCTATTCATTGTTTTTACAAATATTTAAATTGAAAACTCAATTGTGTGATTAGTAACTTTACTGTGCTGTTGGAGTGCCTATGGGGACCACTGGAGGATAACCATTGAAATGCAAGTTTAAATCCCTGCAGGTCACATGGTGGAGACAAACTGGTGGCCCTAATTATAATAATAGCTACAATTTGCAAATTGTTCCGTCAGTAATGATACCGTAATGCAATGATTGTTGAACATTCTGTCTGAGGCCAAGTTCTCTGATTTGTACAAGTGCATTATTGTATGTCCCATGTCTTATTCCAAATAACAACATATGCTCAGTAATGAAATTTCAATATTTTAAATTCCATATTGGCAACTGGATGCCTTCATTTTGGGTTACGTGTATGGTATACGTATGTACCAGTACTATCGATATGTAGCTTGTGACCCTTTACATGACCCCAGCAATGAGTCTCAATCCACAAGTTAGTAACCATTGCAGTAATGCATTATATATATATATATATATATATATATATATATATATATATAAATTCTTCCTCATCATGTAGGATACTGCTAGTGTGGTGCAACTGTTTGATAGATCAGGATGTGTGGAGCAAGGTTTCTACCTTTAAAATCTCCTACAGCCAAAAACTGAGTGGACCGCTCAGCATGGCAAACACAGTTAATCTAAAGAGCCAGAATATCCAGGCTTTATTTTGCTGTCCTCTTACGTTTTCTGTGACTCACATTGTTTTGTGAATTTTTGGTTACAGGTGTGATAGAAGGATAACAATAGGTTGAACATGAGTGTAATTTCATTTTGTGTCATGTTTTCTGTGAATAAACCTGCAAATATACTCATGTACAACTGGGGGAATTTCACAGGTTTAGTCACCAACAGGAGTGAGTTAGTGTAGGTCAACAGGGAGACCATCAGGACCTGGGCCAGTTGTTATGTGGTGTAGCCATTATACTGAGAAAAAAAACCGTTATATGAAATGAAATACAATAAACAAGATAATGACAGAAAATGATATTTGAATGTGGCACAGCCTTTCTTTTGTGAATTTTCTATATTATCAGTGCTGTTCCCCAGGGCCAGCTAGGTAATTAGGAAACTGAGTCACCCTAGTTGACTTGCATATGATCTCTCTCAAACAGTGAGCCCAGGGTAGGGTGCAGATGAGATAGAAGATGAGGTGAGGTGAGGTGAGGTGGTTTTAGACAGTGGCGTGAAATCAAACACTGGAGAGAATTAAGCAAAAATCTTTGCGAGTGTGTGTGTGGTGTGTACTTCATGGAAGGCAAAGGGAATGCTAAAGATATTGCCCTGTGGGTGTGTGTGTGTGTGAATGTGTGCATGAGTGTGACTTATGAAGTCAATAGCTAGGAGAACATATGGAAGTATTATGGTATCATTTGCAACTGATTTTCAGCAAAACTGTTGACTTAAAAAAAAGCAAAAAACATTTTATCTCTCCATGTCTGTTTTTGGCACCTCTAACTAAAAGCTGTCTCCCGCTGTAGTTTACTGAAGGCCTGTGCAGTTGGAGTTCCTTTGAGCCAGTCATGGTATTGATTGTACCACAGCAACGTAATATATCAGGAATGCAAGACACATCATCAATAGCTGAGGGGAGAAAAGAAGAAAAGTACATGATTATCAGAAAAGTGTGTTACAAATAATATGTGTGTGTGTGTGTGTGCATGTGAGTATGCGTGTGTGTGTGAGAGTGTATTCATGTGGGTGTGTGCATGTGTGTGTGTGTGTGCATGTGAGTATATATGTGTGTGCGTGTATCTGTGTCTGTGTGTGTGTACACACAGACACAGACACAGATACAAATCTTTTGTAGTTTGAAAATACAGAACTATATTTCTTGAAAAGCATAATGTTTAGGGCATAGAGCCATTTTTTCCCTGTTACTTCCAGTTCATCCTGGTCAAATTTTTTTGTTAAATATTAAAGATCTGGATTATATCACTAACTCCCCTAACAGTCCTGTATGTCTAGCCAGGTTTTGTAAAAGTTGAACAAACAACTGTCTACAATCACAAAGAAGCAGACGTCTCTGTCTTTGAGGAAAAATAACATTGGTCAGTGCTAAAATTCCCATAACCGATGACGCACTAGATAATCGTAAAGCCACTAAAGACAATTGTCCAAGATAACCCTTGCAATTTGGCTTTTGAGAAAACTATGCTCTGATTAAAGGGCAGTTTACAGTTTGGCAATGCGTGGTCGTTGCCACCGTCATGATGCTCGCTTGCAACAACTTTCGTTTTATGCAAAAGGACGGGTGCTTTGTCATTGTCGCGATCATGGCTGTGCCCAGTCTTAAATTGTATTGAACTTAGACTCCGTCGCTGGCACTGTTGTCATGACAACAACGTAAAACGTTTTCATCATCTGCAAGTCAGCTATCATTAGTGTGAAGTGCAAGTGACTCCATTTCTGCAAAACATTTTATTATCGTTTATGTGTTTACTCATTTTATGAGTGACAGCATTCGATATCTAAAATGAGTGATGATGGAGTGTTTGTGACAATGTACTGTAGCGATATCTATTAGACAAACATACATTGCTGAATGGTAAACTGCCCTTAAGAGTGATGCAAATCAAAAACTAACCTGGTCTCACAGCAGGTTGGCAAAATATAGGCTCATTTAACTTTGTTTAACATGTGCTATCAACAGTTACTTTAAAGATTTGTTTAAAATGCATAGTAGAATCAGAATATTAGAGCATTATTTTCTCAGCAAACACTTTAATATTTGAGTCTGCAAATTTTATAACATTTATTTTTGTAACATAATTAATTTTTATACATGTATTGTAACAAATTAAGGACACAAATGACAGAATGCTCAAAAACATTTCAGATATGGATACAGTCCATCCCTTTATGCACACACACACACACACGCACGCATGCACGCACAAAAACACACACACACACACACACACACACACACACACACACACCCAGTTTGTAACATATTTTTTTGATAATCATGTACTTCTTCTTTTTGCCCCTCACCTATTTCTAATGTGTTTTGTAACACAACAAAAGGTGATATGTATCTTATCTGTATATGTATATTTAAGTATTCATATATTAATATAATTCTGAACTGTGCTTTATATTGAAGATGCATCCTAGGATTCAGTGTGTGCAATAAAGGTCTTTTGATACCCTCAAGCTGTGTTCCTCAAAGGAAATGAAGTGGGCTTGGCATCATGAACTCAGAAATGGAATGGAAATGACTTCCAGATTTTGTTGGTTTTGAGCATATATGGTCCAATTTTCCAAAATGGATTTACATGCCATTTTGAATTTGATCCAGTCTGGGGAAGTTTTTTTTTTTTTTACAATTGGTTTCAAACATTTCTGAATACAGAGTTCATGTTTTCAAAACTCTTCACACAGTCTACACGGACTAAACTGAATTATATTTTGTTTTGACACAAAATGCATTCAATGACTACTACTTTCCGAATTCTCGTGTTCCTTTCGGACTCAGACTCAACCACCAGAAAGACAGCATGTATTCAGCCCATTTTGCAAATGTTTACACACTGTTTTCAAAATTTTTGTTCAAAACATATAAAACATGTATATGTTTTATACCTATAAAACATATAAAATTAAAGTGGACAATGATTTCCTACATCACAAATACAACATTGAAATAAATCAAAAATAGTGAAAAAGTAGATATGTTAATGGTGAGAAATTGTGAAAACTGTTGATTGAAGTTATTTGAATGAGACTAATCACAGCTGATTTCCATCTCAATTGAAGACCTACCATGTTTTCAATTGCATTACCATTTATTCAGTAAAAGGAGGCATCTTCAGACTTATTTTTATGTAGATGGATGTAGCAAGAGACCAAGGAATATGATTGGCCTGGAGAGGGAGAATAACATGGCATGACGGAAGACAACAAAGAAGAAGACCAAGAGCTGTAGTCTCAGATTAAATTAGGACTACTGTAATTTATGATGAGGTAAATCATGGCCTTTCAATCAGAGCGCCTAGCGCAAAAGTGCAGCCAAATCTGAACCACTTTACAATGGCATTTATTGTAAGAGTTTTCCAGTATACATTTCTTAAACTATGAAAAAAAAAACTACAGAGCACAAAATGATTGACTTCTTGAATGATTGACATACAATGATGCATCAACTGTAATGCTACCTGTTATTTGTGGTATTAAGTAATTGCATTATGAGGGACAAAGTGCCTTGTAACAGTTTAACTATACACAGGACATTTTATGAGACTGATTAAATGAACTAATCACATAATATAGAGTAGCGTGTCACTAACCTATAACACAAATTAACCTTTGTTAAAGGGTAGTGCTGTTAACCTCTATGTTTAGCCATCACAGAATTATAATTTCCTCTGATTAAGAATTGTGTAATATTATTCCTCATATTATGCAAATTATTGTTTCAATTAGCTTATTCATATATTCATTACCATAGCCAATACTACATAAATATAATTTTTCCAAACCATTGCCTTGTCTACATCATTTCATTAAGTTAGGCTGTAGATATGTTCAGAATTCTGGTTGTTGAATAAACCTGATCAAACCTCACTACAGTTTTATGAGTGACAAAGTTAGTCATTTTGGTGCATTTTGAGTGTGAAATTATGTGTTGTGCCAAGCTGCATGTTGGTGCTGGGAACTGTGCAAAGGCTTTTGAAAAAAACTCAATATTGAGAAATGCTTCCAACCAGCTGTAAAATAAATAAATAAATAAAACTGTAAAAGAAATCATAATGTTATTGTTTTATTTTCATGCAGTATATAATATTAGAATATCTCTGAAAGAGGGTCAAAGAATAATATGTTTTTCATCTGTCTTTGTTCTACTTCATGGTAACAGCCGGTAGATTGTTTCAGGTGCAGATTGCCCCTTTAGAACTGCGACAGCTGCAGTAAATTTGCTTTTGTTTGCTTAGCAGTAGACATGTTCATTGGCCTGATCCAGTCCTCCTTCCTCCTCATCAAAATCGTGTTTCTTTTTCAGTAACTGCATGTTGTACTTTCAGAAAATGGCCCACGGTATCGTTTGTGCAAAATCAATCAGTATAACAAGGTAATATAATGTATGTACTTTCAGAAACATGTATGCAAAAAAGAAACCAAAGGTGCATTGCCTGTAATGCTTTACTTACAATAAAATAATTTGATTTATCATGTGAATTTAAGCTGAATATATTCTCATATTACTGGGGAAGTTTAGTCAGTGTCTATAGGTGAATTCTGTGGTGGTCGTAGTACAGTTTTTTAGATATGAATCATATTTTAGGCATTTTTCCAACATAAAATGGAACACTGAATGCAGTTATATATACAGTGCACTTGCTCCTAAACTTTGTGCATAATCATATTATATGGTTATTTTAATTACTGTAGAATTATTATAGCAATTTATGAGACTTGTAGTTTCCCCAGGCTCATAGCCATTCTTATTAATGTAATATAAACATTTCATGTCCTATTATTACTCAAAGGTGCATAATATTCCAACAAAGATTAAATATGTTTTGATGTTCATTCAAATGAGCAATTGACATTTAGCTCTAGTTTATGAGGAAAAATAAAGAGAGTGAGATTACCTACATGAGCCGTAAAACTCATCACCTCTGTGTCCAGAGAGAGTTCTCCCGCTGCAACAGCCGAGTGAGAGAGAGCCGCACTTCCTCGCTAAATGTGAGAAATACGGCGTGGTGTAAGAGTCTGCCCCAGGAGCCCCAAAAGCTGTGGGGTGTGTTTGTGGAGAGATCAATCGGACCCTTCATGGGGATCTGGGAAAGGTCACCTTCATAAGCTCCGGGTTATTCCTGATGCCCTTTGACACCCACTACAAAAGACCATCAACACAACGGCTATTCGAGTGTGCTGACTGGAATGGTCTGTGGTCTGCAGGAACCTCCAGGGGAGACACACATGAGTATGTGTACGTCCACAATATAAACATCTAAGGGCCATAAGCACACTGTGCTTTAAGAGAGAGGGTTTCAGATCTGATGTTGAACCAAGGTGCAGGCTCATTGTAGTCATTTAAGATCACATGACACTTGCCACAAAGAGCAGGGGTTCTGGCCTGCTTGTAAAATTAGTGGCTCTCCATACCTGCAACATAGCCAGCCCCCAGTTTAACTGGCTGATTTGCACTGAATGTTCTGGTCCAAAATGGCTGCCATGCTTGACACAGATGAGTTCTGCACATTGGAGGTGCCTGAAGTGAGTTTCACTCGATCACTTTAAGGTGCTTTGAGGTCACGATATGAAAGACGTTACACACGTACTGTCATTCGTTATGTTTCATCAAGACTGACCGGTCAACTTCATTGAAAACTCCCATCATGCCCAGTGGTCTGTTTTATTATAGTACAGCTTAAGTATTCCCTCTCTGTTCAGAATTTTATTGAACGTCCAGTGGAAAAATCATTCCATATTTCATTTATGAGAGGGGCTCAGATGGGATTTATTTTCAATTTGTTTTTGTGTGTCTAGGTTGTGTGTTTCCCTTTTTTTTTACCATGAGCAAAACACAGCAGACCTGACTCTGAATAAAATAAAAATGGGAGGACTTGCATACTACTGTGGCCCTGAAGGGTGATCTTTGTTTTCTCAGAACTGCTGGCTCCATGCTGAGAACTGCCTGCTCCAAGCTCAGAACTGCCTACATACTCTGAAGAACAGCTTGGTGCTGAGACCTGCCTACATACTCTGAAGAATAGCTCAGTGCTGAGAACTGCCTACATACTCTGAAAAACAGCTCTGTGCTGAGACCTGCCTACATACTCTGAAAAGCAGCTCAGTGCTGAGACCTGCCTACATACTCTGAAAAGCAGCTCTGTGCTGAGAACTGCCTGCTCCATGTTGAACAGACATTTCTCAGCACAAATTAGGCAGTTCTCAGCACATGGCATGTAGTTCTGAGTGAACAAGGATTGCTCTTCTGGGCCACTGAAGTATCCTCATTCACTTACAGTTACACTTTTTTTTCATTATTAAAACAAATCTACAGTATATTCCAGGACTATCATCATAATTACTTTCCTTTAACTGTATAGTGGAAATTGACAAAAGTTTAACAATTAGACATTGTTACCCCCGTGTTTAAAAAAATCAATTTTTTGAATAAAGAATATTTATTTGTCAGAAGAATGTACATTTTTCTCTTGCATCTCCCTAATTTGGAGTCTCCATTTAGAGAGCGACTCCACCGGCACAAAGAGCACTGCAGCTGAAGTGCATTCATTCCTCCAATGTATGCACCCAAAAAACCAGTGAATATTTTATCTAAACTAAGGCTTACTCACAGCAGCTCTAGCTCATAGTGAAGCCTGTGGGAGTCTGGTGCATATCTGGATATAACTAATGCAGCAGTGACCTGAGTCCCCTCATGGACGGGAACCCACAACCTACCGCTGCAGGGATGAGGCCAGCTGTGCCCGGCCATTACAGACCTTTAATCATAGTTGGGCACTGCCCTGAATGAAGTCAGACTCAGACCACTGCATTATCATCGGGCCAAGCCTGCATTAATGAGCACCTGGACTGGCCGAGCCCTTCCTTACTCAGTGAAAATATGTTGCAATATATTAAAAACATATGCTGTAATACATTTAGTAATACCTTATAATATACAGAGTCACTCCATATTACTCAAGCTATGCCAATATGTTGCCATTTTTTCTTAACAATGCATAATGTTGGTTATGTTCAGATATACCCCACTGTAACTAGTATATTTTTTAGTATGTTATTGTTTAATATATCATTCTACCGAATAAATTAAACAATTACTAAAAAAAAAGTTCTTAAATATTAAAAATATGATTCCACATCAATAACTTCCTTTGTTTGCTACAGTACACAGCTCACAGGTGGTGGTTGCCCCTAAGGAAGGGTGAGGTCATATTTTAGGAACGTTGCGAGACAACTGTTCAGCAGTAGCTCGGCCTGAAACTTACTGTACCAGAATGAGATTAAAGAGGTATGCCCTGCCTGCTGTTTAATGAGAAGCAATACAAATGAATTTAGCTAATTATGGATGCACCAATGCTTGCAATGTCATTGCCTGCCTGCATATTAGTCACAAGTGCAACATTATGGTTTTGTCATTTGCAAACTTTTTACACAGTTACTGTTGTTGATCCACCATTTAAACAGACAACAATGTGAAGAGGGAAAATCACACAACGACACCAGACTAACTCTCATGTGCAATTAACTGTCACAAACTGTCATTTTTCAGTATTCTTCTAGGTTTTGTTTTCTTTTGGAAGAAGAATGCATTCTTCCATGCATATTTGCTGGCAATATTGTGATATCAATAAATAACTCAAAAGGCTGAATTTTGCCTCGTAGATTTTAAGTGTCATGAGGTGATGCTCGTGCTTCAATTCCTGATGAACATTCAGTGAATCAGAGTTTCAGAGTTTCCATGAACTAACACACAGTGGGAGATGTTTGAAATGAGAATGGTTGGACCTGTCGAGTAAGAAAAATAACTTTCTAAGTAAAACAAATAACCTGAGGGATATTGACTCAACTCAGCAAGATATGAATGCTCTATGGTCTGTGTGTGTGTGTGTGTGTGTATGTGAGCACTGTGTGTGTCAGATGTGTGTGAGCACTGTGTGTGTCTGTGAGTACTGTATGTATACCTTTAAACAGAGTAACTTCATTTTTGTAAGTTCTTTGTTTTTTGTGTTAAAAATAGATCAATTTTTAAAAGTCTGTCATCATGCACTTTTTAGTGGAGAAAAACTATCCTCATATTGATTCAAAAAATAATTAAATAATAATTGCAAATATTGTTGCAATACCTTATTGTAACCACTGGGGGTAGATGTGGTTTTAGATTCCGCTGACTTTTCAACTGGGGAAAAAAAGGAAAGAGGTAAGGAATAGCAGTTCAGATGTTAGTGTTAATTACTAGTAAAGTACAAACAAAGAAAATGTCATGGGGGAAAATATTCCTTGTGTATTTGCATTGGTGTATTATGTATTTATGCTTATTAATGAACAATATAAGAGGGCTGAGAGCATCGCATCATTTTTCTGCCCTGTCCTGTAGTTTTGTGAAAGTTGCAGCACAGAATTAAGTACAGGATCTTTTTTTCTTTTATTTTTTCCACACATGAATGTATGTGCAATTCTATTAATCACAGAGTTGAGCTCATAGGACTTGTAACTATCTCTTACAATAATCAGCACTCCCTTGAATTCTTGAGTGGAGGTAGGGGTAATCACTTCAATGGGGTCATCAGGTGGCCACCCTCCTTCTCTGCTGTTTCGTTGATAAGCCCACAACATCTCCAGAGGCCTCAACGGCGACATCTGGCGTCCCAGGTGCGCCCCCCTCCGCTTCCTATAGGTTGATGGTCACCTTGAAGCCCAGATCGGGTCCTTTCTCTCCAGCCAAAGCCAGTTGTTGCTACACTCGGTAGCCTCCGACAATGACCTGGCAGCTTGCCGCAGGGCCCACCCTCAAACTCCCATCTCTTCCAGGAGCCCGGTGCTTGATTTGGCCACAAAACCTCTGCAACCCCCCACCTCCACTGGGAGCACTCGTGCTCTCCAGCCCCGCTGCACTGCTTCAGCTGCTATGTGGGCGCATTTCAACCTTTTCTGTACCATACGCTCCATCCACTGCAGCCTCCCAAGACACAGTTAGCTCCGCAATGCATAGGGATCTCTGTGAGGTAGACCACAAGACCAGGTCCGGAGTAGATCATCTGATCTATGTATCACAACTCTGATTATGTATATATAATGCACAGGTACCGACATCATTTTTATACCAACATCACTTTGGAGCAGTAGAATGTAGCTGGAACACTTTGTTTTGGGGATTTTGATGGAAAGCATACCCGCACAGAATATATCTTTAATTTTATAGCTGTGGCATAAAAATGCACGAACCATTTCCCCATTTTGCATTAGAATTATAATATCATGGCATTCCAAATAATAAGAATTATGTGAGAACAATATGAATCATTTGTTTTGCAATTCTTGCCTTCCTTTCTTGAATTGGAAAGCTAAGTTCCCAAATTAATAACCACCATTAATAACAGAAAAAAAGAAAAATACTACATACTGCAGCAGTTGCCCTTGAATGGTTATGAGAGTGCTGGGTTTGCATTACCTCTGTCTTATCAGTCTCATACCTGACTCTTCACAGCATCCAACAGGAAGCTCCCATGGGGCCAAAGGTGAACGAGTGAGAGGGGAGGAAGAGAAAGAGAGAAGCAGGAAGAATCTTAAGGGCTTCTGCCTTCTGATGGACGGGGTACGGCCTTCCTGTCATGTGCTATTCTTTAAATATCTTTCAGCGCACAGGGTGAATGCCCTCCTCTATGCTGGCAGCCTGTACTAATCTGTTAGTGCTGTGTGTGTGCGTGTGTGTGTGCGTATGCATGTCCTGAACTAGCTGATGGCATAAACTCTCTATGCGGTCATTTAGGGCCACAGCCAACCATGGATCACACAATTCAGGGTTTAAATGTTAGATTTTTTTTTGAGAGATATTTTAATTGTACATCATTCACAGGGTGCAAACAGCATTTTTGATGCTATTGTTCTTGTGGCGGTCTCCCAGTCCGCAATCACAGCCAACCACCGCCCCCTCCACCCACCCCAATTGCCTGTGATCAGTTTCCACCACTGATCTAATCTCCCCTGAGATTGCACTGAAACTGTCCTTTTAATGAACATTGTGAGGTCAACAATCAGTCCAAAATTACATCTGATGAAGAAGGGAGCAAATGTTATGAAAACTTTTTGTTTATTTCATATAACATCCTATTACAGTGATACATTTATTCACCGTGATTTAAAACACAGCAATTACTGAAGCAACCTTATGCAAATTGTTGTGTTGAATCACAAGTAGTTTTTGACTGAAAAGTGAGTCAGGCTTTAATGAGTTGATGGTCCGGTCATATTTGTGCTCCTGGCAACTCAAGGAATTGATTTTTGGGTCAAATAAGGGGATGAGTAAAATATCATGACAGAAGAGAAGTGTGGTTGTGTTAAGAGAAGTTGCATTAAATGAATCACTCTCTAACACCAGCCTTCTCTTCCACATAGAGTGAGTGCTGGACTTTTATATTCATGGAAGCAGAGTGGAGGGGGGTGTAGATTGCAGGCTTGAATTTGGAACTGAGGTCCCTCTGCTGCACCCTGGAGAGGGATACTTAACCTAGCGAACCCCCGTAAAATATTCATCTGTACGAGGAGGTTATGTGTAACGCGTAAGTCACTCGCTCGAGAAACACATGCATTTAATTCAATGCATGTGTTTACAGTTGCTTGCTTATGTAAGGGTTCCTGTCCCCTAGGAGTGGGTGGACTTGAAGTTATATTAATTTATTTTCTCTCCTCCAGGAAAAGTGCACTGAAATGGCTGTTACATAGGTCAACGGAACTCGAAACATGCATGCAATTGTCATTTAATTTAATTAAATGTAATTTTTCATTTCATCTGCTGACCTGGTTCTTACAAGTAGGAATATTTTATATCCATGGCTTGGTAGGCGGCTCACTTGATTTTCACTTAGGGTGGTCACTAATACACATGTAGACAATTATATTTTTGGTGAGGGTACAGTAGATATCGTCCTCTGAGGTTTCCAACCACTGTCTTTTCTTGTTCGAGGTAATGTAGAGTGCATGCTACAAAGCACATACTGACTGCAATCAAAGCAATATAGTTTTTCTCTAAAAGCATTCTAATCCAAACCAAACCAGCCAGTACAAAAACTGGCATACTATATATGTTTTGAAATAGAACCTTGAGACTCAAACAGGAAGTAGAACAGGGTTCTCAATAGATTTTTGTAGATTTATTTATATATTTATTTACAGATTTTGTTTGTTCGTGCAAACAACATGGTTGTCTACAGAGCAGGGCTAAAAGACTGAATTAAAGCACAAATGACCTTTTTGCAAAAGAAAATGATGGCATGTAATTATCACATTTTGAAGCCTGCGATGAAACATAAAGGCTGAAAAATGGGTCAGTGTGTACATGATGTAAGTACGTGTGTGCGTGTGTGTGCGTGTGTGTGCGTGTGTGTTTGTGTGTGCATATGTGTGTATACACAACTGGCTAATGGCATAAACGCTCTATGCTCGGTGCTTGTGTGTGTGTGCGCGTGTGTGTGCATTTATGCGCTTGTGTGTGTGTGTGTGTGTGTGTATGTGCTTGTGTGTGTCTGTGGGGGTGGGGTGGGGCATAATTACCGGACAGGCTTGTATGATGCGGACATGTCTGATCGGTGAGGCGATGAAACAATGGTAGTTCACAAGGCCTCGTCTGCCCACCAGCATTAGGGGAGAGACTGCGGCCTGGCCCCTCCGCATCGTCTTCAGGCTTTACGGGCCTGAAAGGGGACAGCCACATTAATTAGTTAACAAACTAGCTCATTAGGTAGAGCGTGCAGAGAGAAGCCATTGTGCTAATGGGATCTGCCGTGGCAGAGCCACTCTGGCATTGAGCTGTATCTGCTGAGGTAATTAATGGGGAAATTTCAGACAAAAAAACATTCCATGCCCTAAATACAGGCTTTGATATCATTTTTTTATTTTTTATTTTAGTTTGTTGCACACACAGGCCCCTACAGTAACCTACATTTTCATGTAAGTTGTGGATTTCTGAGGAAAATCAATGATGGCTGAATATTTATGTCATAGATCCATATTTATTGTGGAAATATGAATAGACTCCCTGGTTACCACATGCCAGACACACAAACACGCTCACGCATGCATGCACACATGCACACACACAGACAATTAAAAAAAAAAAAATTCTTCAGTGTTAAGATAATGTACTGTCCTGTGCCGTCTGTATTTCTACAACAATGTTCTTAGTTTAATGTCATTCATAGACCAGTCAGGAAAAGGTCAATCTTTGACCAGTAAATCATGGTTTAAGCACAACGCAGGCATGAATAACTACAGTCACCATGCCTTGTCTTGATTTTATTGCCGAAACCGTAATCCAAAGGTGAGCGATCTGTCATTGTTTGCATCAAGAGAAGCCGAACAGCTTTTTTTTCCTCTAATGCTCTGTTATTTAAGCTGTCAAAACAGATTATGTGACTATCTTAATAAATTGCTCTGTGAATTTAGATGTCAGGCACCGCGGGACGCGTCATTCATAAAAACGCGCAGCTATCTCACCCCGTCCCTCTCACGTATCAGATGCTATTCAGCCCGACCGTCGTCCTGGCGGCCCAAATCCGTGACGAAAGGTAATGTATCCGGTACAATGCCATTGATTTTGAAGGGGTTCTTCTGAGAGCAGGTAGAATTTCCTGCCAAACTAATGGCGGTAACATGAGAAAGGTGACAGAGGGCGCGTTCGTCACAATCAGACGTGTCCATTTTTCTTCTGCGTCCCCCGAGCGGGCGGCCGGGGGGGCGGGGGTGGGGGTTTGGGGCTGGGGGGAGGGGGGTAGGGGTGGGAATCAGCAGATGGAAGAGAGTGCGGGTGCACAGTGAGAGAGGGAAAAACCTGCTGCATTGTCTCGCCGGAGCTGTCTTTGAGTTTATTATGCAAATGGCAGGCGATGGAGAGTCCCTGTATACATGGGAGGGCTAGGATCAGCCATAACCGGCAATAACTTCCGCGTGTCTCTGCGGATCCTGCCTCTGTGTGATATTTTTCTCCGTGACAGCTTTTGTATTCCCGACAAAATCTTCCATAGACTCGATGTCACCCAGTGTTCTGCTGAATTGTCACTGAATGCATCAAACATGCAAATGCTTGGTACAGAACTATGCACGCACAATATCTTACCCTGAAATAAAAGGCCAGGCCAAGTGAATTAGAACGCAGTCTATAAGAGGTTATCGAATTTACAGCAGATGCATGGCAGTCGCCTGATCACACAATGCTGTACTGTGATTGGATCTTAAAGTGCCGCACACTTCATTGTTGTCCAGGGACTATCGGATTAGAACAAAGAGTCCTTCTTCTATCAGTAAAAAGAGTAACCGCACATTTGCAAACAAAGCACCTCTTTTGCGCTTATGAAGTCCCGTCATGCTAATACGTGTGAAGGGCTTTGCAGCTTTAGTTCTTTTATAGCCTGAAGGAAAAATTAATTGCGCTACCTGGAAAGCCATTCAATTGTTTCGCACAAATAAATAAATATATAAACACAAATACTTCTTTGTTCTTTGTTTTTTTTATTTTTTGCAGGCATGCGGTAGGCCGCATTTTGAAGGGGCAGAGTGGAAAAGATTATGAATGGTAATGAGCTTGGGTGTCTGGCATTATTGGGAGTTATTGGAATCAGTTTTTTGATCTCGGTGGATGCCCAGAATGAATGGGGGTCACGCGTTTTTACTTTAAAAGTGCGATTTCATCTCCTCCACTGGAAACTTGCAGATTAATTTAAATTGCTGTGAAGGAAAATTGCCGAGTATTGCTGCAGCTCCCCCACATCCATTGCCTGACCTCTCAGCTCTTGCTCTTGCACTGAAGTCTGCACGTACATCGCATGCATCATTTCAGTGTTACGCTTATTGCTGGAAAAACAGCAAACTTCTTTTTGAAATTATTATAATTTGCAAACTTCGGTAATTTAATACAGAATAATTCAGCAGCTTTTAATTCAAAAGTTCTGTCTCAGCAATCCTTGAAGGCTTTTGTAGAACTGCGTTCATACTGAAAAAATGTCAATGCCACCCATGTTTTGAACAATCAAGCTCTGCAGTTTGGTTTTTATAAGAGTTTGGCTGAGCATCCTCTTTTCCCTATGCATGTGCTAAAACAGCGGTCCGGTGTTCTCTCCAAATGATGCTGCTATACGTATATGACGAATTGAAACTCTGAAATCGTGAGGGGTTTGTGTGTTGCCATTTTTGAAGAATACATTTTTTTAATGATTGACTGGGAGGTGTGGCTTTTTAAAAGTAATTTTTGAAAGTCTTGTCTGGAAGTTTATTTTCACCTGTGGACTCATGCAGTACAACTCTGATGTGATGTCCTCAGCCACTGTAGCCAAATAATGTAGACTTTTCTAGCATAGATATATATATATATATATATATATATGCTAGCCCTTATCTAAAACAACTTTCACAGATTATGTCTTTTTTTTCATACTCTCGATGTATGCAGCAGAATATTTACCGAAGCGATTCAAGTCAAGTGCCCTATCAGACTGTGCAATGGCAGTGCACGACCGAGGAAATGAACCTGGAGCTCTCCGTGTTACAGGCCCCAGTTCTCTAATTATTAACCTACTGACTTCTGACTCCTGAAGAACAATAGCAGCAAGCCGCTTGGAGCTCAGTCCTCCAATCTTCTTTTTCTGCCTGGTGGCAAGTAGCATTCAGTCTCTCTGAAAGGGTATGAGGTTGTTCCATCAAAGTTCCTGTTTTTAAGGCAAGTGACAACCCAATATATTAAAATTTAAGTCTGTCATCTTGGCACTTCCTGAACAAAAAGTCTCAAATGAGTATGACTGATGCAAAATTATACTTATGCAGTTTTGTTACAGACCACCTTTTAGCTTTGTTTTTTTATTTGAATTTTTTTATTTTTGGACAAAGAGCACACGTACTTCAAATTTTAACGGCGCACTTAAGTTATTCAGCAATTAACGGATGCGGTTGCCCTCGCCTAAAGACCCTTATTTAGTCATTATGGGCTGATTCAGATTTAGGTCAGATACCTTTTTGAAAAGGCAAATTTAGGCCAGGCTAATCCACGCGCCAGGAAAAACAGAGGACCTCAGTGAAGTTTTTAACACTTTTTTTCATTATTATTCAGGCTTAAACACACAATGTTACTGGGTTGTGTACCCTGTAACCCTGAGAACTTCAGACCACAGCGGCAGAATCATGGCTACTCTCGTTTCTGCAGCCACTCTCCAATTCTCTTCACATCTGATCTCATGTCTTGCTCTGACAGACCCTTGGTTTTCTTCAGTCCCTGAGCGTATCAAACTAGCCTTTTTAGGCATCGTTTGAGGTTGAATTGACACCTCAAAGATCAGGCAAATTTGAAGAATAATACCAGGTCTTGCTGGTAGCAGGTTGCGGTACCATTTAGGCCAAAGGCAACTTTCTTTCTGGACCGGCTTGTTTTTGTTAAAACTTGGACTGGAATATATTCTTTCATTTCCAGTCATGTCAACAGGCGGAAATGATTTCATATGCACCATGCATCCTTCTGAATAAAATGCCCAATTATTCTGCATTACAAGAAGGGAAAGGCCAAATGAATTCTAAAGCAAATGCCATCTCATTTCCGCCTCCATGTTTCTTTATCCCCCCCTGAAATAAGAATTGGTGGAAGGGGGGGGGGGGGGGATTCAGCCTGCACCGGCTCTTTGTCCTCAGGTCTGAGAAATACGCGACCGGCAATCACTGAACGTACAGTACGCGCTCAAAAAAGCTACACCATAACAGGACTGAATGCAGGACATTGTTCACTCTCCCAGCTAAATGAGGGGGAACAGAATTTAAGCCTGGTTTATATGAGGGACGCCGGTATTTTATATAGAGGCTGTGTATACATGAAACGGCAGTGTGTGTGTGCCATGGAGGCCATTAAATTCCACTTGTAAAGCATTAAAGAAACTCCTTTTCCAGAGCACATAAAAGCCAGGAGCACAGGCTATTTTTTTTCCTATAATGTATGTGAAAGTGCGTTTCTGTGATTTAACGCACCCCGAAGCCTTGGTAAAACCTTTAGCGTGGCAGCCAGGAGTCTTCAAAATTGAAGCTTATTTTGGCCAAAAGGAATGGCCCCATGTCCTTCCGGCGAGCTGTTAGGGGCTGGTGCTCATGCCCCATTTAACCCACATACCGGTTTGAGTTGCCAGAATCAGCACCAAGAGCAGGAAACCAAAGGAGAAGCTTGTCTCAGAACAAGACATGGCTCTACCTGACCGTCGAAAATCAGCAAGGAGGTTCGGCCGGACCCTTGATGTTGTATCTGGAAGACCTGGGCTAAATTTTATATGAAAGGAGGTGTATTCTTTTTTTGTTGATATTTGTCATTGAGTTTTCAGCAGTTTCATAAAGCGTTTTAATATAGAGTCAGAAATATGAAAGAATGCGCTCAGCAGCATAAATGTCTCCCAGCTAAATTGACGCAAAGAGAGGAAGAAAAGGTAGAAGAATCAGCTGTTCTGTCTGATGTGTTGGTCTGGGATGCAGCATGTATTAATGACTCTCCTGAGAGTGTGCGCAGTGTTTTTAATAGGTGAACATAATCTATGTGTTGCAGTGCAACAGCTTGAAGAAGTGTAATAAATCTTCTAAGGACTGTGTCCCTGTTTCACAAGGGCCTGAGTTTGTTATTTCTCTAAAACACTAGTCAAGAGGTTTTAGACATTGTTGCACATGCATTGAAAGTACAGTTCTTTAAAAAATTATAAAACAGTATAATGTTGGAGTGTAGAATATAGTTTATGGGGGTGGGGGGGGGGTTCTGCTTATCACCAGCAGCAGGCAAAAACAACAAGAGCAACAATTGTAGTGTAATTAATATAGGCAACATTTGTGGTTGAGCAGTGATGCTCCATGAGAGCCATTGTATGGTGTAATGTGCTTTCAGTCACCGTTTGATAGCTTCACCATTTTATGGTTTCATGAACTCAACTCAGTTTTTGTTACAGGCATAAATGTCACATTAAAGTTTATTTTATAGGAGAATCTTTATTTATTTATTTATTTATTGAAGTGAGGCTATTGAAGAGATATTGGATTAATATGATCCACAAGAGAAATAAACAAGAAAGCTTTGTGTAGAACACAGATAAAATACTGCAAACTTTTCAATATCTGACTTTTTCAAGTTCCTTTTCATCCCAGCCAGAAATGTCCACACCAAATGAAAATGAACAAGAAAGTCTTCTACAGATCCTTTATGGAGCACATCCTACTCCTCCTTATACATATCCAACATGTCGAAAAAACTAGTTCATGACCACAGCAAAGGAAATCAGCGGAGTCCAGTGCTATACCATCCCTTCCAACACAATATATATTCAGTGGCACAACACTCCCCTGCACAATCCATACAGACGTCCACCGGAGCACCCTTCTCAAACACCAGTCATGCCTATTGATTTTTGGTCCGTACAGGAGCAACATCCCCAGTGAACTGTTGCTCTTACGTGATACTGCATTCGACATAAATACTGTACTGTACATCTTTATATACCTGATGTTCTGCACTGTGCTGTATGTTGATGCACTGGTTTACTGTTCTACTTACATCTTGCCCCATATGTCAATGTTGACCTGTACCAATTGATGCACACACATTTCCTGCAAACGATACTAATAAAGTTAATTCAATTTAGGAATTATGTTGACTGAAAATGTTGTGTGTGTGTGTGTGTGGTGTGTGTGTCTGTGTGTGTGTGCATGTGTGTGTGTGTGTGTGTGTGTCTGTGTGCGAGCATGTCTGAGTGTGCAGAAACACGCTGCTATATCAGACTAATCGAAGCTGGTAACGTCCTGTTAGAGTTGGCAGTGGGTTGGGACAGGGTTGTAATTGCATGCTTTGATCCATGCTTGGTACGTTTTGCCACATGAGCAAGCCCTCTGTTGCTAATGACTCATGGCAGCTGGAGCACATTTAAGCATAGTCATTTAGGTCACAGCCCAGAATAAGTTATTAATGCCACAAGCAAAAAATAAAAAATAAATAAAATAAAATAAAAATAAATAAATACATAAATAAACAAATATGAATCCCACAGAATCTAAATGCCCCTGAACCTTTTTTAGGTGAGTAGCCATTTTTCTTCTGAAATCACCCTCAGGCAGAATTTTTTAAATATTCAGACTAAGTGCTTGTGTGTGCACGTGACCCATCACTGGCTGTCAGTGTTTCCCTCAGGGCGAGGTTCGTCCTGCTCCCCCTCCGGCTGGGGTCGGGTGTCACGCGGATGTTCCACAAAACGGTTCCAGCCAGGAAAAAGGCTCTTATGATTTTCACATGCCCAAAGCAAGCCTATTAACTGCACGTTCTACAGGAGAAGGTCAGCCCTTCATCCACCCACTCCTGTTCTGCCTGTTTCTATCAGGTGGGGTGGGGGGGGAGGGGGGTGAGTGTCTGTGTTCATTATGCCCTGTCAGTCATACCCAAACGATTTTGGTGAAATATTGCGAAATTATAATTCACGTAATATAGATGAGGATGTTTGTTGTTTGTTTGACTCCACTGCATTATATATGTCATAATTATGACAGATAAATTCACAGATTTGCCAGTAAGAATGAAACTCATATAAGCTTATTTTTCCTGCATAATCTGTATGAAAAAGTGAAATATCTACCTCTATCAACCTGTATTCATTGAGATGCACAGTGTTGCAACTACTGAGCAAGGTGTAAATGTGGAATGGACACCCTTTTATACTTTTATATCACTATACTATCGACCAGGGAAACTATTAGTAAGTATCCATTGCCTACCCTGTACATACGCAATGCTATTAAACAAGGCTGGCAAGATTAAAATAAAACAGTAGTACAATTTAGAAATTACAACAATATATCACTACTGAATTTATGTCCTTGGTTTTAATGTAAATATGTTGTATCATAATTCATAAGTCACTGATCCATTTAATCTGACATTCCAGTGTTTCATGTCCATGTCCAATTTCTTGGAATTTCTTGGGTCATGGTATTGCCAAAACAAAAAGAAACACCCCTTTCCAGGGGACAAATGGTTCATGCATATGTGAAAAAAAGATAATTTTTATGTGGCATGACAGAACTGAAGCGTTCTGCTGTACCAGTCACTTAGGAAGGCTAATGTGTGCCAGCTCCACTTGGCATTGAAAATATTTGCAAATGAGAGCTTTCCTTGTGTGCCAGTTGAAAAGGCCACAAATAATTTAGAAATGCCAGACACTGCATAGCACGTGACGCCCCCCCCCCCCCCCTTCACACACATACACACACCAATGAATAAATAAATAAATAAATAAATTGCAGTTTATTAATAAATATAACAATCACTTTTTTAATATCATGCAGACTAAATTACAGGCTTGGAATTCATACCATTGCTAAATTTCATTTCTAACTTTTGTTTCCAACAGTTCTTCCAAACAAAAGCATCATGCCATGAAGAAACCGATGTGCTAGCAATGGCTTCAAAAGTTTCTATATGCATGTTTCTGGAGAGTTGGCAGTCTATTTCTCCTGGCTACATTGCGTAAAGCATTTCCTTGCATATGTTATGTTCCATTATGATTCATTATTGCATTCTGTGAGATGATATATAAATAAAGCCTGTAAATTATGTATTTTTTCCCTCCCTGGACATTCCGATCTGTTTGCTGTGTTATTGTACTCTTGCCATGATTTGCCGGCCATTTTAAATCTCTCTCCCTCCAAAAAATCTTTTTTTTCTTCTTTTTTTTTCTAAAGCTGGTTTCCACTCCCTATTTCTTCTTCAGTCACAGAGCACAGTCTCTGCCTGAAACACAGATTAAATCATCATTGCATATTTTTGGTTCATGTCCGTTTTGTTTTTGTCATATGAAAACCCCAAATAGGCACATCAATTTCAACATGTATCTGTAGGTGTCATTCCCATTAGCCCCCCCCCCCCCCCCCCCCCACACACACACACACACACTGCACTTTGAGGGTGCACTCACCTGTGAAGAAGTGACTGTTTTCCTGAGCAATCCACACAGTACTTCTGGGGAGTTACTGCTGATCAGTGGAGAGATGTTCCTGCCAATAATGACAACTGACAGGTACTTAAGGGTGCCTGACACTGTTTTAAGAGGAACTAATTAGAATGACCGGAGGAACCCTAGCCAAACTGAGGCCATTATATCCCGAGCAGCACCAATTCTGTTTAACTGCTGATCATGACATAGCCACCTGTGATTTACTGTAAGGCACCGCCTACATTTATTTATTCATTTATTCGTATTTTGTCATTCACATTTTTATTAATTAGATTCACTACAAATATGCATGTTCTGATTATTTTATACTGCAAAAGACAAGAGATTTAAAAGAGATGTACCACTATTAATTTCCTGCATTTCAGACCTAACAGTCTGCCTTAATTTCACTAGAACATTCATTCATTGAGTCAGATTTATCATTTTATTTTCCAAGATGGTGGACATTCATTTACAATGCTGCACAAGTCTGTGTGGTCCATTAGCTCATGAGGGATTAGAGGTTGAATTTGTGAACACTTTTTTTATCCACGCGTAATGGATGATAGAGACAGCATTTTAATAGGAATTTCCCTTGAATGGGAAGCGACACTTAACTCCTTTTGTACGCAGTCATCACAGAACTATAATACATGAGATTAATATTCATGACATTTCAGGATATATTTTTTTAAAAAGAAAGAAAAATCTTTGAAAGAGATTTACATTTTTTATTATTATTATACATTTTTTTTTAAATCCTGGAATAATTGTAAGGGCCTGGGGAAAGGGGAATACCGGTGCTTATCGCGTAGCCACACAGGCGTCCTGCTCTAAATCTGACCCGTGTTCAAGGCCCATTAAATCCTGAAGAATGAGGAAAGGCTTGAACCCGAGCCTGAGACAAAGGAACAGGTCCCTCTATGCATATCTATAATTTATGATAATATGCAGTAGGAAAATGGACGGGGTCCTTGCACAGAGTCTGCGATCTTGGGGAAAAAAAAAAAAAACAATATGCTGGAGGAAAGTGAGGAGGCTGGCATTTCCAGTGACTCACTTCCTCCAAAGTGCACAGGGCCTTCCCCAAGGGCTCTCGGTGTACTTATTTCCATATTTATTTATTTATTTATTTAATGGCCTTGCACGTGCTTTATTGATATGCATATTAATCTCAATGTACTGCAGTGAGATTATTCTTTCAGCATGTCTTATCAGGCATACCAAGGATGTAAGGAAACCAGATTAATGGCCTTGCAATGTCTATAATTACCTTGTTTGACTGCCCTGATGTATTTTCCTTTTTTGCTTAAAATGTTGGTGTTGATCTCAAATGGTCCTACATTTGTTTTTCCTTGAGCTTTCTCCGGTTTCCCAAAGTGCAAATGTATGGGGGAAGCAAATCTATCACTGTCAAACTCTGCGAAGAGAAACATGACTAGTGCAGTGTAAAATGAGGGGTTATACTCTCTCATTCAAATGCAGACAAAATAGCAGGCTTGCAATAGCAGCAGCACATTCAAAATGACCCCACGTAGATAAGTGAACATTCCTGCGCATGCTACAGGTGATATGAAGGACTTTTAAAGAACATTTTTATATATCATTTTAAAAACGTTTATGGGGGGGTGGCACCAGCATCATCTTTGTCTTATTAGTACAATAGAAATTCTGGAGGCATATGCTGCCGAAAAAATGACGCAGGAATAAAACGTGCAGAAATGAGGCAGGTCACCTGTATTAAAAAAAAAGAAAAAACAAAACCTTTTCTTGTTATGTAGAGGTAAGAACACAGAGTTCACATAATGCTCCAAACAGACAAAAAAAAGAAAAGAAAAAAAAGAAACCAAAATATTTTCCGATGGCCTGATTAGTCAAAATGCAATGCTATTGCTACATACTATGCTAAGTGCAAGTGCATGTGCATGCAGCTATCACTGTTGACTGTTTTTTGTTTTGTTGGTTTTTTGCCATGCTTAGTGCTGAATAAAAATAAACAAACAGCGTATTTGTTTCTTCTAATTCTCCTCATGTTTCATCGTTTTTGTCCTTTTTGTTTGATTGTAGCCATTATTTCGGAAGAAGCAAATACACCATGTTGCCAACTTTTTTGTGGCTTAAAACCTTCCGATACAATTAGCAAACAAATCAATGGTCAGTTAATTATTCTGACGAATCATGATCTCATGTGGGTGGGGGTCAATTTGGAATCAATTGCATAGTGATTAAAGCCAGAGCAATGGTTGACCTATAACATAACACTGACAATAACGTGGTAGAACTGAACAGATTGTTGCAACTTGATATGTCAATCTGTAGCTTTTTCTTCCAGGCAGTCTAGAGAGATCAGGCCTGGGGTCCAGGCTAAGCATCGCATGTCAGTAAAGGAATAAAATCTTCTTTTTTTACTCAAGGGGCTTACAGGTCCAATGGGGTGAGTGCTGGCTTCTGATGTTAAATCTTCTCTGCAGTGCTGGGGTGTTCTTCTGCCTCCATACAGCACTGTCTGTGAATGGCTGTGCGAATTTGCTCCACTTCACCCTGGGAAGCCTTCACTCTTACTGTTAGATTCGCACATACACATACAAACTCTCTCTCACACACACACACGCGCACACACACACGCACGCTTATGTACACATGAACACATGCATGTGCACACATCCAAACATGCGCACACAGGCACTTACACACGTACAAACACAGCAAAATTGAAACTCTTTGAGGACTCCATAATGCAGGGCTGAATTTGTTTACAGAGTAATCATCAAACAAGCAACTGCCGAGTCTATCTATTAACCATGACTTGAAAAATGTAGGATATTGTTTGTTGGGATCTGTCTCTTTTTCTGTCTGCCATGTCTGTCTATTCAAACTCTTTCCCTCTCTTTGTTTCATTTTACAGCAGATTATCTCTGCATATGATGCAATCTTTTACATTCTGTGAAACAGTAAGATAACTGTGGGAAATGTCAGTCTCATTTCAGATGATCTCACTCCTACCTGTCTCCCAATGTCCTGAGGAGTTTTGCAGTACAGTACCCCCCCCCCCGCCGCCCCCATTAAAAAAAAAAAAAAAAAACAGCCTTAGTTGGCTTTGGCTCATCTACATGTTCCAAAAGCTAAAAAAGCATGAGAATAAAAATACGACCTATGGCACCTATTAGCCATGTCATTACAACATATTTCAACAAACACTGCTTTTCAAATGCTGTACTACGCATGGATTCATTTGGACCTCGCGAGCGGGCTGCTTGCTCAACAGGTCAGTGTGCACTGAGTGAGAGCCGCTGAGTATTCAAACAGCCATTGCTCACCGTAACCCCCCCACCCCCCCACCCCTCCCTCCCGTGCTTAATGATTGTCTATATAAAGGCTCCTTTGGTTTTTCACCACTCAAAATATGGACTCCAAATGGAGTGATGGAGGCTAAGTGCACAATGCATTTGTATTGGGACAAAGCCAGTGTTTGAGAATGAACTAGGCTGGCTCGCTAGCTACAGCACTTTCCTTATTTTGATGTGACTTCATTAATTTATGTTCAGTCTGCACGTCTCATTGGACTTTCTACTGGGTGCCGGCAGTCTGCAGCATTGCTTTGACGCAATGAAAATGGTGGACTTCAGAGTGAAGGAGGAAAACAAAATTATGTGAAAGCACATAGCTGAGGGCCTGAGTACTTTCACAGTTTGTCATAATGGGCAGATGTCTGATCCATCAAAGTTGGGAAATTACTTGATCATTGATTCTTCAATCATATGGCTTTATTGAATGTGACACCTGACTTTATAAATAATTATTTTAGAGCCTAATTTTTTTCATTTTAAAAGATATATTCCAGGTTTATAACACCATACCTGTCTGTCTGTCTGTCACAAAATGAGACTCTATACAAGCTAAAGGTACTAGACTGGGGGGTTATTTTATAAGCTACATTTATTACACAATGCAATCAATGCCTGTGCTGTTTTTTACATTTCTGTGTGGTCTTACCCCTCCCCTGTTCTGTCAGTTCATAGTGCATGAGAAAAGTCAGCATGCAGGCAAAACAAGACAGCTACTTGAGGGAATTGTGTTATGCCGTTCAAACGTAGCAAATCTGGGCACTCAACTTTCTCAGTCAGAATCACTCACCATGGGATCACTGACGAATGAAATATGAAATTGTACAAATGTACATAAATTGTACATTGTACAAATTATGCCATATTTAAGCATAACGTGAGCATGTTGCTGAAAGGAAATCAATCTTGCAATCATGAATAATCCTAAAAGACAATCAGCGGCTCTGCTTCAATAAGTAAAGTAGCAAGGAAATATGCATGCTTAGTGTCTCAGTTGTCTAAAACAGGTTAGAAAAGTAGCTATGAGGAGTCTCTTCTTGATCTTAAAACTGAAACAAGATTCTATTTAAAATCAGAGCCTAACTTTATTTTCAGTTTCTATATTGGTCCCATTATTGTGGGTGAGGGGTTTAGCAATAAGAGGTGCAGTGAGCTTCAGATATAGCCACAGCATATTACTTAACTTAACATAAACTAACATAAACTTACAGTACTGTTAGCTTGACCACGTCGACACTTTGATGTAAGACAGGCCCATCCATATTCCAGGGACATGCTTCTAAATCACCAGGCAGTTGTACATAATGTCTTCTAACAAATAATGGCATCCTGTAGGTAGGGCTCCTGGTGCAGGTGATTATTCAAGCCAACTCAGTCAATAACCTACAGTGTACCATAATGCTGGCTAAAACCTGCTAGAATCAGTTAGAGTGCAGGAAACTTGTCTTTATAGGAAACTGTAACTTTTCTTTCCAGAGAAACAAAATGCCTCCATTTGAGACTATGACTTCACTTACCACGTGGCAACTATACACAGTGCTACAATCAGGTGAAATATCTCAGCTTTCCAGTACATGCCACAAATGACATCAATCCGGGTGGTTTGCTTTGTCTGAGAGAAAATAGTGATGAAAGAGGGAGAATGAAGCATACAGATGAAGTGGCCAGAATTCAAAATGGAAGACCACACTAACCCCCATTTATGAGGGACCATGAGTAAAGTGTGCTCACCTGCCTAATATATCAGTCTATAAATAAATAAATAAAAATAACAAGCCTAACATCACAAAGAGGCTCATTAACTTCTGGAATCCAACTGGGGGGACAGGGATAGAGAAGTACCACACAGCATGCATAAAATACTTCAGCCAATCAGAAATCCTTGCCAGGAACTGCATGCACTGAAACACCAATTAGTAAACAAATAATGGCAGCACCAACAACTGGAAGAAAATAAACTCTCTCATAATTGCAGGGCAGCCTGGGCTGGGAGCCGGAGGTTTTCTTTATGCTTGTTGTTCCATTTAAACCCTTAATGGCTTAATTGGATCATTTATCAGGCTGTTGAGCATGGTGCTCAGGGTACTCAGCATTTTACCATTTGGAGAGTCTTAGAAAAGCAAAACAGCCACTGGACTGTCTATCCTTGACATAGACTAAAAGCATATGCAGCTCATTGTTGAACATTAAACACATTTATGTCAGCTTCTGTGTAGTATATTTGTCAATCCATTATCGTACTTGCAATAATAAAAAATGCTTTTTAAAACAAACATTTCCTTTTATGTAGAAAATACAGACATGTTTTCTACATAAAATGAATATTCAACCAGCATTGAAACAAACATTTTTCCTCGGTCTTCTTTCTGTGTACTTTTTAATCTCTCTGCCAAAGAATGCTGTGGTGAAAAAATGAACAAAAGTGGATATTTGGTTGGAATAAAACTCTCTCATCCCATGAATCAGGCAATGTGTCAAATTAAGACTAAATACATTAATGTACTTCAGGAAAATATGTGCATCTGTGCAAATTTGTAAACCTTATAGCTTGTAGAAGTCTGTTTTCAATTATTCCTGACCCCCCCCCCACCCCCCACCCCACCTTTAAACAGTAAAAACACAGTTCACGCACGTCTTGTGAATCTGAGATGAAAATGATGAACCGGAGACTGGATTATGCCGATTCTTTCTGGCTGCGCAGCTAAATGCATTCTTAGAGTCCCTTCTGATTATATTTTATCTCCTTTGAAAGCCTCTCTGTGCCCCCGATGACAGTCGCTGGGCTGCATTCTGGATAAATATTTCATTTCACCCCAGCGGTGGCAGACAATGGCTTTATTGAAAGGAAGAAGCTCGGCCCATCTATAGAATTTAACTGTGTGAATTTTTTTTGTTTCGGAAATAAATAATTAAATGCTTTAGGGCAAATGTTGGCAGTGACAAAAAAGAAATGGGAGTGGCTTGTCAAGAAAAGCCTTCTTCCAAAACTTGAAGCAGTGAAATGCCTCTTTTCTTCCACAAACAAGACCATTTCATGAAAAAAATATGGCCTAAATCCAGACAGTTATAATATCATCTTGCTCGTGATATTTTAAAATGCACCAAAATCCGTGCTGTTATCAGTAACTTACAGACAGCTTACCCAGCTTTTTGCATTTTGTTCTCTGTCAGGATATACTGCATTCTACACGCTGAAACCCGGGACACACAGAGAAAAAATATCAATTCTTTTATAAAACACAATAAAATATTATGTCAGGGACTAAACATGGCTGAAGGGTTTAATATAGATAACAAATACATACCTCTGTCTCCTCAGAAATGCAAGAGGGTGTCTCATTTGTATTACTAATAAAATAATAAAATGGTTTCTCCAAGTCAGAAGAAAATGATGCAGAAAACCTGATGAACACTTACTGGTTCTACAGAAAATAATGCATATTAAATTGAATGTTTGCATGTGTGTCCATGTGTGCGTGCGTGCGTAAAATATGAAAATATATTCATATTTGTTTGTACATTCAAATACATTTTCTGGAAGTTTTTTTTGTTGTTAAATCAATAGGCTTGGGGACCAGTAGTCCACCCATTATAACCAATGGACCAGGGGTCCAGTTACCCACTAATACAACTCAATGTGCTGGGGGACCAGTTGTCCACGCTGTAGTCACAGAAATATATATATTTTTTTAAATCGAGAATCTTGAGATACTGAAAGAAAATGCTAATCTTTCGATTTTTACCAAATATCAAACAGTGAGGTTTGCGTATGTTTGTATTCACAAGCTGAAAAGACAAAAATCAGTGGTTATATTCATTGTAATTTCAAGCAATCAAATTTGTCATATGCTAGGGCTGTATGAAGTGTAGTTTGTACTTACATTGGAACCCCCATTTCTTTTTAATCATCCAGAGGGGTAAACACTGTCACCATCAATTGGGATAAGCTCACTGGAGACAGGTTTATTTAGCCATGTTTAACAAGGATGTTGGGGCTTGAAATATAAACCGAAGGTCATCAAATAGATTTTAAGGTAAAGGCCTTCAAACATTCATATGTAAAAAGATGAAAGGATTTTACATATTAAAGTCATTGGGAGTGGTTGCATTGCATTGCATTGCATTATATCTGGTCCTGGCATTGCTATTAGCAGAAACGAAAACCATAAAGAATAATGAAGAGTTGTGATTTTGAATTTAATATTGTAGCCCCAGGGTCATTTCTGACAGACGGTGTCTGATGCTGATGATTCCTCTGACAGTTCAAAGAAAAAAAAAATTCTGAATAATAAAGTCTCACAGATGTATTAAAACCGGACAGACAGACAGCTATTTGCCTCAAAGGCTGAGAGCTTTCTTAAAAGAGAGTCTTTTGTAATCAAGAAAATAAGCAGTCAATTATGGCGATGGTTGTAATGGTATATGGAAGCTGAATCTTTTTTTGTGTGGGTTTTCAAGGTTTGGGAGTTCATTTTCCTTTGAAGGCTCCCAGAGATGAAGTGCTGGAGATGAGGAAGCCTCCTAAGGGGAAAATGTGGATATAACACTTGCTCTTGGTCCAGCGATGATCCCCTCAGCTGGGAATCAAATTGAACCGTGGCCGGGAATCCCTACACAATTGACCATTGAAGGGTTTGAGAGAGGGTTTCAGTCAGCAGGATTTACATTTTAAAAGTGCTTTATTAAATTACATCTTCCGAATACATATTATATACATAAGCAATGAACTATGATGGGCTGTCCCGTTATTGGAAAATAATGTACTTTGGGGGTGGTGACGCTTAACTTTAGGGGTGGTGATGGATTTCCAGTGCCCTTACGTGTATGTTTCTTTTTTCACTGCATGTCCTGTTTACTTGTGCTTTCTTGTGATTGTTCAGATTCTGCTAGATAACGTTGCATGTTAAATGCCACCACACTGCCGTTATTCATTTGTTATTGCTTTCCTTTTTCTCTGAATTTTTGATCTACCAGTTTGGCTGTTCCCCCTTCCCCTTCCCCCCCAGTCTGAATAATACATTATATTATTTCCATTTACACTGTTGTGTTTTCAGCAGCTGACAAGGCCACACTACAGAGCCTTCATGCAGTGCCGTGCATGACCATGAATCAAAATGCCACATTAGAAACCGGCTTGAAAACAAATTCACTTTGACATTGAGGAAAGGGTTGGTTTTCCACTAATCACATTAGTCAGGAGTTGTATTACCCTCCTGGTCTTAAAGTACAAAGAGAAGTGATTGTGCTTTCAAAGATACACACATCACTGCCTCATAATGGATTTCACTTATGTAGAGGCTTTCATGACGATTTGGATAAAAGTAGGTTGTAAGCAGAAAGTATTTTCAGATTTCTTTTCTTTCCTTTCCCAAGGGGCATTAAACAATGCCGCTGGCTAGAGATGAGAAGCGGAGACATTAATGTGTTTACATTGTCTCAGACACAAAAGTCCTTGATTTCAGCCCAAACAAATAAATTGTCTTTGAGGAATGCATAAGAGACCATTCAGATCCCTCAGAATGCGAGTTTTTTTTTTTGGAGGTTTGAAATGACTGCTGTTTGTTTGTTTGCTGAAGTTATAATGTATTTCCCTGACACCATCCATTCTTGACATCCCAGAATTTAAAAAAAAAGATATTCAAGAGAATGGCTTACCACCTGCACCAACTTCGATATCAGCTGTGTCTGGTAAACTTCCTCTTATTTACTACCTTGGTGAGTTTAAAGGTCCATTCATGCCTCTAATGCTGGGGTTCAATAGATTTTCAGGTGTTTACTGCAAATGCCTTCTTAAGAATATTTTTGTCCTTAAAATTCAGTTAACCTTTCCTTTCCCTTCATCCACAAAATTTCATCTTAAAAGGATCAACATATCTTACTTCTGTACAGTGTGTTTTACCCTGAGAATATTTTAATATATATAAATAATATAATTATTTTGAATAAGTACTATCATAAGTAACATTTTGGTGTAATCACTGGTGTCTTTTTTTAAATGTAAAGGTTGTTTGCATAATTATATTTTACAGGCAGCATGCTGAAATGTTAAAATCTTTTGCCTAATTGTCATTCAGTCCCATCAATCAACATTTGTTCTTAGCTTGATTAAAAATTGAAATAAATAAGATACACATTCCTTCACAAATGCAGTTTGCAAAGTTCAAAAATCCCACAAATGAACTAGCCAAACTTAATTTGTGAAGAAAATGTGCAATGATTGAATCTACTTATGAGTTAAATTTCAGTTGTTGATTGCTAAATACAGGTCTATGTATGGCACTCTTACGATTGTGGGCACTGGAGGTATTTTGATCTGCACACCCTGCTCATAACCTGTTAAATAGGTGGTATATTACATGTAAATTATTTTTGCCTTTCTATTTATTCAGTCAGCATGGCAGGGCCCTTTCTTTTCACCACTAAGCCAATTTTTTCAGTTCTCCAAACTTTATGGAATTGAATACTTTTTGCATTTCTTTCAGTTATTGATGATTTATTCTGTTACTTAAGGCATATCATAAGCTATGTGAGCAAAGTTCCATCTCAATTCCATTGAAAATTCCACAAATGTTGTATTGGAAATAAGATAAGGCCCCTGCATATGCATCCCATTGGAAATAGAGATGCACCTTATAAAATGCATGCTTTCTTTTTTTTCTGTAATACATTTTATATTACTTTCTTACACTTCATACCATATCTCTAACATATTAGAGGGACATCACACGATTGAAACATATTTGAATAATGGAATAAAGCACATAAAATATGTCAATGGAAGAAACAGCACTGATTTACTGAGAATTATTCACTGCACTCTTCTAACATACACTCATGCGCACATACACATACATGCACAAATGCTCACATACATCAACATGCACACTCCTGCACGAACACGGATAAACAGTAGATATGATTATGTAAGACAATTAAATTCAGCTGCATTTGTAAATACATGCATAAATATACATCCTCTAGTTATGGTCAGATTTACAGATTTATTTCCATGGCATTTAAAACCCTCTTTAGCTGTCACACAGAGTTTGCCCTTCTGCTGAATTGTCAGTGGCTTTCCCATGGAAATATCTTCATTTGCCACATTAATATTGAAACAATGTATTATGCATTGCTCGATTGCCCTCACATCGACCAGATTCAATTATGAATGTTTGCTTTCACTTTGCTTTATATTGAAGCTGTTTTAGCCTTTGTGTGCACAGGAGGAAAATTGTTTCGGACACATTTCAGCAAGCTTTTGCATATTTCTTTATTGTATAATGGCTGCATCCTCAGGAAATCCTTAATATTGCATTAGAATTGAGTACACATGTCATCACTTATATAACATTACTTACATCTACATTACTAATTGAATAGACCGTGCACTGGGGGATCCTAATCCATTCATTGCCCACTGGACTGGGAATATTGTATGGTTTTGAAAGTGGTTCATGACAAGGATCTGCATGCGGCTGACATCACATGCTTCAGAGGAACATGCCTGTTTTTCTCCCAAAGGTTGTGGCGGTATGCGCAGAAACAAATACAATTGGGCATTCCAAATCAAAGAAAAAAGGGAAAAAGCATGCTTTTGGGATGGCGAAATAACAAGTAAATGACCTCTCTTTCAGCGCCATGATTATGTGAATAAACAGATTGTCTTTTTAAATGAGGCTCTATTTGTTGGTGCATTTTATTTGACAGGTTTTACAAAGAAGGTTCCGCAGTAAGCGGAGAATTGTCTAAGTATAATTGCCATGGAAACCAGGCTGTAAACTGCAATTGAAAATCTTCAAACAGTTTAGCTTTGACTATGTCATGTAGCATTCTTTGACTTCCGCTCCTCTTCTGAAGTCTTACTTATGATAGTTTTTAGAGGGCAGCATTTGATAAATTCCAGTTTTCGGTCAAAACATTTCTTGAGAAATAGATAATACATTAAATAAAACTATTACTTTTTGAAGCAATATAATCACATGTTGTTCCTAATGACTACCATTGTAATATACAGGTAACCAGACCTAATAGGCAGGTGTTTCAGAATATTAAAATAAACCACTCACTGGCGTTTTAAAGGATAGTTCCATTATTACACTGGGAGTGTTTCACAATGAAGAATGTGCATGTACATACACTTCATAGATGTACCATAGATAATTAATGTATCCTCATATCCATTCATAGATATTCTGTAGATGGCCACGAAAGAATCAAAATAATACAATATTTCAGACTGTAAACGTTTGCTTTTAACACTTAAAAATGTCCACTACTACTATTTATTTGGCCACTGTCTGCAGGATTTAGAGATAAATGTAGGAAAGTTCTGTAGTCCACAAAAGGACAATTCTCATTGGTGTTTCTGGCTTCGCTTGGGGGGAATAATTAATGGTGTGATGTGTCATGAATGTTTAAATAAATAAAATAAATGTCCCAGTGAAATCAAATGGCATTAAATTTGTACTGTCACACGAGTGACTCAATATTCTTAATCATGCCCATTTATAAAACACTGCTTCTGTCACACCTCTACATTTACTTGGCCAAATGGCGATTGAATTATCACAGACAAAGGTGTTAATTAGCAGGATGTACTGCCTCATGAGTCAGAAAAGCATGATCCAGAAAGTGCTACATTTTGACGTCTGAGGATTCATGCATTCAGTGTGAGACAGATAAGCTGTAACTGGAACTTGATGTCTCAAACACTTTCAGCCTTTCTACCCTCTAACCATTCCACCATTTCACCCCCTCACCCTTTTACCCTTCTCACCCTGTCACTCTCTGACCATCTTACCATGCTCAGCATTCACCCTCTCAACCACATTTCCTAAAATGACATCACTGATACCAACTGTACGAACCCAACCATTAAAGACATTACAAATTTTGCTTATTATGAAAACAAAATAATACATTGTTAATATGAATGTGTCTTATTTATTTGGCTACTTTTTAATACATTGTTAGCATAAAATAAATGGATAAATCCTGAATGAAGGAAACATGCTGATGCAGAGGGAAAGGGGATGAAAGAAAACTGATTTGAATGAATACAAGTCCGTGAGGCACATCACTATGATAATAACGCATCAGCCCAGAAATAATTTTTTCTTTCATATTTCTTCTCTATGTTGCCATGTGTTTAATGTGCTGCTTGTTTAATTTGTAACTTTTTTCTTTGTGTCTTGTTTGTTCAAAAAAGTATATAGGCCTATGAATTGAAACATAAAATGAATTATAGATTTTGCAAGTGCATGATAAATGTCTTTGTTTTTTCAAGACAGATAGCTTGTTTAATTAATATGTATTACAGATATTTGCTAGAGGGAATACTACAATGTTCTTTTATTTGTACTTAAAGTTTTTTATGCTGTCAAATAATAAAATATATAAATATAAAATGCCAGGAGGTAATGTTTATGAGCTGTCAAATGCTTATTAAGTCTATTCCAGAGGAACAGAGCTTTCACTGATAATAAGTCATCCAGTAACTGGGATTAAAATGATTTATCTTGCCACTAATGAGAAGAAGAACAAACATTCTCATCCTTGTGGTGTATTGAAAATGCTTCACATGTGTCTAACTTTTATTTATTTATTTTCATCCATCAACAGCCGGGTAAATGACACAGCAGACTGGAGGCATTTCCATTTTTCATATCTTGTCTTTCAGATGACTAAAAATGTTAAATATCGATTTTTGCAGAAATACACAGATTCCCCCGAATGGCTCAAATAAATGCATGCCTGTAGTGGACACGATCCTATTATGAGTTATGAACTCCCGTAATCTCTGCATGTATTGTTCCCTTGCTGTTACCACCATGCAAACAATTAAGTGGCCCTTCTGAGGCAGTGGATATTGGTACCCGCTTTAGAACGCAGCTAAACACAAATGGTTTTCTGACAATGCGATACCGGGATCATCAATTTGCCCTCGAGACAGAAATGTAATAAGCAAATATGTCTGTGGACACACGTGCTCATGTTTAAAGCCAATTGGTGTCATGTTAGGGCAGAGTAGAAGCAGCTGTACCACATGAGTTCACATAAAATTAACAGTTAAATTTACCAAGGAAAAAAAATATTTTTCTGTTTTGTGTTCGAAAGGCAGTTAGAATCATTTATAGAAAAATTTAGGGGGGAAAAAAAATAAAGGAAATGGTCTAACAGACAAAAAATACTTCATGTAGGCTGTGAAATTCAAAATTAAAATTTGATTTGATTATCGCTCCTCAAAGAGGGCCCACACTGGAGACTCAATCTGACAGAAAATCACCCTGATTATATTATGTTGTGAATCTACTGCAGGAGTGGGCCCCTCTTACACTGAAAGAATCTGACGTGGAGAAATCCTCAATCTAATGTGTGTCTCTAACGAATCTGTTGTGGTTGTCGGCCCTCAACGCTGTGGAATAAATCTACCACAGACCGGGCTTGGCCGCGCGCTCAACGCTGGGTAACACACGGTGAGCCTTGCTGTGACTCTCTCCGAGGAGGATCAAGTCGTCTAAAGAGCAAGCTGGGAGAACAGAATCCCCCAGACCACTCCGAGCGAGGCGGAGACGGACGAGGCCTGCCAAACGCTCCGCGCGCCCGTTCCAGCGTCCCTGGCTCCGGTTCTGCGCCGTTCTGGCTCCGTCCCGTCAACCCTACGGAGAGGAAGGGACGGCGGTGGGCGGGGACATCTGTAACTGCGGCGCCATGGAGACACGCTTCAGGACCCCGGGCGAAGTGCTCGCATTAGTCTCGGAGACCGAGGGCCACTGCCATTGTTCCTTCTCCTCAGTTCATGGTCCAAGCGCTAATTGAATTTCAAAATGCATTCTGGTATGGTACAATAGAGCAATAAATTGGTCCCATTGTTTGCTAAAGGGAAAATAAATGATTTAGTATGGACGGAATACAGGGTCTCACACAATGAAGGTGCGTACCCGCAAAAACAGGCATACACACACACACACACACACAAACACACACACACACACACACACAAATCAGGTCCTATCAGGTCTAATCTCTTTGCAACGTCAATCCCGATGAGCGCTATGAAAATGCAGGTTAAATGATTAACATTTCAAAGAGTCAGTGTTCACTTGGACACTGCCTGAAATTTTCCTCCGAAGCCATTTATGAGGACATCGTGCATTACATTTTCATAAGCATTATGGTCTCAAGCACACATGTCATTCGTGCCTACCTGATACAAGAAGGACCACATCTTCAGGGATCTGCCGCATTTTGATTTTTGAATGAAATCAATCGGTTCATCAACCAGCAGAAAAACAGAAAACACTGAAACACCTTTGAGATTTCTGCCAGCTAGTTGAAACAGGCCCCTAGGCCTGATGCTGTTTTTCCTGCTGTACGCGCAGAGACTGGGGGAGTCCTGTCTCTAATTATAATGATGAGCAGGCCATTTTGACAGGCGTGTTCGGCGATAACCTTGATAATTGGCTCAGAAAAGTGTGTCTCATCAGGCCGCAGTTTACAGCAGCAGAGCCACTCCTCCGCACACTGTCATTTGTGCTTTCAGGGCCCCACTGTCCTCCAATCAGAGCCCACGCAAGGCGTAGCCATCCCTCTTTTTCTTTCACTTTTTTTTTTTTTTTGCATGTAAAACTTCATTTTCCTGCCCCAGAGTGAGGCTGCTTCAGGGCTGTCCATTAATCTAGGATACCTGGGCTCAGCGGAGCCCCAGGAAATAAAGCAAACTGTCATCACGAGGTTTTCTGTAATCATCTCCAGTAATTGTGTTACTAATGGCTGCATGAACTTCACAACGCAATCTGCCTCACCTCGTTCCAAGGCAGCCTCCACTTCGTTCCCATGGCAACAAGGTTTTTTGGCGACGTGAAGCATGGGATGCTTCGGGGTTGTCGGGGACTGTGCAGTAGCGGGAAAAACACAACGGCCGAGAGCTCCACTTTGTTCTTTAAATACAATTTTACAAATTTATCATTTTTAAAATGTAATTCCCCCCGGATCGGCTGCTTATCTAACTGTATGTCCTCTTTTGATTTTTCATTTTTAACAATGACACGCTAGTCGCTACCAGAGGAGTCCATGCTCAGTAGTGTCTGGTGATTTCTTTTCTTGGATGAAATCCAAAGAAAAGTGTGTTTCTAGCCCCCAGGACCACTTTGGATGAGGCAGAAAGGAATGCTGTGTTAGCTGGTACTGGCAGAACACGGATCCATACAATTCTGTGCAGTTTCCCAGTGTAAAAGCTGTGAAATATGTCATGCCATCTCGGAATATGTGCTACACAGCCTAACACTAGATCACATTATGCCACCCTTTGGATCAGCCGAGTGGCTGATTGTATATATTGCCATCTGTTATACAGAATGAGTTCCACATAAGGGAAATTAATAATGTTTAACAATAATTGATCTACCAGAACGGGAACAAATCTGAATATTTTAAGCATACCTGTTCATTCAAAATGCAAGAAAACGTGTGCTGTGATGGATTACAAAAATACAAACATTTTTGTTCATTATATTGTGTATTTGAACTGTGCCTTTTAATGGTAGAAGACTGTAGTAGCCTCTAGCAGATGTTTGTATTTGTTGATAAGATGCTAGACAGGATGTTTCGTTTAATAACCCTCGGATGCCTCTCAGGCTCTTTGTTTTGAGAGGCAGGTGCGTTACATTGTCCCAGTTTCGTGGGGGAAAGTGACTTTCAACCGGACGTTTCATTATCGCTTTAACAAGCTGCTAAACTCTTATATATATATTTTTTTTTACGCCCGTCTCTTCAAAAAGGGGAAAATTGGGACCAGCTGGACCGGGGCTAAATGATCGATTGCGTTAAAACAGATGGCCGCAGCGCCTCTGACGGCGCGTCAATCCGGAGCTGTCAGCGGAGACCCACCGCGTTCAGCACCGCCGCGCCTCGTTCGGGATTCCGATGGCGGGGCCGTCATCTGTTTGGGGCCGCCGTTAAGGTGACCCTCGATACGGGCGGCCATATGCCGCCTCAAATTAATCTCAACACAAGATGGACCCTCACCCGCGCCCGGGTCCTCCGCCGTGGCGGAGCGCCGGGGCTTTCGGATGGCGGTTTGACATTGAGCGGGTTGCGGGAGCGGGCGCCGTGCCCAGTGCGAGCGCCGGTCGTCTGGGCTACCCAAGCTGCACCACTGCTGGCTGTGGGTTCGCGTTTTTGGAATTCAGGCTCACGCTGCTCTTGACACCGTGACCCGGTTTTCATGGCAACAGAAGTTTCTCTCTCTCTCTTTGAATGAAAGCGTAATTAAAGATGGCTGCACGCAAGGTTAAAAGGCAGCTGGGTTGCGTTGCTCTCATGATTGTTGTTTATGACAATGATTTATCCTTTCAGTGCTGGAAGTCATGCTCTCCACCAGACATGGGTCAAATAATCATTTGAAATAGTTTAACCATTTAGAAACAGGAACACTGGAGCATCCCTTTAATAGCCAGAGCAATATTTTTCTTCCACATGATTGTACATATTGCTAAGTACCATTGCTGGAAATTCCCAGGGTTCTACCAGAGCATTTTTTTAGAATTTTCCCATGGCTAAATTAATTTTTAATTTTTAAAATTAGCCGCCATCAAATTGCCCCCCTCACTACCTGAAACACTTAGGTTGGTTTCACCTGACATCATGGTGCAGATGTGTGACCATGTGAGGTCTGAAACAACAGAGGAAATAAACACTTTTTCTGTTGATTTGAGACACAACCATGGGTATTTTGCTTACTATCATTTTCCGTAACAATTCTTATTTTCAATCAAAATGGTGGAGTTTTGGACTGCTTTGCAAAAATGAAGAAAAGTGCGAGTATCATTAATGATGGGGATTAAAAGTGGTTACAGAGTGAAGCATTATACCACTGATGTAACTGTCTTTTAATGTTTAATTTTACCTATATTAACATGTGTGTAAGAAAAAAACATGACAATATTGTGGGAATAGGGTCTCCTGATAATTTGGAGAATATGAAACTTGAAGCCATAGTTGAAAGGGGATTTACAAAGAAAACTTTGAGAGTGGATTGCTTTTGAAGCTATTTGGACAGCACACTTCAGCACAGATGCAGGCACAATATGTCTGCCTGTGTCACACTCAAAGCACTTTTATGCTATTTTCCTTCAAGCACATTTGACTTCAGAAATGATGTACTGTGGACAATGGCTCTTTCATTAAACTTGAAAAACTCTATGTTCTTGTTTCCCCCTGCTGTTTCATCAAAGCCAGCGTTAATTACACAGGGTGCACATTCTTCTCAACTTAATGTTCTCATCTATTTTTCCCATCCACCTAGGAAAATCTGCCTCCATCTGTTTCCATCTGTTGAGTTCAATTTTGAGTGCACAAGTAATTTAAAACTTGCATTCGGTTTAAATAAGTACACTGGTTTCATAGTGTTACTACATTGGTCTGGAGTCACAGTGTGTGAGTTGTTGTATGGGGGGAATTAAATACATACAAAAACACATAAAAAAAAATAAAATATGAAAACAATCTATTTCAAAGTTTACTTAATGTTCTGCAGACTTCAGGACAGTGTGCATCGTGCTCAGACTGAACAGACTGAAGGCCAAAGCCACAATCTTCTTTTATCTCACTTCTGTTTGAGTCCCTGGCTTATGTTCTGCAGTCTCACAGGGATTGGTAGCACACGCTACATGCCTATGAGAGAAAGCTGCTGAATGGTCACCTTGGTAAAAAACATTTTCTCAAGGCAACATCTCCATCCCTCCACGACTTCTGCTATGCGTGGGGGTTGGCTAGGCGTGCAACGTCTTCTGTGATGTACTTTCCAGTTGCCTATAAAGATATCAGCGAGTATTTTCCTGTCCAGGTGACCTTCAGCAACATGTGTAGAGGAGAATACAACATTTTGTTGTTTCTCTAGCATGTGGTTTTGTCATAGCTGCGTGGAAATGGCCTGTTAACATCATGTGGTTACCTGAGCAACATTCTCTGAATGAGAGGCATTGCTTTCTGATGAAGAAGCGCAAACTGAGATGGGTGCCAGTGCATTGTCCTACATACCATGTGTGACATACGTCACACCCGTCTTCCGTAGAAAAGAAAAGTCTCATCCGGTTACTGCTGAAAAAATGCTATTCACTTTGGTTTACGCCATAGTTGCTGTATTCCTATGTCCAGAAATGCCAAAGAAGCATTACTCCAATAATAACGAATGGGCAATGTCTTAGCCAACAACAGCAGATATGAGCGCCTTCTCAGAAAATGGGGGTGTATAAGGTAAATCACTCTGAAAAATAAACTTTTCCTTTTACCTTTCCTTTCACAAAGTTATAACTTTAAAAATGAAATATATATATATATAAGTTTCAGGTACATCTTATGGAACACGACACAGACAAGTTAACTATAGCACTTGCCATCAAAAGTGTCAGGTAATGTTTGCAGTCAGCACTGGAAGCAATATATGCTGTAAATCTGAGACGTGCCTCTGTTTGCACAGCCCGTGTGTGACATTTTATAGCAAAAATCTTTTTAGTGATGAATTTTTAAGAAAATATATTTTATTCAGACAAATAATACAGACTGCAAAATGTAACATTATTTTGGTTATTTTTGGTCATTTTAGGAATCCAGAGGGATCTTTATATGGCTAGTATGGTTCTTCCAGCTGTGCCAAGTTTAAACCCTGAATACAGTGGGTTTCTCACCCCCTTGGGACAGCCTGTTCCCTGGTGGTGGAGTTTACAGCATTATTAGCCAGCAGTCATTTCGAAATGTAAAAATAGAAATTAAGTAATATCAATCTTCCTGTTCTTGTTCAGTTTCTTCTTTTTTATAATAATAATAATAAGAATAATAATAACAATTATTATTATTGTTGTTATTATTTAAGTATTATTTTAATTTCATATTTATTTTATTTTCATATCATTGAAATTAAACATTATCATCTTCATCGTGGTCGTTGTCACTGGCTCCCTCCGAGGAGCGGGGATAGTGATCAAGCAGGTTCAGCATGATGTTAAGTCATCTGCTCCCGCCCTCGGCTTCCTCTCTGTACACCGTGTAGAACTCTCCCGCAGGGGTCCCGGGGGGCCCATAATGCGTCCGCGTGCCTCTTTGATGCCTTACAGGGGTTCTGTAAAAGCTGCAGATCAATAGCGCATGTTCTCAAGATCCCTCAGTGCGGACATTAAAGGCATTTGGAAAGACGTCGTTAGCGGGTCAAGGAGGGGCAGCGCCATGCAGTCTAAACGGATGCACGGAACACGCGTTCTGCGCATTCAGCTGAGAAACTGACCCTCAATGTAACAGTCTTTGTCCCGAATTCAATGAACACTTGTCCTTAATTTTCTTTCACAAAAATCTAAAACAAAGTGTCACTTTGTTTTACCACTAAATTATTAAATACATTATTATTATTATTTCATTTTGAACTTTCCGAATTGAGGAACTTTGATTGTGAGTCACAGAAAGATTGGTAATATTGATTGAATCCATGCCTTAAGCTTTAATGGGCTATTCCTTTTGATTTAGAAACATATATTGCTCAGAGCAATGTGACTGGATGGTTCAACTATTCAGTGACACAGCCGTTCTGAAAAATTGTCTTTCTAGCTCTGGAACTGTTGCATGCACTTACGTGTCCCCCTGAGTAAGAAAATGTATAAATTACAATAGCTGAACCAATTAAGTCTTTTTTAGAATATGTGTGGGGACATTTTTGAAAATGGTGGAAATGGCCCAGTGATTTATTTGATTCACTTCATCACTTTACATTAGACACTGTTATACACAATGTCTGCAGCTACATGACGGCCTCCAGTGAACTTATTCACTTTTCCTGACGAATAAATGCTTCACTTTACATTTTTGCCATTAATTTGGGTGGTTTCTGAACTTTTAAGTTGAAGTTCTGGCTTTTTCCTTGAAAAAAAAAATTGCTCTGATGAGTCTTATTCCCCTTCTTGGCATGCTGGTATTTAAATGGACAAAATAAGAATATATACCCAGAATAACAGCCTCCTTCCTCACGATGATTCTAGCTCATTTTGGTCCCCTGCTGTGAGCTAACTCAATCCACTTTAGTGTGAAATTATAAATCACAAGTGTTCAACTTCTTCCCACATCAATGGCTTAACGCAAACACAGAGTCTTCCTACATTCAGTGCACAAATGCCACACTCCTATTCGCACCATAATTGCTCACTGAATTAGTCACCAAGAAACTAGTTGTTTCTTCACGTTGGCAAAATTTCTTTTAAAGGGTTTTTAAAGGGAGATTTTAGATGTCCAGTGTTAATTGAACTCTTATGGAGTACATATGGTCCCTAATGGACTCATTAACACTGGATCTTTTACTGTGTGGTAGCCCTGGACGACTATCGCATCTGTGACAGAACAATGCAAACAATGACAGAGGTCCCTGCCCTCAGCATCTGACATTACTGGTTGTGTTTTTCAGACAGGGGTCAGGACGCAGTTGTCTTCCACTCTTTCACTCAATTCTTTAACTCAAAAGCAAAGAGAAAAAAAAAGTAGTTAAAGATATAAGATAAAAGTGAAAGACTAATGTCAATCAAATCCAGGACTATTCCCTATGCTCATATTAACTCTCCTGTTTAATCCATCTCAAAAAAAGAGGAAAATGATCATTATCTGCAGTGCATTGTTGTGAAAGAGACTATAGAATATAAAACTGAGTAACTGCACAAAATGAATTTGTGAGCTGCTGTGAACAGTTTTACTCATCTCTTATGGTAATCTACATCTGGTCTGTAGCATGATAGACTTGTTGAAATGAAAATGGATTGCACTCATCATAATTTATCATTGCTTGTTCCAACAGTCTTCCTTACGCCCCTTGGCACCTGCTTGTTTGTATTAAGCCAGCACTTAAATCTGTCTTATGCAAACTTGCAAATAAAAACACAACCAGGAATTCATTGAAGCTGAAATGAATAATGTGTTTAAACAGGCTGTTATTAAGCTTTATGTAGCAAGTCGGCGATAACACTGCAGACAAATTCCATTTCAGATATGCTATCTGTTCTGTAATGTGCTTTCTTTTAATAACATTATAGACCTCACAGGAGCTACACATTGATAATGGCTGAGATTCCCTCTTCATAGTGTATTGAGCTCATGAGATCTCTTATATAGGTTAAATGATTTTATGTAATCTTTTACGATATAGCACAACAGCCACAAGGCAAAAACAGGATTTCTATTCTTCATGGCATGCACAGCTATTTATGACATAATGTGACTTAAGAAGGTACATAATCCCTCACAACAGTAAAAGCATGATTAATTAAAAAAAATTAACAGCTTGTTAAAATTCTGGGATTGCAATTGTGGTTGGAACAAAAACCAGCAAGCACAGGGGTCCCCTAGGACCCATTTTGAGCACCACTAGCCCTAATCGAGGAAAGCTTTCCAGTCCTGACGGAAGCTACTGTATGTACATTCTGTTAGGCGGGCCAGGGGCTGGCGCTGGGTTTGGCTGTCACCTGACCAGTCCCACTGGCACAAAACATTTCCACTGCCAGAATAGCATTCATCGACCCAACTCCATCACAGTGTCTGTCTGCTACCTTTGTGCACCAGGCATTTTCCTTATTTTTCAATATAACAAAATTACGGGTTTGTTTTTTTTTGTTTTTTAGTTTTTTTTTTTTTTCTGACCAAATTAAGTGTTCTGTCAATCCCTGAAAATAGCATTGTGGAGAAAAAGGCATGCTTGTCCTTTGCTGTTCTTTCTCAGTTCAATAGGTCAAATTATTAATATAAAAGCTCACCGATATTGAATGTTTGAAAGGACTGGTAATTATGTGGACAACTCATTAATACAGCGCAGAAAGAGATAATGGTGAGTTAATTAAGTCTGTAACCTGCATGAATGTCGAGGAGGTTCATGGAAATAATAATTTGGCCTAATAATTTGGGTTTTTTTTAAGGCCGTGATGGAAGCATCGTCTTATACAGACCACATGTGCTGGAAGATATCCCAGGTATACTCCCAAGGTCAGCCAATAGAACTATATCTCCTGTCCTGCACCATAAACTTTTAATTAGTTATCTTTGGGCCTTTGACATTGTAAAAATGGCTGTAACTGACTAAGAGAATCACATCCACCTGTAAATGATTTCAGATTTGGCTGTCTTAATTTGATCATGCTAACACTGGCTGTAAGGTCAAATACTTATACAAACAGTAGGCCGATAAATGTTGAGTACCGTGTTGGACTATTTTATACAGAATTCTAATTTTATTATATGCCAATAATAATAATTTCTCAGTTATAATTACTATGGTTTGACATCTGATAGACAGAAACAAAGCAGCTGTATTTGGGGATATAGGTAGAAGGTACTAGGTACTCACCCATTAGCTGTTTATGGGCAATCCTTAACTAAATCCAACAGTTTGCATGTAATTATGCCAAACACTCAAAAACAGAATCTACACAATGATCATATTAAAGGCCTTATTTTCAGACACCCTTGCAGTATGATTCCAAGATGTAAGCCTCAACAAATCACTGCCGGCAACCTCGACCTCACTGCAAGAATCAAATCCTACAAATCGGCTACTTGAAGTATTACAGCTTTTTGAGAGGCCATTTTAGCACATAAGGGGTATTAATGAAAGGGCATTAATCACCATTAAAAGAAAACTAGACAGACCCTCGCTTGTGTGTTATCCCTGCTAGGTCCTGACAATACATTTTTCAGCACTTTATTGCTAACAGGCTATCGCCAGCACACCTATACTATCACCTGCACTGAGGTAATCTATACAGACAGAGGAACATTCACTACCTCATGTGCGCTTCTTCTGATGATTTTTATTTTTTTTTAACTCTCAGGGCAATTTCGCCGTCAAGAACCAGACGAAGCCCAATGCCACAACTGCCAGCTTGTAATTTGTAACTTCGACCTTATGAAAGGACAATTTTAGGGTGCAGGGATGTAGGATATGAGCGTGTGTGTGTGTGTGTGTGTGTGTGTTGGAGACTGAAAAAAAAGAAAAACATAGCTTCAGCTGGGGAAAATACAAAAAAATGTGTAATTTAAGAAACAAAATCAGTTCTCTTCTTTCCGTGTAGTGCTTTTAAAGTGATCAGAACGAAATGTCTGAAAGGCTGATTGAATGTGCTGTTAATGAGGAAATCTGTTCTTAAGAGGGGTTTTGACAACAGTGCAGAGATGTCTATTTTCTATACGTGCAAATGAAAAACATTGCTCAGATGGCAGCTTTAAAAAAACATTTAAAAAAACTTGGCAGGATAAGCTGTAGTCACATCCAAAGCACCCAGTTCACTTATCTGTAAAATTATAATAAAACTACATGCCTGACTGGCCAGGATGACGCACGGGACATGATGTACTTAAATTTGCTTCGCTCATGACAGTTTCAGCCCTTATTAGAACATTAATCATGAAAAAGGCAATAAATATACTGAGGTAACAAGACTTTTACAGGGCCTTTTGCCATGCACTTCTGAATCATACCTCATCTGTCTATCAGTGCAGAAGTAATCTTCCACGCTGAATGAAATAGTGCGAGGGCAAATGGACCAGACCCAGAGAGTCTAGCCACTATCTGAACTGGTCATGACGTCTTATCCAAACCAGCAAAATCCTTTTTCAATTCACATTTTAAGCATTAAGCAGATACTTCTAGCCGGAGCAACGTTCGTCGCCTACATTCTTTAAACTTACGATTTATTTATATAGTTGGTTAGTTACAAATGCAGTTCAAGTACTTTGCTCCAGGGTAGTATAGCAACGACCCACCTGGGAGACGAACCTTCAACCTCAGTGCTGAAAGCGCAATTCCCTAATCATTATGCTGCACTCCCAGCCAGGAAAAGAGCTATTTCTCTGGGCAAAAGCTCTGACTCAGTTTATGTCATAAACCTAGTTCAGCCTGACTCACTGTGCTACACTGTCCCATGCTGTGCTCTCAATAATTCTGACAGATTCCCCCAATAGGGCGCACGCATACACAAACTGGCACCCCAGTCCAGACCCCAGTAAACCACTAATTAACCAGAAAGACAACCTGTCTCATTACACCACAATGCTCATGATCATGCGTTCTCATTTTTACACTTAAAAACATATCTGTCTCTGTGGATCTGTCTGTCCCTCTGTCACTTCTGAACAGAATTTTTGATTATTCATAAAAATATGTGCAATAATATGCAAAATATCCCCCAACATGTGCTGTTTGGCTTCTTGGTTGGGCTATTTTTTAATTTTCCTCTTAACCCACACAGATTAGCTTTAGCAATTCTTGCAAAACTCTGATAAGAAACAGAAAGAGATAACACAGCATATGCTTTCTGTCATATTTAAACGACTACAACAGCTTTAGTGCATTTAGTAGATTTGAAGTGACATCTTTATTGTAGAAGATTATCCAAATTATATTCCAACTTGGTTCATTTTCTTGTTCCTGGGTCTAAGGGCTTCACTGCTTATTGGAGAGATAGTGTAGGTCATTTCTGAGATGTGCCTCCTTTTCCATAGAAACTGGCCCATCACTGGTGTTGGAGCAGTGTATGGTGCTAATAGCTGTATGCCTGCGGTTGAGACTAAAAAAATAAATAAATGCATCCAAAAATTCAACAGCAACTGCACTATCAGTTCAGCAGATGCACAGCGGAGGTTATTCGTGGTAAGTCCATTACCTCAAAGTTCAAAGACCGCTGTGTGTAGAACTCATCATTCTTGCCATTAGAATTCTGTTTCTTTGGAAAATAACAAGCTATTTTTGCAGCTGCATTCCTTAGAGAGAGTGCTGGATTTGCCCAGTCTGTGTTTCTCTGACCTGAGACTTAGTTTTGTTTTTTTTAAATGAGACTTTTGCGAAATACACAGGGACATCTTGAGACAGGGTTAATGGGCCCTGTTGAATTTTCATGAATAATTTCATGAATAAAATCCACCCATTTCAATCCCTTGGCTGTTACTTTCATGTAAGCAACTAAGTGCTAACCCTCCGCTATAGACATCGGTGACCACACTGATGTATTTTTCTCTCTTTATCTCTCTCTCTTGTGCAATAGCAGCACTTTATGAGGGGATGTAATGTCAGGAATGAGTCAGGTGCATGGAGGACCACATCTCCTGTTATCCTGCAGTCCCGTTATCTCCAAAAGTCTGGGAGGTATTCAGAACCATGGACAGCAGCAGTCTCACCTACAGGCATACACAGCTGGGGATGATTGGTAATGAACCCCACTGCTGCTTGTTACCTTCAACAGGCCTGTGTACAGAGACACAGCTTGGGGTGCTTCTGTTAATATTATTTATATGTATGTTTCCTGTAAAATATATATATATATATATACACACACACACTTACACTGTTCAGTTAACTTACCTTCACCACAGGAAGTGATGGCTTTATTTTTCTTCTTTTTTTTTGCACAAACCCACTACTATATTCTTTGCAGCACATAAGACCTAGTTAATACATCTTCCCCCTCCCCAATAATGCTGTCTTCTTTTGAGAGAAATCAAATAAAATCAAAGTGAATATATCTACAGCATACTCTTGCCTAAACCCTCATAAGGTAAGTCATGCTGACAGTGGAAAGTTTAAAACTCCCTGATGGCACGTAAGAAATCTTGGGAGGAACCAGACTTAGTAGGGGGAGCCAGTCCTCCTCTAGTTAGCTCAGGTGTGCGGTCAAGAAAAAACTTGGTCAAGTCAATTTTCAGCCTGTCTGATAAGTTCAGGACAGGTTGTACGAAGCATCTGGAGGTGGCGGTCTTTGGATGGGGTTGCGGGCTGAAATACCAGCTCCACATTCCATCGGTCTTTCGGAGAGGACAGGGCCCTCTGTAAATGTCATGCTGACAATCTCATCACCAATGGAGAAAATTCAAAAAATAAATAATGCATACAATTCATCGTTTCTTTCTTATTTATTTTTTCCCCTCTAGTTGCGTTCCTGTCGGGTCCTTTACAAAACAGTTCAGTCCCCTGGCTGTCAGTGCCTGGCAGGGTGCCTTTGCAACAGACACAGAGGTATAAACCATTCACGAAAAGCGGCGAGCAACCCATACCCACACATACGAAACGCGTGCATACAAATTTCAGATACCCGTTCAGCGTTTGAAATGTTACCCTTCCCTCACGGTGGGCCAGAATCACTGAGACCCCTTTGTACCAGCAGTCCTCCAGTCCCATTGTAAGGGGATTATCTCTGTCCCAGACACTAAACCTGTGTCGGGAGGATGAGGGCTGCAGGAGATGCTCCTGTTTCATGCTCCTTTCAGACGCTTGGCTGCTTGTGCTTGCCAAAATTCTGCCTGTGGATCGCCCTAAACCTTTTGTAATGGTAGACCTACCGGCCCATGATCTAGTGGTTCCTCATAATCTGGTTTTATGCAAATTTCCCTGACACCCTGACACTGTTCAGCGAGCACAGGTTTTCCCAATGAAGTTTAAAGGTTTCTGGGGTGATCCTATAAGAGAATAATTTGGAAATATGTATTCAAATATAGTTGAACCTGCTTTTGAATCCAGCTTCTAAAGATCACTCTGGCCAGTTAAGTCTGCTTTTGAAAAACAATACAAAAGGATAATTTTTTTCCCCAAAATGTCATGTGGATGAGAGGACTGTGTTAATTAATGAATGTCATTACGTTTCCATATGTATGCCTGCGCTGTGCACACTGAATCAACACTACACAGGAGACAAATCAAGCAATAGAGTCTATTTTTCAGCCTCAGGCAAAATTCTGGTAATCAGGCTACTTATAGAAGTTTGGGTTGAAGCCCAAAACTCAGTTTTCTTATTTTCCATCCCTCAAGGAAGTTTAGTAGATGAAGGAAGGAGTCTCATTACGTATTGCAATTTACTTGCTTAGCAGACAGACAGCCTGATTGAAGGTGTGTTGCATTGCAAGTAGTCTTGTAGACCATCCATTCATTCTATCTGTGGGCATGAACACCCAGTGTTCCCAAACCTCTACGCTACTATATTCTGACAGAGCATTGCCACAGTTGTGTAGTTACCAATCGTAAAACATTGGATATTATGCCATTTAAAAAAAATGATTATCCTAAAACAGCATAGTCTCAGCATGCAATAATGCATGGTAGCTCCAATGTTTCATAATGGATTGTTTCTAATGTCACACACATCTATGTTGCAACATCTGTATTGCTGTATACTCACTTATCCAATCTAATGCTTCACCTTGCATTGTATCATCGAATATTGTTGTCGATCACTGACTGACACCTGTAATGCTTTACAATGTATTTTTACCAAGTTTCTGTAATGCTCTACATATCACACATTGTTTACCATACCTCACGTTGTTGAATTTAGTTAATTCCAGCAAATGCTGAGGCTTTGCTAATATTGTACTTCCTAAGCAGATAACACAATCTCAGTAGGTAAAGGGCAGGTGTTGCCAGGGGAATTTGTGGAAACTACAGCTTTATTGGTTTATCCCTTCCATGGTCCAGATGGCTCTAATATATATTTCTGACCTTTTTTTATTGTAGGGGATGGTGTAGAGGGGATCATAAAACCCCGGGATGACAGCTTGGGTGTTGGGAATCTGAGCAAAAAGCAATATCGTGCTCTCAAAGGAGCGCTGAAAACCAATCAGCTTTATTGTCAGCGGGATGTCTGGTGTTTGAGTTTGGTCGTATACGCAGTCAGTGTTCGGCCAGCCAGCCAGTCTTTCATCTGGATCCCCGTCACTGCTGACAGTGATGGCTGGCATCTATGCTATATATCTAAACTTCAGTAAACTCCCTAAAGTGAGTGAGAAAAAAAAAAAGATAAATTATAAAATAAAAGCTGAAAGGCCATCCATATCTTGGGCGGATATGACTGCTACTGACTTGACTTGATACAGATGTCCCACAAACACACACACACACACACACACATGCACGCACGCACGCACACATGCACACACACACACACACACGCGTATATCTATAAAGTGAAGTGACTGCTGATGGCAGCAGCAGAATTAATTCTGAAGAGCACAGAAACATCTTATCTGCTCAGGCCCTACCAAATGCTTCAAAAGTCATTGGACAGAGCTTCACCCTGCAGCAGGACAATGACCCCAAAAATACTGTTAAAGGTTTTGTTTTTTTCCGGCCTTTAAATGTAAAGTCCTTCACAGGCCAAGTCATTTACTCGTCCTGAATCCAACTGAACATGTGTTTCACTTGCTGAAGACAAGACTGGAAGCAAAATGCCCCAGAAACAAACAGGAACTGAAGATGGCTGTAATACAGGCCTGGCAGAGCATCACCAAGGAAGATACCCAGCATCTGGTGAAGCATATGGGTTGCAGACTTAAGGCAGTCATTGAATGCAAAATATTTGCAACCAAGTAATAAATAAATATGATTACTTTATGTTAATTTGCACTTTTACTTTTGTTCTCCTAAACTGGGGGACTATTTATAAAAAGGGCTGTAATCCCTACATGATTCACCCTATGTGGATGTAAATACGCTGAAATTAAGGCTGATAGTCTGCACTTTAGCCTAATATTCAAAGTTTTATTTAAAACCAAAACAACCAAATTGTGTCACTGTCCCAATACTTGAATTGAACTGAATATACAGGTGACAGTGCACCCATCTGTTGAGAATCACTGTGACACGACAGTTTTAAGAGCGTGACACTGACACTCTCCATGTGTTATGTCACAAGATCCAAACTAATCGAGCTTCATGGGATATTCAAGAGCACACCTAAAGTATTAACAACGTTACATGACTTCATCATTACTTCATGTGCGAGTGCTATAATTATGCCTCCTAATGTGAATAAGGGTAATAATGCGTAATGAATCCAGTATTACGAATCACTGAAGAGAAACACGCATCCAGTGCATGTCAAAGTGACTCAGCCCCATCCAGTAGCGCGCTGTTATTGTACACCCTCTCTCTCCCCCACGCTGGTACACGGTGCGCCGAGCAGATGGTCTTCTGGTGCTTTTTGACGCTCGCACCGACACGACGACGGCCGATCGCGAAGAGAGCACCGCGTCCGCCCAGAGGGATGACAAGCCGCACGGCCGGACTCAATTAGCGCCTCAGAGAGAGAGAGAGAGACGTTACACGCAACGCCGTCGTCTCTCTGTCTCCTCTGTATCACCCCCCCCCCCCCCCAATCCCACACCCCCCCAAACCCCCGCAACCTTGACCTTTCAGCTAATGCGATGCCTCTGCAGATATGGATTTTTATACTAATAAAAAAAGAGCATTGCGCGGACAAGCCCTCATTGAAATAAACAAATAAACCAAGAAATTGTGTGAGAACAGAGCTAGAGGCTAGAATGATGTGACATGTCTTTTCTGTGTCAGAGAGAGTAACCGTATTTTATTTTAGAATTTCTCAGATGAATTTCTCCAGACGAGTGAATGTCTAGAATATGCTGGCTCTGTGCGTAGGTGTCTTTGATGCATTATCAAGCTGCAATCGTCAACAGGTGATGAAAAGTTTCCTATATATAAACTCATGGATTTCAAAATGTCTGGGTTTCTCTCTCTCTGTCTATAGCGGTTTTCTCAAATTTTCTGACTTTACTAAAGATTACATGAAGCAAGTGTGTGCAAAGTGCATAATTTGTGTGACTATGATGTTCTGATGTGAGAATTATCATACAGTTCCTATCTCAGTCTTCCTTCCATAAATAAACCAAAATCATTCAAACCCCTTGATATCATTTTTCTTGTCTTTATTAGAACTTTAACAGGCCCCAATACCTGCAGAAAAAAATAATAGGTGCCCACTAACTCTATTTTATTAAACAGTATGTACTTTTTCATTTATTTTTATTTATTTATTCTTAGGCAATTCAACAATAAAATGCATGCATACATTTTCCTTAGACTGTATGGAAAATTCCATGGATTAAATTAAGACGCAAATAATGCAGATGTGACTTTCTTTTTTTCTTTTTCCGTTCTTTTTTTCCTTCTTTCTTTTTCCATTCCACGGGGGCACTTTGTTTGGCAAACAAAGGGAGCAAACGTAGAAGTGTGACTGTAATGAAAGCAGAGTCTAATTTTAGTGTCACGGCCAATTGAATCAGTAAACACTGTCCCGAGGGCAGGCAATAAAAGGTGGCGGCTTGAATAATGCAGGAGAATAATCTTTCCTGCCGAAGGCGATTGCTATCGCGCCCTAAACTCCGATTCTTGCTTCCACGAGGGAGCCCCTGCCGAGGAGAATGAACAGTCAAATGGGCTTTATTTGAAATAGGACGGGAAATTATTCCATTCCGTTTTTCTCCGAGTGTACCTTCGCACAATAAAGTAACGTACCGGCGGGTCAGAGCAATGCCAATGAATGCGAGTTAATGTGCATGAGCCTGGATAATGCGCGCGCGGTTCAGGCCGAGGCGCTCTCTCTCTGTTTCCTCAAGTCCTTTGCCCGCCGCACAATGGGAAGCGACAAAAGGATGGGGAGTCATTCATAATTCACTAGAACTCCGACTTTCAATAGTTGCCCTTTGAGAAGGCACGATAAGGGGAGCCGCTTCCACAGCATCCGAAGGCTCTGGCAAGGGCAGGCGCTTCGGACCGCCGGTGCTTCGGAGACGGAGCTGCTCGGTTTCCGTGACGATCTGAAGTGTGCCCCAAAGCCAAGGTGACCTGGACCGTCACCCCGAGCAGGACCCACGGTGCCAACTCAGCGTCATGAATTCACACAGTGCATCCGCGGCCTGATCCAGACGCCAGAGAAAGTCTCACCTGGTTCAGTTTATATGCTTAAGTGGTAAACCCCCAGCACAACAAAGAGCCATATTGTGTTCCCTTTTTCACACGTAAAAATGATTCATTATTTAGAATTTTTATTTATGTGCCTTATCTGGTCTATTAGCAGACATTCTTGCCTCATTTAAATCTGCAATCCAGTTAGAGTTGACTGCTGACCCACATGTACCAGATGGAGGGTTTTTTTTTTTCTTCATAATTATTATGGTTACTAGCCTATAAGTGACCTATAAGGAAACTGGCCAGCAAAGTCTAATGCATCTCTATGTCTTTTTATTTATTCATTAATTTGTTTATTTACTTTGGAGTAGGGTGGTTCTCATTTTGAAGGTGACAGAACTGAACCTACATGGTAATCTACAACAGCAGCATCGCCATCGGGAATCAACCCACAACCCAAGTTTTAGGCCTAGTTCCAACACCATTACACCTACAGCGCTGCCTACACCTTGTCACCATTTCCCTGTGATCTCTGCAGACAACACTGCAATTAATTATATTTGAAACATCACATGAAACTGCATCCTGGGGTCTATCAGCATCTGTTTGTTTTACTTTTTCTTACACATAAATGCAAGAGGTAGTTTCGGTAACTTCACAGTTTGGTAAGTTAAACAATTATTTTTTTGTTTCGATAAAATCATGTTTTCCTTCCTTAGCGAACGCAAAATGCAAAACAAAGAATAAAGCACCAACTGTTGATCTAAATATTACAAAATGCATGGGGCAATTAAATTGCAATAACTCAGAAATACTGACATTTACTTGTGTGTCTCATTCCAGCATGTGTGTGGCAAATAAAACGTGGCTTAAATTGCTTTCATATTTGTAAATTCAGCCATAATAATAATTGGTCTTGCTAAATTCCATGATTTTAAAAGTGATTATTATGGCTTCACAACCGACACAATTTTTTTAAAGGAACAACAATTACATTTAATAACATAAAAATTGGGCAATTAACAGGAAACTGTGTGCTAAACGTTTCAAGAACGTGCCTGTACTTACCGCCTTGCTGTTTTGCAGGTTCACTTTCCTTGTCTGATTGGAAAAGGGTACACATTTGGAAATAAGTTCCAGTTTAATTCCACACTGATATCAGGAACTATTTTTTCCCTCCACACAGAGTTATTCAAGTATAGAGCAGCTTGCCAGGGCATGTAACAGACACAAAGACCATTTTGGTGTTTGAGGCCGGTGCTAGGTTCTCCCCGTCCGTTCTTGCCCATGGCAAGTAAGGTGAGGTGACTTGTGCAATCAACCGCTTTAATAAATCAATCAGGTGCCGAGTAACAGGAAAAAACCTGCGCACCCTGTGGCTCTTCAAGGGCAACAGTGAACCAACAGTGAGAAAAATGACAAGCGTAGATGGGCTGCTCTCATCGTAAAATATTAGCATTGTCATGAATATGTCTGTGCAGCAGAGGCTGATCCAGGTCTTGTCAGGACATGGTACCAAGGGGCGGGGGAGGGAGGGGGGGGGGGGAACTCATCCCAGAACAGGAAGGGGAGGTTTGGAACAGCTGGTCGGGGCTGAGGGGACAGAGGGAGGAAGATGACATCCAGCTGTGGCGACAGCCCAGGTCATTCACACTTTCCTCCCTGAGAAACTGGCTCAGAGAGACTCAGATACAGGCTTTCATTCAGCCCCTGGGCACTGGGGTGTCCCGCGCAACACTTTCTGCAATGACTACAAATCTTACTTTTTGGCTTTGATTCAATCGACATGTGTCCTTTTAGCTCCAAGTTCACATGCGGGAGTTACTTTTTTGCCAACGCAAGCACATTTTTTATCTTTAATTCTGGTATTCACTGAACTCTCCTATTTTGGGAATAACATCCACAAGCTTAAGCCTTCACTTGTGTATCTAAGTAAGGATTGGATCAATACTGCAATTCTATTAACGTTTTTGTGTTAATGGTTGTTACTCTGAGAAAATATTCGGTTAAACTCAGTTAACAGAAAACGTATTTGTTTTTCTGAGCACTAAATGTGATAATGTCAAATTCTGTGCTGAAAGCTGAGGGTAAATTTTAGTGAGTACTCAAAATGACTCTTAATGAGATGTCATACGGCAGACTGAAGGAGGACGGATATCTTAGATTGAAGAGAAGATCAAAGAACACTTCAGTCGCAAAGAACACAAAGAACAGTCAAAGTGGGCCACGACAAACGATGTGCGTTCTGTTTATCCCACTCAGCATGGCCCTTGTTTCTGAGAGATAGGGCAGGGATGCCGGTATATCACACATCTTGCTTTGCTGCGGATGGTGTAATAATCGACTCGTCTGACTGGGCGACCTGGACCTCTGGTCCTCGATAATGAATCATGGCACGTTACAGACAAGGTCTTTCACCCAAGGTCAAGAGGGAAGTAGATGAAAGACGATCACACGGTGACCTTTGACCCGCCCCTGGGAGTGCAAATTGCTCTGTGATCAATACGTTTTGCCTTGCTGATGACTTAAATCCATGGTCCTAATTGAGGGCTGTGGTTTCAGTAATGTCTAAATAAGAGCAGGACAGGTCTCTTTAGTGTCGTGTGCTCACATTACCCACACTTGTCAATATTACATGACCAGAAATGTTAATGTGAATGTGTTCAGCCATTTTAACTATCTAGACAGAAGCCTTCCGCTCAATACAGTCATGAGACAAATTTGATCTTAAATCTGTTCAGTGAATGTCAGCATTTCTTCCTATTACTTTTTTTTATTGATTACATTATATAGTTAGGTACGTAGTTACTTAGTTAATTTCTAATGCAATTGTCACTTTGGTGGTCAGCGAAATTAATAAAAAAATATGAATCATGTAGGTTTGATTCAACCTACATGTATATGTACTGTATATAACAGACTCCAAAGCCAATCAAAAGGCTAAAACTAGATACTCTAAAGCTCTCGTATGCGTGCACTAAGGATGCAATTGAACACATCTGACATATCAGAAACACATATGAAGCCATTTGTCGCAAACATTATAACACCCTGAAATCGGGGGACTATTTATAAAAAAATTGCTGTCATTTCTAAATGCTGCAACTAAAATGTATAAAAATACCCTATAATAAAAGCTGAAAATGTGCACTTTAATAACCCCATATGAATTGTATGATCTCAACAGAACAAAGCTTCACCTACACAAATCACCAATATGTAAATACCCTCAAATTAATGCTGAGAGTCAGAACTTTTACACACGCACACACACGCACACACACACACACACACACACACACATATATATACATATATATATAATGTAATGTAATGTAATGTATATCAGTGATTATATAGCAAAGGGTTGTCAGCCATTCAATGTAAACACCAATTTCCTGCAAAATGTTTATCAGCAAATAGCAAAGGTGAATTTTGGGTGGCTTGGTCACAGCCTACAGAAGTCTGAGTACACATATTATTATTGCTTCACGGTCTGTCAATTCCTGTCTGACTTCCACAAAAAATTCCGCTGAACAACCAACAAACAAACACTCGGATGAACAGCTCTACTGGCAGGATATGACAACTGAAATGTCTGCCTGTCTTTGTGTGGGGAGGGAAAGGGGACAAATAAATGTGCTGACAGGCATTCCTTTCACAAAAAGATGAGGATGCAGGAAAAGAGGCATTTTTTTCATGGCATGACAGGGATAAAGCCAGGTATAAAGCCAGACCGTTGGAAACTGTCATAAAAAAACAATAATAAAAAAACAACCATTTCTTATTAACGTCTGGGCCAGGCAGCTTGGCCAGGAGTGGCCTGGGGCAGGAAGGTTTGTATAGGCGGTAGAATTTGGCTACGGACCAATGAAATCAACAGGCTTGGCGATCGAATGTGAGTGTCAGCAGCAGAAAGAAGAGCTCATTGTTCAGTGGAGAGCGGAGCCTGCCTCCTTCGGCTTCGATAAACAGAGCAAAGCCACAGGACATCTTATTTAATGCAACATCCGTTTGTGTGCACCCGGGATGGGGTTGTTGAACAGGAAAAGCGTGTCATCGCTTAGTTCATTGGTGAAGTTACGCTAATGGAAGTGGACAGCACAGAACACTTCCCTGTCTCTCCCAGTGAATGTGACTCAATACTGCAACCTTAAGGAAAAAAAATAAAATAAAATTACTGAAAAGGAGAGAAATGCCACCCTCCTCCTTGGCTTCTGAAGTGACATGTAACACGACCATGGCAGAGGCTGAACATGGTGTCTTCCATAGCATGTCCAACTTATAGGGATAGTTCACTGGGAGTTTTTTTTTCAGTTTTAGTATATGTTTTCAATTGACCCAGTTTTTCCCTGCAATGAACGTTGTTTAGATACTTACACAATATTCTGATGACCAGTCAGCTTTACAATTGCTGGTATAGGGGCATGTTCTTGCTTTAAACCACAAACTCACAAATGCCCTTATATATCCACATTTTACTTACATACTTCTAAATACTAAAATATCCTTAATTTCCCACAAATAAACTTCCTATGTCAAATGAAAAACATACACTAAAAGTGGAAGAGAAACAAAATACTCTAGAACTAGCACTATAATGGAGGAGTAAACACATGTATTCTGAAAATAAACAAATACCCTTCCTCCTTTTCCTTGGGTCTTGTTAAGACCATCCACTAATATTTTGAATAGTATAGCACAAGGAATTGTTTCTAACTGGCCATAGCCAAACAGGGTTTTAACTTGAGCTGTACTGTGGAAGAGGCTGAAAGGGATAAGATAAACCTCCAGTTAATACACAACAACACTGTTTCCTTTCCACAACACACTGGGATTACACAAACAACCAATCATTCAATCATTCACTTATCCCATCAGTCAATGCCTTGCCTTTAATGGAATTGCCACAAAACCAAACACACCACATAGGAAATGTACACAAAGGCAGACGTCGCACCTGTAACAGGTGTAAGTTAAGATGAAACACTGCACATTAGATGCAGGAGGACATTCTGCCAAAGGGCAGTGTGCTCTAAAAAAGCAGATACATCTCTTTAAACACACAACCAGCCCTGTGGTCACAGGAATGAACAATTTGGCTATTTTTTTCCGCTTGCTCAAATTCACATTTCAACGAAACATGACAATGCAACAATTTCAGCCAAAGGCTCCGATTGTCTTCCGTCTCGGGAAAGACAAACAAAGAGAAACACCACAATCACGCAACAGCCGACACAGCCTTGGTTAAACCTCTTCCGCAATGAGTAACGTCTGCAAACCAAACTACTGTTTTTGCACGTCACTCCCAATAAATCCTGGTCCAGATAAAAAAGAAGTACGTTGTCATGGAGGTGGCGTTGGACATGCTGGTATCTGAGAGGAAAGCGAGATCTTGGTGGGCTCCAGAGCAGGCAGAGGACAGCGGAGGTGAAGTTAAGGGCAGCGTATCACGGCCACATGCCGATGGCCTTCTGCAAGCCATCAGTGGACAGGAACCCCACGGTTAGCCCCGGCCAAGAGACCACAGGCTGGAGAACAGCCGGAAAAAAAAATATTTATCTTGGTGCTGCGTTCATTTATAAGAGCAGGATCGGAATGGCAACAGAAAATGGAGCTGAACCGAGCTATGTTTGTATATCTACACGTTGAGAGTAATACAGTATCTAATATATGGCCACATCTGCAATTCACACAAACTTTAATGTTTAAAGAATCCATTCAGGTTTTTTTTTTTTTTTTTTAGATAAATACCAGACTCATTCCATTAAATCATTTTTATCCTTTTTTTTTTAGAATTATGTGATGGAAAATTGACACATTGAGCCAATCTGGAAAACATGATAAACCAATTTCCAAGATAAAAGGATTGCTATGTTTATTCCCAAATCTGTCACTTGACATTGATAATCATAAAACTTTTAAACAAGGATAATGATTGGTTGAAAAAGAGAAGGAGGGGCAAAATGAGTAAAGCTAAAAGCATAACCACAGGTTTGTGCACACAGCATACGTTTTCAGGAGATAATAATGAACATGGCCCTTATTAGACATTCTGCTGCATTATGGGACTGATCCTGACTAAATTCAAGTAGGTTCTCTATAAAATACATTTAAATGAGTAAATAAATGAAAACAACCCCTCTATTACAACGTTTTGCCATAATGAAACCAATATGTTTCACTTTCTTTATTCCTCCTAAAAAATAAAAAATAAAACATTTATATATTTTTTTATTTAGCATTTACATGTGTGTTTTACTAACTAATACCACTAAAGGAAATGCTGCTCTATGGAATGAATGGCAAGTATTTTTTTTTTATTTTTTTTTTAGAATTTCTAATAAACCCCTGGTTTTAGCTATATGTACATTTGCACAAGAATAAACAGAGGGGAAAAGGGTATCCGTGACAGGCCTGCAATGTCTCAGTAATCAAACCGCGAGCTGTCAGGATTGAGAAATAACCTTTGTGAAAAGGAGATTATTTTCAGTGTGCTAAGTGGCTATTGTGTTAACACTGACCGTATGTGACTGCCAGTTCTCTTGAGGTTTCCTGTATGATTTTCACTGGTCTAAAGGTCGGCCATTAGCAAAATGCATTGTTTCCCAAAACACATGAAAAACTGTCTCACGGAATATATAATGTACTCTAAACAATTATATGTATGAGGTGCATGCATAAGTCATGAACATAAAAATACACACTGTATATGAAGACAGTACTTCAAAAATGAAAACATATTGAGCTGTACACATTTGAAAGCCTGGTTATTTTTTATTATTCAATATTTGCTTTATATACCCTGGACATAAATAAAATGAAACATTGTGTGAAACGTAAAGCATGCATTTTTAAAAATTGCATTTGTAATGTGAAACAGAAACCGTATTTCTTTATTTTCCCCCACAAACCTGCAACGTTTTGTTCGCAAGCGGATACTTAACCATTACACCGCACATAACTTTACATTCAAAAAGATTCACCATTCTTTTAGCTTAATTTCTATCATATGGAATATACAAATGCGTTTTTAGAACATGTTGCTGACGAACTGGAAATCCAAACTCGGAATGATTTACTCCGCCTGCTTGAATGTTGCCATTTGAGAACAGTTCCAGGAGATGTTATGTCTTGAAAACGTTGTTTGGGCTAACATTTTTCATTAGTTTGCATTGGCGAGTTCATTTATATACTGTCAAAGGAAAAAGCCAGAATACACAATGGTTTAAACTGTATAAACATACAACACTTGGCAAATTTCCATAACCTGAATGTATCGACCTCCCTGGAGAGATTACAGTGAAGACAAATATACAAATTTAAGAGCACTGTTAACAAAGCTGTTGAAAAATCATTGTTTTATATTGAGAGGGTAAAATTATGTTCTGTCTGCAATTATGTTATTTTATCATTTATGTATATATGCCTTAGGTCTTTAAAAAAAAAAAAAAAGAATACAGAGATGATGTTGATATCTGAAAATCTGCCAAATTATGTAAAAAATTAAGATATGTGACATTGAATAATATTTGTGAATAAAACACAAATTTTGTTTTTGTGTAGTAGTCACCTTTGATGCATTCACAGCAATCCAAAATGGCCTCATTGATTGGTTTGTGCATGTTTTTTTTTTTTTTTTTTCGTATCCTTTATGACTGTTTCTGTCACTGATTAGATTGCTCATAGTGGAGGAAGCAACACATCTGTGTCACGTTTGAAGAAATTTGTGGACATCAGATGTACTAGTGCATTGATCTGGGACAGCTTTATACAGCTATATCTTTCTCTTCATATCCTTATGACATGAGATTTTTGCACATGCCTTTTTTTCTTTCAGCAATTCCTACTGAACTTTGACCAGTTATGTAAGAATGTTTAAACTTTGTTTAAAAATGGGAATGTTGAATATTTCACAGAAAACAGTATGTGCAATTAAGAATAGCCCATTGTCTTTTTTAAACAATTCTCAGAACTTACAATGAAAATTGAGAACACTATATTTAAACATTCTTAAACCAGTAATTTGGCATTTTTATGCTTTAAAAAAGGTACTTTAGGAATCATCTTTCATATCAACAACAAAGGGTAATTGGAGAGCTGAGTCTGTGATATGAGTTTCCTTTTGTCCCCTAAAGTGGATGCAGATTTGCTGAAAAGACAGTTTCGATATAGTGGAAAACTGCTGAAGCACTCTGGACTGGTATTGATTGAACTTGATGTGTTTATGTTTTGGAAGCTTTTTGTTGGTTTGTGAATATCAGGAAGATTCCACATTGATCCCATTCTATTCTTTTACTCTGAAATATTTTCTTTCTTTTTTCCCGCAGAGAAACAGGAACTAGATGTGTTTATGTTTTGGAAGCTTTTTGTTGGTTTATAAATATCAGGGAGACGCCACATTGATCCCATTCTATTATTTTTCTCTGATACTTTTTCTTTTTCCCACAGATAAGCAGTATCATTCTAGAGTCTGAAATTAACTTTAATTTTTTTAATGTATAGAGAGAGAGAGAGAGAGAGAGTGAGAGAGACCTTTAAAAAGGTTTGTGAAGGAAAAGCACAATTCTCTGTGTAATGTAGCATTTCTCTTCAGTCTAGATACAGTTGATCTTAATGATAAACTATTTTTTACTGTTTATTTTTCTGTTTGAGATAATTCAGAGTTGTGATAAATGTCTAAAATAATATAAAATAAATGCACAATCTTTGCATGTTGAGTATCCAGAGTCAAATGAAATAATCATGACAGTTTCTTAAAGTCTGCCACAATGACTCTTCAATGTCACATAGTACACATGCAATGCAAATTCTTTTTCTGCCAGTTAATAATTCAACAAACAGTTTATAGGCAATCTCCTCTTAAGTCCCTAATGTATTTTAATCTTGTGTTTGGTAATCTACAGGATAAGAGTACAGCTCTGAAGCCTTGAGTGGGGCGACAGCCTGATTTAGACTACTGAGAAGAAAGAAACCAATTAAACTAAACACATCAAGAATTGTGGGACTGTTTAAGAAGGAGAATAAAATATGTGGTGTCATTAAGTAAATAAAACAGTGTTTATGAAAAAAAAATGTAGCACTTGCTTAAAAGTGTTATTGGAAGGTAAAGAGCACACTGTGTTGTGGAACTCATTCGCTGGTATGTGCCTTTATACATGACCATAACTGACCAAAAAGAAAAGTACAGTGAAAAGCATGAAAATTTATTCACTGCCTCAGCCTTGTTTGAAAATCCTGGAGTCCCTATCTTATATTACAACAGAAAGACACATTGCCCCTTGGATCATTAACATACACCTACTGTATCTTCACAGAAACTGAGTCTGGGAATGAGGGGCGAAACTGCTTAATATAATCATCTAGTGCTGCACCTACAATTTTGTGGAAAATATTTAATCATCCGTCAGGTTGTTTATTTATAAGATTATCAAGCCTCATCACAACTTTGGCGTTGAAGATGGCAAGACACATTGCCTAAGACTATTTTGCAAGCATGTTTTAATTATCTCATTGAAATCAAAATAACAATGTTCACATAATTCATCATTAAAATATGAAAGCATTAAATTTAAAATTTAGAATTTTGTTCGGAATACTAATAAGTGTAATGGGATTTTTAATGACCTCAGTGTGTCAGGATCTTAATCTCATTGGAAATATGGCTTCTGCTAAAGCACAGTAGCTGTGTCACTGTACTGGGCCACTGGCTTATCTGATTGCTCCAGAGACAAGGCCCTCCCCTCCTGGGACCACTTCCAGAAGCAACATGCTTTTCCCAGGAGGTCTCCCTTCCAAGTATCAACTAAACCCAGACACACTTAGCTACAGCCATCCGGCATTAGAAAGAGAGCTGTGTCAGATGGCAAGTGTAGGGAGCGGATGGTTCTTTGAGTTCAATAATGGGTGGGGCTACAACTGCTGTCAATCACTGTTTTTTAACCTCAAAAGGACTAAAGCATCAAAGCAAAGCACAAATGGTCCAAAGCAGAGTCATTAATAGCATTTTAGGCTACGGCAGTGGTCGAATTGTAAAGTGTTAACAAGGGGGATGGTGTTTATTGGTGTTTACTGCTGTCTCCATGAAGCTGTCCATGGTCTGTTTTAATTATGTCTGAGTCAGTGTGTTTGCACAGATGAATTGGTTTACAGTAACATAACTATGGAACAAACATGAAGACAATGCAATGTTTCCCACTGGAGATGGGGAACAAATGTGTCAGGGTGACCAAGAAACCCTCTAGGGGGGTCCAGGGGCATGCCCCCCGAGAGAAAATCTTTTACATTTTAACAGTTAAATGCATATATCTGATGCTCCTTGACAGGAGAATTAAGAGGCTAGATTTGGCGCCCACCATGTTCAATGACAATTTGGGGTATGGTATTTTTTTGCCATTTTATTGGTTTCATCAAACCTTACTCTCTCATCAGTCTTGATGGTAAATTAATTGGCAGTGAGCAGTTTACCTACTGATATTGGGAAGATAGTTCTTCATCTCTGCAAAAACGTATCTCTTAATTGCACATAGCTGTTTATAATTAATACTAGCTGTAGGATGCTTCACAATGAGGCTTACAATAGAATGTTTCCCCCCTAGTCACCTTCTGAACATTTCCTGAAGTGTCCACACTGACACTTCATTATCATTTAAGAGTTCAAACCTTTAATTATCTAATCATTAGGGGGCAGATTAGCCAAGCACAGATGTGGATATGGTGCTAATAGTAATGGGAAGGCACATGCAGACCTTTGGTTTGAGGCTAAATTGCTGGTTGTTACCAGTCCTTACCTCACACAGTTGCTTCACTGTGATGTATATGATTCACATGACTTTCTTCTTTTTTTTTTGTACTGTCAGAATGGCACTCTTGATTGGAAACAGTGTGCAGGGCATTTTTCATTTTTTGTTCAGCAGCTCTTTGCCGTGCCAGGCTGTGCTCCCACACTGTCAAAGTGCTAAGTAAAGGTTTCAGAACACATGTACGATCAAAGGGAAAATTCTCATGTTTTTCATGTTAAAAAAAAAGTTCTGTCTTCTTTGAAGAACAAAGGGCCACAGGACATCAATTACTGGATCATCCCAGACCTATGAATATCAATAAATAATCATAAACCTAATAATCCTGCCTGACATCAACTCACTTTTAAAGCTAAATCATATCTAGGATATAATGCCTGCAAATTATTTTCTTCTTGGACTTCTTAGATTTTTTTTTCAACAAGCAGTATGATGTTTATCATATCACAATAACACTTTCCACAAAGCAAAATAAATACATAACATTTTGTCAAATAGGCCCAAAGTGGAAGTAGTATTTTCCTTTTCTCTGGCCTCTGGTGATTAATCATGCATTTTGATCTAAGCATTGACGTGCATGTAAGTTACATTAGTGCATTCAAATAGGATAAATAAGAGAAACAATGCTGCAAATAAGATCAGCCGCATAATAGAACTACATGCAAAAATGAGAGAGTTGACATTTGTGGTTTTTCTTGTGTGTGACAATTTTTGCTACCTTGGATTTCACCATTAAAGCCAAAGAGAAGATATATTACAACACTGTAGCCCGTTCTAAACTTGGCCATTAACGATTGCAGGCAATGATACAGTAGTCAAGACACAGGAATTAAAGCTAATTAAAGAAAAACTTGGCCCACTTTGATCAACATGAGAAAAAAAAAATATTTTTTATGAGTGCAGCAGACTCCCAGCCATTTGGTTTGGAAGTCTTAAAAATATGAACAACAGCAAAAGCCTCCAAACATTTGGCCAAGAAATCTGATCATGTTCATTACAAGAACAATAGGCCTGGAACGTGGGTGTCCTCAAGTAATACCAAGGAAATTTACTTCTGAATCTATTCACAGCAAAAGCTGTAACTCCTTGATAAGCATAACCTCCTTTAACTGAACTGAGCTCTATGTTTTTAGATACATTCACAGGAAATAATAACTAACGTTTTACTTACAAACTGTATATAGGAAGCAGAGATGCTATAGATGGCCTTAAACTCACCCCTGGTCATCGGTCAACATCAGTGACCTTCAGGACATAAGGACAAAGCTGCTCGCATCACTTTAATGCAGGGTTAATCGATAACAGTGTGTGTACTTTATTTATAATGGGAGCAGCCCACTCCATATTGGCAGTGCAGGACCTAAACACAATGGATGATTCCTGTCTTGGAGAGCGATGGGCCTTATAGCCACAAAGTCCCAGCATCCCCAGTGATTCGGTAGTGTGACTCTATTTCACAGACCATTGCCAATACAATGCCACAGCTGATTAATTAATATTGTGTTGCAGCTTAACTGGCTGATCAATGAATGTTTTTCTAGGAGAAAATGAATTAGCATAGCTATGAAAATAAATGGGACTTTGGATCATATTATAGAATATAGACATATCCAAGTGCCTTTGGCAGGCAATGGGTCCCACACTATACTGGGAAATTTCTGATTTGTCTCTTCCAATAATCAACGGATCCCTGAGTCAAATTTACTCTTTTTGGAACTGCGGTCAGTCATGTTCCCCTCACGAAGAAATGTTCTGGCTCGGAGGATTCAGAGAATGAGAGCCCACCTCACAATGTCAAAACAACCTCATTACTGCAAGAGCGGATTTGCAACAATGTAGGGGAAGGTTTAACTAATTGAATGCCATGTCAGTAAGTAAGTAAATAAATAAATAAATAAATAAATAATCATCATCATGAAAAATAAAAATGTTCCTTTTATCTAGAGAGCCTTACTGTTCCTTTCTACTGGGATGCTCACACATTTCTAACCTGGCAAGATGTCGCAGTCAAATTAATGATTGGCCACATTCAGATGACAGTTTACCAAGAGTGAGCCATCACCATGCATCTTCAAATCGGTTCCCATACCCACAGTTTACCTGCTTTAGAAACAGCAATGTATTTTCACATCCTTAGCATCTTGCATTAGAAGACACTGGGGACATGTTTGGCTAACGGCCTAAATAATGAATTGCAAAGGATAACTGATAAAAAATTAAAAGTTGTTAGGAATGCAGTGTGAGTCTTCTTAAGATTATGTTACCAAGAGAGGAATATAATCCTCCTATTTACTTAGTTTCAGTTGCTATGGGGGATTTGTGTCTGTGTAGGAGAGGAATAAAAACATTTGGGTGGATTTGTTGAGACTACTTCAGACACTGTGTGCCTTTTTGATCTTTATAAAAGTCTATCTATTTTTTTTATTTAAAAATGTAGACACGGAAGAGGGAAGAAAATCATAAAATGTTCAATGCTTGCTCTGACTGTTACTGAAGTTGCATCATTCTCAGAAGTGAAAGGGAACAAAAGCAATATTGGACAAGGTGGCAAGTTTTGAGTGACACCTCTTGCATGCTGCTTAAGACAGATCTGATGCAGAGTCTGTAAAACATGACAGCCCTCACCCCCTCATGTCATCATTATGTATCTTTCCCATTGCAGGAACCAGGCCTGTCAATTAACAAAGCCTCTCTTGAGCAAGAGTGCTGAGCCGGGATCCAATTGCCTGTGGTTATATCCTAGCCTTATCCATTACAAGCTAAAAGGCAAAACTGGACATACATCAGCTATGCTTCCTCTATGATGCTCTTATGAATACTGGCCCTTATGAATACTCTGCTTTCTCTTTCATCAAGCCACTGGACAGATGGATTGGGGGTCAATTTAATTTCAATCCAATCAAATCCAGAAATAAATAAATATGAAGAGCAAAATAAGATGGTATTACGTGTTCTATTTTACCTTAGGTCATATTGACCCAGGCCATCTATTTTTATTTCATACCAATACAATTAAATATGCCCAATATATCTCATATTCGTCTGAATCATTAACAATTTAAAGAATAATAAAGGTTGTCAGTCATTATTTACCTCTGACCAGCCACCTAGAGGTTTAAAGTTACCAAGGCCGAGAACCATTATATCATGTTAACTGTGAGAAGTAAATATGAAACAAGGTCTTCATTCGGCATTCATCTTTTTAAAAAATTATCTGTATTTGTTCATGGCTGTTTCCTTATGCTAATCACATGAACAGGACTGGACATGAAATTTACAAACATTTTCAAGAACAAAAGAAAGAATTATCTAAGAAAAGTTTTGTGAATGAGGCCCAATGTCTTTCTAATGTCTTTTCCACCCCAAAAACAGGGCTACCCTCAAGGTTTGTCATTTCCAGACTAATTTATTGAATCGAGCCAGGAATCAGGAGCTCAAAGGCAGACATTATGTCACTGACATGTCACACCACCATACGCGTGGGGCCCAGGACCATCCTAATTATACTGGCAGCAGAACACGGTGGTGCTCTCATTTGGGGTTAAGGAGCATTCAGTCTGGCTGTTCTTGGCGACGTGTGCCCTTTTGGCTGCTGGCTCGGAGGCTGCAACTGGTCCTCTTCCTCAAATTCACTCGCATGATCAAAAGTGAAATCCACATTGCCCTCTTGCTAGGACAACACCTCCTCCAACTCGTTATCTGAGTCTGTGTCCTGCAAAAGTAGCTCCAGGGCCTTGTGAACACTGAATCGTTTACTCATATTGACTTCCCTGACAGCATGCGGATGATTTTGGTAGGTACCCACTCTGTGATACAGAACTCTTTCGCCCTCTCCCACTATGAACAGCTGTGAGGGGTACAGTGAGTTAAAATATAATCTCAGACAATATTGCAGGTTCTCACACTACAGATGGTAAAAAGGCTGAGACCCACACTCTGTGATACACGACTAGTTTGCCCCTCCCCCCACTATGTGTGAAGTGTACAGCATGGGAAAATAAATGTTTTGAAGATATTGTACACTTTTTCACACTACAGAGGAAAAAAGGATCGTGGATTCGTCTTAGAAAAATAAAGAAAGGTCAGGAGGGTGCAGGGAGTCAATTTTTGCAAAGGAACAATATTTGTGAGTCTGTGTGTGTGTGCGTGTGTGTGTGTGTGTGTGTGTGCCTGCAAGGGCCTTTGAGCTGCTGAGACCTGACTTAATTAGAAAATAATTAAAATTCTTGAAATTACCAACCTTGAGTAGAGCTGTGTTTTGGAGAGCATTGGAAAGAAAACACACTAAGCCCCTTCAAAAGCTTGAGGATCCTCCTGATGGTAGATGTGTGTGCATAGGTGTGAGTGTAAATAAGAGACTGAGGTGAGGTGATGTGACTGGGAGTCCAATTGCCTTTTTGTTTCATATTTACAAAGACCAGTTTGTTTCAATTGATATTTTACCATTTTAACACTTTTATTTCACCTGGTTGCTCTTGGGTCAGAATGACCCAACATACCCTCTGTAATATAAATATGTGTGGGGGGGGGGTAATTTGTTCTTTTTCATGTTCATTATAGAAGCCCATAAAGCCAAGCACATAAAGTTTCACGTTTGAAAATTTTTTTAAAGTATTGTTCCACCAGTAGTAAAAATTTTAAATGGGTCATTTTGAACCGAACAGAACATAAGGGCTAGATGGATTTTCCCATGGTTGCACACTCAAGCCAGTGTGAGACAGCTTCTGACACTTACAGAAAGGATACCATTTGATCCAGTGTTCTAATAAAGAGAGTGGTATTACGTGGCATTTCAGAGGCTGTTGTACGAACAGCTCCTGCTTTGTTACTGGGCGATGTGTGATGCTACCTTTACCTTCTTTTTACACCAGTTTCTTAAACAAAAATCATCCTTTTTTTCTGTTGTATATTTAGTGTCACGGTACTTGACACTGAACATCCGTTTATTCCCCCTGGAATGTTTGCAATTGCCTGGATGCTTACATGTTGGCAAATTGCCATTGATTGGCTGATGGTGCAGCAGCTGTAGAACATTTGTCACGTAATTGCGGGTTAGCTCGATGGATGCAGCGAGCAACAACAACCTTCAAACTCAGCGCCGAAGCAAACTCACTCGTTGATGTTTTAAGGGTTCTATTTCTGCCCAAAGAGCACAGCCACAAACGCAGGTATCTAGTGACAAGGGAGCCTCAGGAAACTGGAATGATGCGCCGTAAAAAGAGAATATTCAACACCATGGGGAATTATGAGAGGGCGAAGTGAATGCCGAAGGGTGAAAAAAGCCCTAAATAGGGAACAGACAAGATCTGGTTCAGTCAGCAGTGCTGTCTGGAATAACATCAATAGCAATTTATATTTTACGTTTATTGCCGCAGGAATTATTGTTTATATTGAATGCGATATGATTTTATGGACCTTTCTCAGGGGGCTGAAGCATGACAAAATGAAGACAGATGGATCATTCACGCCTGTTGATGCGCCATGACGTTCGATCCATAAGTGACAAAGAACAGACGTGCCACAAGCCGGAGAACATGTTCTCATCAATGGAGTCACGTCACTCACACATATTCTCCAGAATTATGTTCTGTATATTAATGAAAAGAGATGCTTCTTTACACATTGTCTAATCTGTAGACATTTTACTGGTTACTATGGTATTACAGTTTACGCATACTAAGATGCAGGGTATGGAATGAGGACCATCTTAACCAGAAAGAGGAGAAACATTGGTAAAGAAGCACATAACATATGGATGAAGAGCTATCGACTGACCAGCCTGTTGAGGTGGTTGTTCCCTACCCTGTGTCTGCTCTCTATATGGCCTGTACAAGCATGTCGGAAGTAACCCATCTAAAGAGGGTATTAATGAAGAAGACGGTCTTAAACAATTTGGAGGCCATTAGAGGCACAGACAGCAAATCGACTGGCCACTGTGGGACTGTAGATTGGAATGACACTCTCAGTCACAAATCTTGATTAATGACAGACAATTACCAAACAGCACTTTTTTTTTCTTTGCCTTCGGCTGCATCCTGACTTACTGATGGAGATCGGAGATGAGACCAATGCTCAGGATTATGCATTGTGAATTGGAATAATGTTGCCCAGAACCAGCAATAGCAAAGAATAAGAATCCCCACACCCCCTTCTGCCCAAATTGCAATTGCGTGAAGTTGACAACCGTACCTGTGCTTTAATGCATTAACAATTTAAGAGGAAATTAGTGTAAATTAAACAAAAAACTGACATTGTGCAGCTAAGGTATGGGTTTTCATCTGCATCCAATATAATCCATTTAATGAAAGCAGTATGTGGACATGGTCTTTAGACCTTTCTTTAATGGAAAATGGGGATTTCATTAATTATTTGTATGTATGATGTAATGAATTATAAATTAGTATTAGCCTGTACTGATTGTGCATCAAACAGGAAGTAGTAACCGGTACTGCAACAAACAGGATGTGACAGTCCGTGCCAGTCCGAGCTATAAACGGGCAGTCTCAACCTATCACTAAAGTGCTGCAGCTGCTCTTTAAGACAGCAGAGGGCCCCTGACTTTCCTCCCTGGAGCTGTGATGGCTACAGATCATAGACGTGCTTTACCCTGGAGCACAGTCACACAGCATTGCACTGTATGACAATGAGTGGTTAAACTGCCACTTTTTTCATCAGCCAACAAATATAGCAAAACTACTGCCAATCAAATAACTAACGTAACTGGAAAATCAACATCAAGTAATACTCTTAAAATGAAAGGATTTCTGATTGTGTGATTTACTATTCATCACCGTTATAGAATATTTGGTGGGAAAATAGTTCCACAAAAGACATTAAAAGCAATTTAAGACCCATAAAAAGGGGATTTCATATCACATGTCTGGCTACATATCACATTTACACATTTAGGAAGTGCCCTTATCTAGATTAGCAACTTAAACAAATACTTTATGTTGTTAAGTACAACCCATTCGCACAACTGAATATTCACAGAAGCAACTCGGGTTAATTACCCTGCTCAAGAGTATCACATTAATGTCCCATCTGGGCCTGAGTTACCCAACCAGTTTGAGAACCATTATACCATTATCTTAATACAGTACATAATGTTGTTTTATGGGCCTTATTTTTATTTCTTTGCACACATTTCAGACTCTACATATAATTTTAAGCCCCTTCTCATAAGTCATTGCATACGCTAACTATGCTTAATTCTGTTGAATTGATTATTGATGAAATCAAAAAAGAGATAGAGGGGAAGGAACCGGAGTGTGAAATTTGAGTATATCAGAAAACGGATAAGTGAATGAAACAATTGACTATATTATACCAATCTGCTGTACAAAGCCCAGTGTTTCAGGATGACATTATGGTTCAGTATGTGCATGAGCACAAAATATGTCCACTCTTCCCAAAGGCGGTTTGGAAAAATCATGTTTTACAATGATTATATTATTGTGTTGCCTTCTATGTCACAGTGTGACACATTCTTTGCAAATAAATTTGGAATTTGCATAAAATATGAAGTTTCCGAAAGACATTTAAATCATCTGTAGAATAACATCATAATTTTGCTTTATACCCCATCCTAGTCTAAGTATAGCAGTTATTTTAAGATGGATTTTATGGGCAAAAACCTTTCCGACTTTGCTGACACAGTGAAAACCATTGCATCTTTGTTTTATAGAGGGAAATCAAAGATAAAAAGAAAATAACTTAGAAATGAAGGAGGAGGAAAGAAAATAAGAGAAAGAAAAACACTTGGGAAACGCAGTCCTAGATCTCAGCAGCGGGCCACAGGGGACTCACCATGTGTTTCATTTCACCGAAGGTTCGAGGAACCCTTGAGTCTGCTTGAAGAGCCCTGAAACGCTTCCAAAATCACAATAAACACAGATGTTTTGGGAACTTGAGCAAACAGCTTAAAACATCACATCCAATCAAACCGTGTGGGTCAAATACCACAATTTTCTGTCTCCCACCTTTCGGAAAATCCGTTTGGCCCTGGACAGTATTTCTGTAGCAACGGTAATGTGCAGTCATTACACAGATTATATCGACACACGAGATATTCAATATTAAACTCTATTTTCTTAAAATTGAAAGTTTGCATCCCTTAAAACATTTCAATTTTATGTTTCATGTGAATGCTTGAGAAGGAGCATGATCAAATGTAATGCTTTAGCAAAGATTATTCCAAAGCCTTTTATTGATAAGAAGAAAGGAACACATGAGCTTACCATCTGGATAGTTTATAGTATAACTGAGTTGGATCCATATCTGGAAGCCAAGCCCCAGTACTCATAAAGTCGGAGTGAAAAGAAAAGACCAATATAACACCAATATGAAAGTTCAATATTCACTTCTGCTCACGCCTTTTGTATTTTGCTTTGATCTTCATTATTAATTAATTAGCCAGCAAGATCATTCCTAAAGGCAGCCAGCCAGTTATAAAGACTCATGCATGCATGGATCATTAGACTATGATCAATGCGACTAATTCAAAGTCAAGAAAATCACTCTCAGTATCACTTATTGCATAAGCAACGCTGGTCAAAGCGCCAATGATTTCCAAAACGGGCGTTCGTTTGAGTGTGAGTGTGTGTGTGTGGGTGTGTGCGCACACGCACGTGTGAGTACAAGTGTTTTTGTGAATGTACAGGCCTGTGTTTCAGATTTCTAACAAAGCAGGCTCAGTAGCAGACTGAAAGTTGCAGCCTGATGTAAAAAATAAAGCTCCAGCCTGCTTGCAGTGGCTAGCAAAGGTCCCAGCGCCACCACCAAGTTAATCTAAAGCCACCCCCGCATGCCACTGCCTAACTTTGCTGCGATAGAGATGAGTAAATAAATACACAAGCTAGACTAAGCAAAGACGCAAAAGAAAACAAAGCAGTACAATGGAAGTGGAACATACTAGAATCACAATTCAGGCAACTAATAGGACTCCTGTTCCAAGTCTCTGATGATGCCGAGTTAGGATTGCAAGACACAAACTGCTAAGTGGCAAGTTCGAAATACAGAGGAAAGGTATTTATGTAAAGGCCTCAGCTAGCCTATTGTGCAGGAGCTTTAAGATCATGTTCTATTCAGCACCTTGCACATTCAGCTCAAATAATGTTTCTTTGACTATGAATATTGGTCCATAGTAGTGCTGGACAGTCATAAAATCCAACTATTTGGTTCACCCGTAGTTTATGGAATCTGTGGGAAAAAATGAACAGCATGATAATTAAGTGTGCAATAAAAAGAGGAACTGTTATTTGAAATTCTATCTTCAATTATGACTTAATTAAAAAAAAAAAATTAAATGTAACATTGAGTTCCATGACTGCATGCTTCTGACAGCATGCCTGGAATATGCTGGCTGATAATATATATCTATATTTTGCAGGCCATATTTTTCATTTTGTCCAAAAGACCACTTATATTCCCTAAGCCTTCAGTAGTCAGTAGAATAATTACTTCACAGCTCAGTGCCTTACCTGGATACTGGGGTGTCATCCTAAATCCTTCTGCTTGCAAGTCCAGTTCTCTCACCTTTACACTACAGTCCTGTCAATCAGGAATTTACTGAATTCCCAATGAGAGTTTAATTTATGTAAAGACACAGAGGAAAGAAGGTAGAAGGAAAACCACTTTGTTTCCATCACAGATAGGCAATGTGTCATGTGCAAGCAAGTCTGCCTCTGTGTTTGTTTAGCATCAGTGTGCATTTGTGTATGGCACATTGCATTGACCACAACACTGAAAATAAACTTCACTCCAGCTGATGCATCGAAATTGCAGACACTCAAATCTAAGTGACCAAATGAACCTTCAAATGAGCGAATGGCGAGGACCAATCAGTGATAATATTCCCTGAGTGCAGTAGACTATGGATTTTCTGTCTTTTGACTTTTTTTTTCCTTTTTTTTTTGTTGTTAAAACTGGCGTTTTGAGAAACGGTACTTCACCCAGAGTAATCAAGCACATACACGCACACACACACACACAGACACACAAGCACATTCACACACACAGACGCACACATACAGACATATGCAAACACACACACACACACACACACAGTAAGAATGCACACACAGACACACAAATATACTTGGTCACAGATACATACATTAAAAAAAAAACACCTGGTTTGGTTGAGAAAGGTCATTCGGACAAATCTGACAATGATTTATAGTGAAACGTTTTGTTTATTGGATTCTGGCTCCAATGGGTTGGCACTGGGTATAGAAGAAAGTGTCCTCCAGACGTACAACCCTCATGGAAAAAGCACTTCTCCAAATCTTCTGTCAGTGGCTTTATGTGACAAACAGTCCTGTTGTTGTGTGGTGTTTTAGATAGAGTTCTTGAAGGGCCTACTGAAAACAGGAAACCCGTAGGGCCTGAGTGTTGTTTATGCAAGGAGGTGATGGTAACTGACAAATCTGTTACCTTACCCCCAGAAAAGCTGTAGGGAAAAGGATCTTGATTCTCCATCATTTCCTGTGGATACCACTGTCACCAAGACTTCTAAAAGGCAAGAAATTCAGCCCAATGCATGTATCCATAAAAGTACGTCTCTGCCAAAACTTTCTGGGAACTATTTTCGCAGTCAAGGTACAATTATCAAATGCTAGCCCTAAAGCAAGGCACTGGCGAATTAGGGCATGTCCAACTCAATTTTGGTAATGTTGTGACTCCAGGCTTTAGCGCAATTGTGGCACAGTTGTAAAGGAGGCTGGTTTGATGACGATAAATTAACTGTGTGTGTGGTGCGGTAGGGGTTTGGTTTCAGTACTGCCCATCACATCACCCCCTTTCTCTGCCTTTAAAAATAGCACGTTAGCGCCACGGCCAACTGCTAATTTTGTCACGGGCAAGGAACAAGCGCGTTATGATAGGCCCCATTACGAGCCTCTCTGCGAACCATTGCACATGACATCAAAACAAAGGTGAGATTGAATAGTTTTAATTTTCATATTAATTTTCTCCCTCAAACAAATACATTTTCAGTTTGTACACCCATGCTAAAAACTATTGTGAATGTTTCTCGTGGGCAACTCTGCGGGGCGAATACTCCCAGACTGGGCTGGAGCGGGAGGCAGCTGGCACACGCCCCCTCCAGTTGGCGTCTTTGTCACTCCGCTGCCACTGCTGCTTCAACTTGGCAGGCATCACGCTTGCGAACTGCAGGACAGAAAAGAAGACAACGTGTTTAATTGGAATTTTCTATACCTTTTTTTTGTTTCTTGCTGTCAATTTGTGTACCATTATTTAAAATAAAGATCAAACATCTACCTCTCCAACTATGTTTCATTAATTTCACTGCAATGCATTTTTGACATTCCATTTTCAACATTCCCAAGGTTTGCTGAATCATTGATCTAGCCCTGCCAAACTCATTATTCAAAGCAAGTTGGCCGTGCGCTCTGTTCTCAATGTACAGAGCACCCGTGCTCCCAATAGTCACGTCTCATTACGTACTCCATTAAAAACAGTTAAATTAAAATAACCAGTGTACCTATATATTCCTTGTGTCTCTCATTCAAGTCACTTACATTGATCAACTCCATGCAGGTACAACGCATGAATAGCCAACATGACTGCATGACTGAACAAAGCTTGCATTTCAGATTCCAATTTAAATAATGCCCTTTATAATAAGTGTGATACAAATAACATTTTGAAAGGAATTGAAAATAACAAAAATATGCCTCATATGCTGTATGTGTTCGTGCATTCATATGTGTGTATTCATAACGTCATCAAACTAGCACAGCATGCCAGTGGCTTGAGTTAAAACCTGGTCTAGGTTTGTTTAAACGCAACAGTCAACACCAATCTTGCAGAGCATGAGTGTGCCCATTGACAAGCTCCTTACTGCAGACCACAAAACTTCCAAAGGATACAGACAAAACATGCCACTTACATGCTTGTATTTTCAAAAAAAAAAAAAAAACAGCCTGTTAAGCACTATTCCGCACCAAATCTGAATATGTGCATAAATACAAACATGCATAAATGCACGCATACATACATGCACCAGCACGCATGCACACATCTGAATACATGTACTCATAATCTCCATGCTCAGATTCTTACACGCCAGCATGCACACACACACATGCTCTCTCTCGTCTCTTCCTTAAATGTTTAATTGGTTGTTATTTTATGCATTTCATCCCTGCGCTGTTTTGACAGTTCACACTTGCTGATTTATGTTTGAGGTGCGCATCGCATAAAAAAAAAAAGCTATTCACGTTTTACTCCCATCCACAGCCAGACAAATCTGATTCATGAAGGGAAAGAGATGCTTCCCAGATACAAGCCCAGATTGTCAAACATCGTTCTGCTTTTGTTTACAGTTGTTCGCGGGGACACTGAAGGGCGGCGTGGAGGTATCTGATGAGAACCGAGTTTGAAATTTCAATAAGCAGATAATGTAGCTTTTCGCCTCCGCGAAACAGGAAATGCCGCTGCAAAGGGAAGATATGACAGCTCCAAACGACGCATGCTTTATTGCCATAAAGAGAAGTAAAATATTTATCTTCTTTAGCTCTCTGGATCTAACAGGATTTATCTTGAGAGCATAACGTTCTGTTAGCACATTTTAAGATATACCTGTCAGACTGGTGCCATTCCCAGCAACAGAATTTCAAGAGTGAAAAAAGGTCACAACAGCTAGCGTGTGGGTGTGCACAGCAGCGACGCTGTTGGATTTTGCTTTTAACCTGTCCTGATCTATCACTGCATGACTTCTGCACAGAACCAGCTTCACAGGCACAGCCTGGGTGGGCACTTCAGTATCCGGGACCTATTTCCCAGGACACGGTGTTAGAGTTCCAAACCTGAAACTCACACGTGTTCGCAACATTGTCGGCGGCGCTTCCAACGGCAACGGTGCCAGACCGGTTCATATGAGTCTGGCACAGTCTCAGAAATGTGGACAGGGATACAAACAAGGCCTCCAGCTGGCATCCCACTGGCATACGTGACTGCGTCCACAGCTTCAAATCCAGACTCAGAGTATTCATCTTTACCAAGGCACTCCCCATGTCTTGTAGCTTTGTTTGTGGCTATTGTACTGTTCGAATGTCGTGAGTGTGTTTGTGTGTGTGTGTGTGTGTCACTGTTGTGCTCGGTAGTTTTATGTCTAGTTTGTCTGTATTGCTTGCGATTGATGTGATTATAATTGTCCTGTTATAAGTATATAAAAGTGTCCTGTTTTTGTGTAAAACTCATTATTAATAATAATAATAATAATAATAATAATAATAATAATAATGTGCTAAGAAATTAGCAAGAGATCTGGAGGTAGCAGAGCTCTCCTTGTGCAGCCCCGATCTGCCCTATTACTGGGGATTAAATCCATTTGGGAACAGGGGAAACGAGCAAGAGAAGGTAGATTTGGATGTACAGCGGTTCTTCCACCACTTAGCCCTATCACTTCCTGTTTTCAGGGAGACCTTAAGCGGCGATGAGCATCCCCACGTGGCGCCCTCGCGCTTCTCCCTCTCCGCAGCCTGTTAGAAGGACGCCGAGGGCGTGCACCACTTTAAGCCCATTAAAACGGCAGCTATGGATGATGGTGCCAGAAGGGAGGGGCAGCCCGTGTTAATAACCAAAACAACAAAATGTTTATTTTATTTATTTATTAATTTATTTTTCACTAACAGCTGCAAAAGGCAGAGATAAATAAATAAGAAAAAAATGTTTCCATGTCGGGGTTTTTTTTATTTTTATTTTTATAATAAGTGCCAGAGAGTTATACTGCCGGTCTGTCACATAATGTGATATAGGACACCGACTGTCAACGAGGTGGCGGTGGATACATATTTAATAACACATTGTCTCTCACACCGAGGATTGAGGTTCACCTCTGGCACTGTCATTGTAACAGCGGCAGCCGTTGAGTATTTTTAATGCTGGTCTTCAGCTTCTTCATTGGCAGAGACAGTACATTCAACAAGTGCGAACAGTCAACGCAGGTGTTTTTTTTTTTTTTTTTGCAAAGGTGCAAAATGTCTCTTTCGAGAAGACAAAGCCAGCAGGCTTCCATACCACTGAGGGAATGAAACATGGATGTTAATCTGCCCTGGATATTTACAAGCAGGTAAAACGAGTGTAGGAAAAGGGTAGACAGATTGCATGGGAGGAGACACACGTGCAGTGGAGTAACAGGGTATCATAGGGGCTCATTTTGCATGTATCGCCTCAGATAACAAGCGCAAATGGCTTCCTCAGACTCCTCTCCCTGGATTTCTTTGGCAGCTCTCCATGTTACAAGTACATTAGAAATTCCTCCTGGCAGAAAAAAAGCAGCCACTTGGTCAGTGGCTAGATTGGAATTCTCAAGTGGTGACATCACTGGCAGGGCAGGGGAAAAGGGGAGGGGGGCAGGGGAGGAGACATGTAGGTCAAAGCATCAGCAGACAGACTATTGATTTTAACAATTTTCCATTAACACATGGCAAAAAAAAAATACTATATTTTCATTCTGTACCTTTTTTCAGTTAGGTGACCATAGAAATGGAAACAGGACAGTAGAACAGGAGCTGTGTGCTGCCACAATATCATAGTGAGAAGTTACTCAACTTTTCAGAGCCATTTTGTTTAACTAAAAAGGGGAATAATTAATGATGGGCAAAACTGAGAAACTGTTTAATTATCCACCCACAGACATACAAGGCTGCTGCTTTGTTTACTTACCGTAAGTACGTAACTGCAGAAACTGCACAGCTCTACCCCCCACAAATTAATGTGTCTAAAAATGGGTTGTTCCACAATCAAAAAATAGGTAAAGTATTGCTTCACTTGAAAAGGTCCAACTCTGTTGAATGCCAACAATCACGTTTTACTTTGAGAAACCTGAAAAGAAAAGATTCTTGGCATTCTTATTTTACTATAAGATTCCTGATTCATTACTTGAAAAGTGAATTTCGCTTAGGAAATATAAATGTGCTTGGGCTAGAATTTCACAGTTTTATTTGAGCTTAACAGCAAATGTCAGATAGCTTCCTCTCTACGTGATCTACTAATGACTGTCCCAGGAAAGATATATATATATATATATATATACGGCATATAATATTCACAGGCATGATTTTTCAGCCCTCATCTGGGAGCCAAAGGAGTCCACTCCAGCATAATCGTGTGGTCTCTATCCAATAATTGACTTAAATTAAGCACTTAAATGTTGATGCACAATAAAAACCAGCAGACACTGCAACCTTCCAGGACTGCAGTCTGACTGTTGCTGAGTCTTCAAGACAGCCCTGGACCATGTGTCCTCGACGCTAGTTCTGGAGAAAAACTAGAACTGCTGGATTTTTGTTCTTACACAGAACTTAATCAGCAGTTGATCACACAATAAAAGCTGTTTGTAAAGCCATTAACACATCAAATGTTTTCTTGATTATAAAGTGGTTGCTGCTCTGACCTTCTGGCTCTCCATGTGCAGGGTTAGAAGACCCCAGCTGCCCTTTTGCACCCTCGGCCAAGACATGCAATCTGAATTTCTTCAGTTAATATCCAGCTGTATAAAATGATTGTTGAAACAACACCAAACAAATTAAATAAATGTAAGCCGAATCATTCTGCGTAAGAAGATCTGCTAAGCTACCTAAATCTAAATTGAATGCAAATAGAAATCTAGGTTGCATCTGCACAGCATTAATAAACAGGGTGCAATGTTATGACAGTCATTCTCCGTCACTGAGGCCTGAAATAACAGAGTCCTCCTCGGAACAGCACTGCTGATGAAGGTGGGAGGAACAGTGTGAGTCACATGCTTTTTTTTCTCAGGTAAAAGCATCTCCAGTCATTCTCTGAAACTGACAGTAAAAATGCTCCCCGAGAACAAACACATTTGTATGGAGGTAGACTGTATTCCCTCTGAGGTTAGCCATTGGGGAAAGGGATTTAAATGCCTGACATGTTCTAATAAATGTCTTTAATGTGCCGCGCAGTATTCTTTACTCGATGAAGGAATGCAATCATGTGAAAACTCTATAAATGCATTATTTCTTTGCACTACAGAAAACACAACGGTTTAGTAAAATAAGCACAGGACTAATGAAAAGGTTCAGCAGATTGTATTATGCTATGTAGTGCTCAACTCTCTCAAAGTGTGTGAGCAATATGAGCAAATTTAATGCCTGGCGATTCTAAGGATGTCCTAACCGTGGATTTCTTCTTGGAGGATATGAACCAGTTGCACAATTATCGGCATGATGTAAATCCCAGCTCAACACAGGTGGAGAGGGTGTCGTCATGGAAATGCACTGTGCACAGCCTGAAATTTGCAAAGATGAGGTAGATGGCAAAATTGTAATGATGACACTAATTATAAAAATGAGAGCTGAACTGGAAACCGATTTAACCAGTTCATTCACAAGACTGATTGAAACCGAATGCAAAATGCACTGTTTAACTTCTGTCCTTAAAGCTATAGTTTAGGGGTGCGGTCATGCTTAGTCGGTAGTAGTCATAGAAAGAGCTGCAGTGAGAGAAATCCAGCACCAAGAAAGGTAGCTTGTAACCTAAGCGAATACGTGATCTGGGCAGAGTGTCAAAAACCTCACTGGACATTTTACAATAGGACCTTTCTGATAGGAGTACCAAACAATTTTTTTTTTTTTTTTTACGTTATCGTGAACCATTACGGAAAAAACTAACTTTTGACTAGCTAATGAACTTAGCAAAACCATAGCTTCACTAGCTACCCAGCTGGATGACTAAATGTAAAGTGGTTTATTGCATTGTAAGCTCTGCAACAACAAAAACAATTCCATCCACCTGGACTGGCATTTTTTGTAAAGCAAGTACCACATCCGGTAATCCTGCTTGCTGAGTTATTGCAGCTAAAAATGTGTGGAGCTGTGTGGAGAAACAGGTGGAGTTATGCACAGGGGGGTGTGTCTCTCTGATTTTCAAGATGTTTTCACAACATTGCGGCAGTTGGGAAAGTTACCAACTGCAGCTTTAGTTTTGATTCACAGTTAAATACAAGTTTCACATTTTATCTTCACCAACGCTGTTTGGCAAGCTGGACAATCAGAGGAATTTACTTGCCAAACTGTGCCCTTGAGGAAAAACAAAAATCAAACACTTCATTGCTGAGTAAAAGGTAAGGACACATTTTGATTAAATCCAGGCCAATGTCTCCATATGAGGTGAGAGAGTCCACTTTCCAGAGCCAGTGTGGAAAAACTGTGTGACATCACATGCTCAATGAAAACAGCTGCGGTTCACATTTAACTCTGAGAGTATCACTTTCCTCCCCTCTAATTGGCAGAAGGAGGCAAATAGTTGACTCGGTGAACACGTGCACGTGTGTGTCATCTGTACAGAGAAAATGTGATGCGGTTACAGCGCCGTTGTGAAATGGGTGTTTTTGAATGGCAGTTAGCACCCTGGGAAATGTGGTTCCAGCAATGCAGCATACGTGTCTCCCTGCCTCTGCATAACTCTTAAATAGACAGTACTCAGCCTCCACAGCGAGGAGCCTGGCAAACTGGCCAAATGTGGAAGACCTCCCTGAAAATGAAACCTTTTCACTTCCTTCTCCTGACACTCCCACCTGGGATGTTTGGACACTGCCGAAGACTACTCCAAAAAGTTATTTTCCATGGAAATCAGGTACAAACAAGGAACAGTTTGTTTTGACTTGAGGCAGTTTTGGTACTTTTGCCCATCATTTATCCCAGTGATTATTTATCATTTGTCATCAGCAAAAAAATAGGATTTCTCATTCACACCCATAATTTTTTTTTATTCAGTATAATATTCAATGCTTAGCCATTCTTCCTTTATAGAATAGAAAAAAATGCATGCCAACATTGAATGATTACACAGGGGAGTGAAAATCAATGAAGATGTGAGGTCGCTGAATGGTAATGGAGATGAGACACTAAAACACAAGGACATAAAGACCCGTTTAGCGTCAGGCACTGAGAGATGATCCAATCATGAAGCAATATGACAAGAAGTCTTTATCGTGTACATAATAGGCTCGCTGACTGACATTCTGAGTCTATGTGGACATGATTAGCATATATGATTCTGTATACTGATATATTTTTTCTTTGCGCTAAAATGTGAAAATTAATCCTCCTCTGTGGGCAACTGGGAAGAGAGAGAGAGGGAGGGAGAGAGAGAGAGACCGACCAGAGATCAGAGGTGTTATTTTAAGGAAGGAGATTTTTTTTAAAGGAAGATAAATAGTGTGAAAGGCTTTTCTTGGTCTCTGATGGAGGTTGCTGAAGCAGAAGAGAACATGTGTAATGAGGTGGGACTGAGCATTTGATCAATATTACACAGTCCCTGCCTCTAATCCTGACCCCCTCCCCTCCTCCAGGATCTCAATCTGTCACTGGACCAGAGACGCAGTCAGGCTCTGCAGCTTTCTGGGGGGGAGGGGGGGGGGGGGGTGAAGGGGGGTGCTCTAAGTGAGGAAGGGTGTGGAGAGGCAAGCAAAGGGAGCCATCCCAGCCCAGCTGGGCCTTCTCAGTCTCTGGGAAACATCCACCTGAAAATGACTGCGTTTAAATTCCCCACACACACTTCCAGATGTGTAACAATAAATACTAGTCTATACTAATGAAGAATGTCGAGTGAAGTACTAGCTATAGACAATGCCATAGATAAGGAGAATATATAAATATACATAACTATATTGCTTGTTTTTTCATTTACCGCAAAACATTCCTTTAAATAGGTGAATGTATTTCAGTAGGTATTTTTCCCTAAATTTATTCTTAAACATTTTTTAACATCACAATGTGCAAGCGCTGATGAAGGATTGATGTTTGACTGATTGGCCCCCTCCTCCCCTCCCCTCCTTTAATCTTGAGTGGAGAAGATATATTGCACGGAAAGGTCTTAATGGAGGGTGTGGAACCGCGGCCGGAGCTAAGTGACAGTTTCCAGGTTATGCTGTGTCCGTGGGAGAGAGCCTTTCAATCTCTCCGGTCACAGCTGCCACACGCTCGCTGCAATGCAGCTCCAGTCCTGACCACAGCTGCAGAATGCCAAATCACCACTGCAGTCACTCTCTCTCCAGAGCGACAGCCCTCAGTGAGACTTACACTCACACTGGCAATAGAGCTACAGCTTCAGACTTCAGCAAGACTTACACTCAAGACTCTTTTACAATTAAGCAGTGACATTGTTCTTAAGTGTTTTTGCAAGCCCATTATTTCTGACAGCAGTCACTGTAAGGCCTTTTTTCCAGAATGAAGACAAAGAGAATGATGAGAAAAATAAAATTTGATAAATAGTTTTTTTGTTTTTTTTCTTGTCAGTCTAAAATTATAAATAAAGGTATGGTCCCCTGCTTGTGACACGTTTGGTGACCTGGATGCCAGGGGCCCTGAGGGCACAAACAGGTCCTTCAGACATGCACACCCACTCTCACACATGCACATACCTGTATATGACACATATATGACATGTTTTTCTTTCTCTCTCTCTCTCTGTGTTTTTTCTGCCTTTATCTCTCTCTCTCTCTCTTTCTCTCTCTCTCTCTCTCTCTCTCGAGTTGAGTCTTGGTACACACAATAACGCAAACTCACACACGTATACCCAGATAAAGTGATGACAGTAGTCCTATTGAGGGATCTATGATGCACAATACACTGTGTCTTAGATGCCTTTAGGGCAGAAACAATAAATAAGCAATTACTGTGAATTCTCATGTCATTTGGGTGCCATTTATTATTTAATACTTCAGACACCTGCCCTCATTTATAAGAAAAATGCATTGTTTCTCGTTACAAAATTAATCACTCATTCATGATTAAAATGTCTCTTGTGCTTTAATGAATGGGCTCCTCAGAATGTTTACTTTGTGTCGTCACACATGCAGTCTTCCCAATGGTGTGATTTAGAGCTTATTCAATTTTGCTTTCACCTCACTGGTATTTTATCAACATTAAAAAGCCTTTTTTGTCAGTAATTTTGGATTCTGTATTTTCAAGTTATACATCTTCAAAGTATCCCCCCTTTGAGCTGGAGGGTGGTTCAATGGGGGAAAATTAATAAAAAAAGACATTTTGGACTGCATGGGGCAGCAAGGCTATCAGCAGCAGTTGAACATAGTTTACCTTTCGAAAGAGATAAAGCAGGTTATCTCAGGGTGACACGTTATCTCTACCCTCAAACTCTTCGCACAAAACTTGCGCTGAGAAAAACACACACTCTTTCTCTCTGTACTGTATGTCTCTTACTCTCCCTCTCTCTCTGTTTCGTTGTTTCTCTCACTTTTATGTCCCTGTCACTATCTTTCTCACAAACACATACACACACACACACACACACACACACTTTGACACCAGGAAGTTCCTGCTTTTTTAAAGATCAGCTAAGCCATTTAAATGAGAAAATCCGTATTGTTTGGACACAAAATATGGTACTTATATATAGAAAGAAACATTAAAAACTCAACATGGGGCATCCTGGCAGTGCAGCCTGCTGGAGTTTCAGAGCGGAGTAGACCACTCCAGTGATCTCGCTGGATCATATTTCGGCTAGCAACGGGGCACCCCGCAGTTGACCAGGCTTGTTCTCTCCCTCTTATCATTCTCTAGTGGCAATGCGGTGCCCAATTTTGACTGTAACAGTCAAAATAGCTCTCTCCTTCAAGCATGTTGCGTTGCCTGGTTACAGGCAAAACAATCCAGGTGGGATAAAGGTGATGGCTGGCTGTGCTAGCATCAGAGCTGGGTAGCGCTAGAATTTGCTCTCCCAGATTACAGGTAGATGTTGTATCTAAAAAGTCCTATTACTGTAGGTCTGGAAATTGGTGATACTGTCATCATTGCTGACAACTTCAGCATTCATAAAACTTGAACCAGCCAACAGACTGTCATGGGGTTGTGCTTGTCCCATTGTTCAGACCTGCCTTGTGACTACAGAATAAAATTAAAAAAGGGTTGCCAAATGCTATTTCCATTCAGAAGTCATAAGGACAGGTGAAGCAAGCACGAATGCGTAGCCCAGACCCTGCGAATCCTGGTGGCTGTGCGCGATAATTACAGACACACCAGGGCTTCACTTCACCGCAATTACCCTCCTGCACAGAAAAACACAGGAGATGATTTGATTACCGCGGCAACACAGGCTGTTAAAAAGGGCGGGGAGGCAGTGAATACATGCAGTGTACACTGGGCATGAAAATCATACAAACACAGCCCTCCAGCAATCAGTCATTTTATATGATACCTCCTATTGGCACTGTGCACAACACAAAATGTTTAGACTTTTTGTTTGTCTGCATGTTTAATTAGTGCTCAAAGCTAAATAATGAAACTCACCTTATGATTGATGAGATGCATTAGCTAATGAATGCAAGATCAGTTTAACTTATTTTAAATGGATTTTTCTCACACATCGACATATTTTAATCGAGAGTAAATAGACAGCAGAACAGGTGATGGATCTAGTTATGTCTAAATGACCAATTGCACACTCAATCAGTCAATATGCCTAACAAAACAAATATCCTGAAAGTCTTTATCAGAACAAATCATTTTGTATTATCCCTAGGTGTACGTGAAGTCACACAGAAACACGCTGTACCCTCATATCCTCAATAATAGCACCACTTTATACTTCAACATTCAAAGTATCTTTGTTTGACTAACACACTTTGGCAAGATCATCAATTACCAAACCTCATCAAGCTGTGTTTTTCAATGGAAAAGCACCACTTTATCTACCTATGACTTATGACTATGGCCTGTAATCTAGCCTATAATTTAGGCATAGGTTCAAATCAATCAGTAAATAAATCAAATTGTGGCCTCATTTTCCTGTGGGCCTCAATCACCCCAGCTGTAAGCTGGGGCTGCCGATAGCTAAATAAAAACACACGCTATCCTTCGCTTCTATGGATGCCTGAATAGACAATAGAGATGATAGCCTGTCATCAGCATTCATAGTGCTTTCTCTCCCCATTTCCAAGTAGGAAAGGGTTACTTCAGGAATCCACCATGCCGCAGTGCTTGGGGGGATGTGGGGGGAGGGGGCAAAGCCAGTAAGACAGAGATAAAAGCTCACAGTCCAAGTTCACAGAAATGATTTCATACAGAGGTAGAGAAGGAAATGAAATCCGGTATGAAGGGACATCTCTCTCTCTCTCGCTCGCTTACCCGACGAGACATTCTTCAGAAACTGCCTTTGAAAGAAAAGTTTCAGGTTTTTCAGTTTGCCCTGTCACTAAGCCGCTGAGACTACAGGTGGATACATCTTTTATCCAGACGTTTGGAATGAACTAAAAGCCCAGCAGAAGAGATTGCAGCTGTTTCCTTCCAGCCTTTTAAAGCTGAAGTGTTTGATTGACACACCCTGCCTTCCCAAATTCATAGATTCCAGTCCAATCTGCTTCTAAAAAATTAGGATGTGAAAGTTGTCTTCTCTAGAAGGTGTATAAATAATACCACCTTTACAAAAATAAAGGATGTTTTTATGCAGTTTAGTGAATGGTGAAATTACCTTCATCTGTTTTTTGTTTTTTTTCAAGTACAGTAAGCTATGACATTTTGATTACATCATATGTTCATGTGTACCTGAGCAGAATTCTGTTTCTGTTAGTGTTAATATAAGTAATATCCAGATTCATAAAGTTATGCATTGTGCATTGTACATCACAGCATTGATTGAGTTCAAGCTTAGGTGATGTCTGTTTTTTTTTCTTCTTTTTTTCTATAACAAAAATGAAGACATGGGAGAATATCAATCTGCTACACTGTGCCAGACTCTCCCAAGTCTGCCAGGCTTTATACTAGATTTATATCTTTAGAACTCTCCAATCCAGAGTATTTGTATAGCTCAGGGCACTGATTTCAAGCTATCCAGACCAGATATCTCAAACTCTAATCCTGAAGGGTCACAGCTTCTGCCGTGTTTTGATGCTATATGGCACTTTAACGCCTAATTTAGTCCACTGATTAAATAATGAGTCCACATACCGTGTTTCCAAGGCCTACATGGGCAGCTGATTGAAAGGAAGCCAGGAGGAAACCTACAGACAAGATGGCCTATCAGAGCAGGGCCTCCATGAGCCATAGTGCCACAGTGCTGACTGTGGCTGAGAGATCCACAGGACAGTGCATTATTAACCACAGGTTTAAAGGCTAGTTCATAGTTAGGTGATGTATGATCAACCGATGAATACCGCTACATTGTCACTAACATGCCATTATTGGTTGACTTTGATATTGAACGCTGACGCTCATAAACACATAACTGATCGCATCGCTGAAGTAGTCATTAATGGCATCTTTGAAGTTCGCCCAGTTACAGGCGGCAGAAAATAGTCAGGGAAACATTGTAATTGCATTTAACAAACTCTCAACAAATGTGTGTGCTCTTCCATTTTATTTATTTTAACGTTAAACTAGTTTATGACTTTGCACTTCGCTAAAGAGAATTACCGGAGATAAGAAGGTTCAATGATAATATTGCGAAGACAACTGAGCCAGCGATGGGGTCAAAGTTCAATACAATTTAAGTCTCAGTGTTCGGTACAGCGATGGTAGCGACATCGAAGTATAAACTAAAAGTCATTGGAACCGACCATCAAATGTGATAATCGCCGGCGGCAACGGTCATACATCGCCTAACTGTAGGCCGGCCTTTGGTCAGCTGGGTTTCCTCACCTCATTGCTCTAAAGCAACACCTCTGGCCAATCGGGGCACCTGCAGCCTGCCTGTGTCGCCTGTGTTATCTGTGCGACGCGCCCATGCAGCAGCTGTAGCCGCTCAGCTGGCGGATTGCCCAGTGAACGCAAGTGGGCTGCATACATTTCAGTGGACGGGATTGCTAGAGAGCGCCCACCTGAATGATACATTTGAATGTCACAAATTACAAATGGAGCGCACTGCAGCCATTAGAAGAGTCACAAGCGGTGACGGAGAAGTCCAAAATGGGGAGGAAAAACCAAAGGAAATCCTCAATTCCTGCACAAAATAAACTATTTAAAAAGATGTGTTCAAAAAAAAAAAAATGTAAATAATAACTTGAATTTGTTAATGTCTGCAGTGAAACGTAAAAGGCAGAGGCAATTAGAGATGTCTGTTCTAGCATGTTATGCTGCTAAATGCTCGTGGTGCTATTTACTAAAACATAACATGTGTATCCACTTTAAAAAGGCCATATTTACAACAAATTCCATGCACAATGGAAACACACACAGATGCAATCAATTGTGTTTTAGTACTTGGACATAAAAGCACTTCTATTGTTTTTGTTGTGTCGACAAGCTCATATAAATGCCTACTGTTTGGGTATTTTACATATGTGCTCTTCAAATCGGGTGCATTCATTTGTATTTATCCACTCCAATATATGAAATACTCTGTGAATTATTATAATGATTATTATATATAATCATTCTTATCTATAATTATTATAATGACTCATTATTTATTTATTTATTTTGTTTGGATAAGGTCTGTTTTTTGTCAGGAAAATTATACCTAAAGTGTTATAGTGACAAATCATATGTGCAAGCCATGTTTATTAAAATAGTTTCTCTATTCATCTTTTCAAATTGCAGAATGATGACATGAAATAAAATGGAAAAACATTATCATAAAAACTTGATGCTTTAATTGACTACAATAACCATCAGCCAAATAATTACTCCAACAGTAACAATTTACAGTTGCTGCTTTATAACAATAGTCATAGCTAATAAATAAATAAAATAAAATAGTGACTGCCAAAATCATTGGCATGAAATGTAATTGTACTTAATTAACATTAATCACTCAAACAGTTTGTGTGATTCATAGTTCAACCAACAATTTCAGTAATGACACCTTCCTGGTGCTTAACTTATTTTTGAGAGCGCAGCACTTTATCAGGTCAAATGTACAAGCTTTTTTTTTTTTTTTTTTTTTTTTTTTTTTTTTTTGCTCAGCAGACCAAAACAGCCATGGACACAGTAATATTCAAGACTGCACACATGTAAACTACTTTAACTTCATCGGAAGAGGGGACTATAAACGCCCTGTTACCCTAGCCAGCTTTGTGTCTTGGGAAGACTCGAAATTGACCTCGGCGTGATCAATTGGTTCCGCCGACCCGGATAGCTCACCAGAACGACGCAGAAGTCCTTGAGCTTTCCAGAATTGTGCTGATACTCCATTTTCTCCCGGCCTCCCTCTGGTATTGCCAGTGTTTGTGTTACTATAACCTTCTAGAACGTTCAGCAAACATCCCTGTCTCTCTCTGGGAGCCTGCTTATTTCTCATTTGTCTTGACGTGCCTGCGGGGGGAATGCTCACAGACAGAAAAAAAAATATAATAATCTATGAAAAATGAGAAAAATAAGCCAGTCATGAGGAGGGTGAGATAAATTCAGGATGTGGAGGTTAACAGAAATCGATCACTTGAATGTTTCTGTTGTAGTACCCAGCACAGAAAAGGGCAGTGTAGTAGTATAATGAATACACAACATGAAAGGAAACAAACTAAAACAAACCAATACACCTTCTCAAAAAGAAAAGAAAAAAAGTGGATTATTTCCTATAGATTCACATTTTCACACAAATATCTGGTGACAATGTGGACAGCAGGTGGCGCAATTCTTTGGTGCAGCCATCTGAAGGTCAGGAGTCTGGTCTGGGTTCAATCAGTTTTGACTTACAAATAAATGAAACTGTTAGTTTTTCTTCCCCGAGCTGAAAACACAGTTTCGGTCATAATCAACTCGCTAAACTGTGTTTGTGTAGAAGAAATAACATTTGCATGTATTTGTAAGTCAAAGGCATAGACAAAGGCTGACTGAATCCAGGCCTCTGCTTTGGGTGAATTGGGAGCCCAGCTCACATTTATGAAGTCCTCCATTTACGATGTCCTGTCCAAATGGATTTCTCTCCAATAGCTCGTACGCTGTGATGAATGTCAGATTTTATATCATCCAGTCACATTAATTATTTCAAACCTCAGTGTAATAGGTCATCCCAAATATGCATGTGCTAGAATCTGCAAACGCTGGTGGTGATGGGAGAGTTTCCCGTGTTCATTGTAAAGTCCTCTTGAGATGAAAGACACTATATAATGTAAATACGAGCCATTGGCATTATTATTACTAGTGGTTTGGGCCTAGTATTATGTAGTATTATCACCTGACACACTGTTTGCTAGAGATTAGTATGGGTTTGCCACTGGTGGCTAACATAGAGCTTATTCCCCTGATTCATCAGAGTTTTTTTCATTGTAAAAAAGCACAAACTGCAAACATTGGTTCAATATTACAACACATTTTACACAGTTAAAGAAAAAAGAATGGTGTACTGCATTTGGGAGGTCCACCATGACCTCTCAAATGATGATTTATGTGATAAAATATGATTTTATGATAATTCTATTTTATGTCATTATAAGATGTTATAATACAAAGACATCAGGAATCATATGCTTGAGGCTCAGTCCATTCAAAATCAAATACAGATGAAGTGACTATTGAAAGCAACAGCATCACACACAATTGTAAGAATATAATTAACATAGATATAATTATGTTTTAGATACAATGTGAATATTATATTCACTCCCAGTGGCTGTATGCACATATGTATGCACCAATGTGGATTGTAATTCAACGTGACTTGATAAATTAAATTATAACCAAGAGCAATGCATTCAAGAGGAAAAACAATACACATATGTGCAATATGTGCTATGTTTTCAATTAAGGCAAGCGACATGCACATCATGGTTATACAAAAAGAAGGGAAAAAAATACACTGCCGTGCATGTGTTACGGTGTATTTCATGATAGTGTATTTAATTTTGGCATTCTTAATTTTCCATACATTTCTACCATGGAGACACTTCCAAAAGCTTCACAGGGACACACAGGCACTGGAAATATTTAGTTTTAAAGAAAACCTATTATCTTTTCGATAATAAGACACAACAGAACAAAACTACAAAAAAAAAAACAGATCCCTAACCACAGATCACACAGGGAGTGTAAATATAGAGCTTTTCTCCTAAACTCCAGTAAATCAGTAGTGACTGATGGCCAGCTGCACTTTTACTTCCTGTTTATTAGCTGCATACTGGGAGCTCATGCTTTGTCATAAATACAGCTGTTTTAGCCATTAAAAGCAAATGGTTATGGAGACACCAGAATGTGGTGTTTAAGCTTGCTTGGTGCAAATTAGCTGCACATTTCCCCCTTCTATTCTTATTTCTTTCCATCTGTTTGTTGTCAGTGCACCAATTAAAGTCAACCTGCTTCTAGCCATTTATTTGATGAATGTCCTTTCAATTTCAACTGACCTGGACAACACCAAGATGCTCAGCTTCAGTATGTCTTTTCCTTGAAGGCTACAGAAGTGGGAAATTTAAAACAGAAAATCTTTACCAGTCACGAAATGCTGAAAACATTTCCTCTTGTGCCTAAAATTAAAAAATATAATTTTAATCATGTCAATGGACCATGTTCCCCATGGTGTCCCCCTGTCTCCCCCTTTCCTGTGTGGTGAAACCGTGTGATGCACAGTACAGCCATGAGGGTTATTACCCACAATGCTCCTCTTTCAAACCCAAGGGGCAAGTAGGAAATGGGCTTTGTGAAAGCACTGGTGCGATTTTGCAGGGTCACAACACTTCCTGCAGTGCACTACAGCCAATGAGGTCCCATAAAATACCATGCTAATTACGTTGTGAAAGGTTGTGTCTGACTACCATAAGAAACTATTTCTAGGTTGCTGACCCCCACCGAACTGCCGTCTGTAATTTTATATGGGTGCTTGTTAGAATATAAAATATTTGGGCAGGATTAAGAAAATAAATCTCCTCTGTGAAATATTTCTCTTATCAACATTACCCACAAAGTCGGTTTACCTTAAAGGGGTCAAATGTGAAACGAATGTGATGATGAAACAACTGTTATTCCAGTAGGGCAAGGCTCTTGCAAGCCAATGCTAAGCCATCTTAAACACAAACCGAAGAGCACACTAGCTTTCCATCTTGAAGGTTATTTTCTGGCCAGCTTAGCGTCATTGTCAACTAGGACCGCTAAATTTCCTTCAGCTGACGTTATGTTTGTGTAATTTATCCAATCACTATTAAATTATGTTGTTTTATCACTGTACAATGGTTGTGGGGGCTGAGTGTTTGCAGTTGCTGCTGCAGTTTTGAGAGAGGTTGACAGTTTCACTGAAAAATTGGATTTTATAATAGTCATATTACGTAACGATAACAATAATGTTGTTGGTCTTGAAATTAATTTTGACAAGGCATTTTTCATTTCTGGTCTTTAGAAGGAACAAAGTCAAGGTTTTCACTATAGCATTATGCAGTTGGTTAGTTCAAGGTCTGTTTAACTCTCTTTACCCTTACCAAGAAATGTCTTTTAAATTGTTAGTATATAATGTAAAACAATAGCTACGAGAAGGCACACTTTGGTTGAATTGTAGGTACGCAAACCTGTGAGGAATATATCACACATCTTAGACTTTTTTTGATCTGAGATATAAAATAATACAAAGGCTATGGCAGATGCCTCGATTACTATGAAAAGTATGTGTTGTTTGCTAAAAGAAAGGCCATATTAACAACAGGTCTTCCATTTAGTTGCTGTCATCAGCTTTAGCTGTAGGATTTGAGATACACATTTGAACATATCTGAGGCCAGATCCTTTTGCTGTAGTGCATGATGGTATCACCATGACATCACGCAAACAATGACCTTGGTTTCACTCCTCAAAGCTTGCATCTCAGTGCTGATCAAAGGCATTCTGAAATTAATCAGCAGTCAAACAACAGAATGCTCTCGTTCTGGCTTCAGTGTAGCCTGGCAGGACGTACAGTGAAGCCACAAAAAAGAGACTTAATTCCTTCTTCCCTTCCGCTTCAAAAGGTCAGAATTATGCTGCAGTTCAAATATTTACATGCTTTGCAGAGAGTGTTTACCTCAAGCAGTCCAAGTTAAAGCACAATGTTACAGTGCATGGGCCAGGATTCCAGCTGATAGCCTTCTACTGTAGGTATGAGTCAAGATCATCAACTATACTTTTTTAACGGCTGAGATAACAATACTGTAGGGGTTCTCAATTGATTTGCTCAAGACCCATTTAACCCTTTGAAGAGTAGATTTTTGAGAATGATTATTATTCTTATTGCATTAATAATATTATAATATTATTATTATTGCAGGTCAGTGTTCTAAAACTCCATTGCAGTAGTGATTGCTTCATCAGCATTAGAATGTTCAGTTCAGAACATTCTAATCTCGTAATTGTGATATCACACCTTAAAGAGTTAACGAAAGAACAGATGATCTGTGGTCACCCCTTAGGTAGCCATATAATTGTTTCAAATTGCAAATTAAATACATGCATATTTGAAATTGCCTAAATGGACATTAGGCAGGGCAGCATTTAGTTTGATTAGTGTCATTAGTTTGTGATTAGTTTATCGAAGAAGTATAATTTCTGTTTTCATTCTTGGGACCACCCACAGTTTGGGAACTGCTGCTATTAAGTGTTCCTTGTCTATGTTTTAAATTGAGCTTTACATTTGGATTATCTGAGTTGGACCTAGCACAGGGACATAGAGAGCTTGCAGACCACGTCTAGAGATAAAGAACCCATATCCACATATCTTGGTTTGCTTATATTCATTCCACCCAGCTATGTTGATATTTCAGAGCTCTAGGTCCTATCTTCCATCATACAGTCGGCGTATTTTAAGTTGTGGAGCAAGATTAAATCAAGCTATCTGATGGCTTGTTTACTTAGATGTGTTCAGGTGGGAAAGATGGAAGTTCTATTGTGTAGCACAAATAGACAAAAAAAAAAAAAAAAATTCAACAATGGGTCATCATTTTGGAATTTTTCTTTCGAAAAAAATAATGCTCCTGGGGGGCCAAAGCCCTCCTTTCTGTGGATCCATGGGGCATTGCTGTGTTTGAAACTGATCATGCTGGCACCACCATCTGAAGCAATGTACACCTGCTGGAGTTAAAATTAGGTCACGCAGCTGTGGGAAACAGGCAAGTGGTGAGTTGTAAAAGATTGGACAAGATGTAGAATCTCGGCTGGAAAAACTTTTATTTATGTCTTTTTAAAAGTTTCACAGAATGTGCTTTTTATGGTTGCGTGTAGTCCTTAACCTTTTTTTTCAAACTTTGATATGCTCAGCTTTGCTACTCCAAACACAACCTCACAGTTCATATGAATCATTTTACACAATGAATTCAACAGGTTTTTTTTAAGACTCACATAATAAGAGTTTCAGCAGCTTCACAGTATTCAGTAACGTACAGTAATGTATGTAAAATAATGCAAAACGGGACGCAGCAAACACAAAACATGAAAACAACAGAAGTGATTAATTATGGCAGGACTTCAACCAGATGAGTAATACACCGAGCCGTGTGAACTTATTTAGCGGTACATCGATCTGCATTCGAGAAATGCTCATTGTTTCCTTCACGTTTGCTCCAGCATGTGGTTTATTAGCCCGAACAAGGAGCCATTGATGAAGCGCACTGCGTGTGAGGGAAGCTGGGCCGAAGCGGCAGAAATCACCTTCGGAGAGCTGAGCTAATTGCGGAGAAGCCGTAATCAATCAGGGCACCCCCGCGGTTCCAGTGGTCAATGGCCTCTTTTCCTCATCTCTCCTTATTGTTCCCCCTGTCCTGTCCTCCCTCCAGCTGCAGTAATGGATGAGTCCCGGAGCTTGCGTGTCGAGCGTAAGACTGCGACCGTGCTGCGACTGCGTACAGTCTGAGAACACTGTCCTGTCCACACTTCTCAGGTTATCATGGTCTGAGATCAGAGGCTCGCTTTGAAAGAAAAGAACATTCAAGATAATATATATGGTTTCCTTACACAATTGTGCAAAGGGTGGTGTGGTTGGGTAGTAGTTTGATTGTTTTGTCTTTTTTTTTTTTTGGGGGGGGGGGTTGTGGGTTGGGGTTGTGGTAGAGAACATTTCTGAAATCTATTTCCATGGCTTGTTCCTAGGGATTCTGTCCTGATACTGTAAAATTTCATACTCCTCCCAAAATTGGTTGATAATACCTTTCTATTGTCCAGAAGAGCCATTGGCCTACTTTAAAAAAGTGGGATTCATCTGTCTCCATTTTGATATCCTTTATTGTATTCACATTGGATTTCTCAGCAAATTGCCATTGGCTTTCAGCATTTCCAGGTTATGAGTCATACATCTTCAAAATGGCAAAGAAGATTCAATATGACATGGAGGAGGTTTTGAAATCACCGAGGGCCTTCGCTGCGAAAACATGTCATGTTTTCTCTCTAAGCCAGACATGCTTGTTTTCCAGTACAAGTTTAGACAACTGATTTGCATTTATACATGTTCAATGCAGTTTGTTGTATGCACTCAACAGCAGCATCAGTTCTCATTGCTATTCTGATTATATCACATGAAATAAGATATGCTTATAGGCATGCTGATGCTACTTAATAACATTCATGTGGGAGACTGCTGCAGAGCATCGGAGTCCCTATGCAATGAATATTCCAATCTCAATCTTTTTCTGTGAAATTATTTTTAATCAGGGCAGGGTCTGGTTGAAATGTGTAGCCACCCTGGCTCTTTTGACTCACTTTGTTGTTTGCCTAGACTAATGACAGATTTGTGTTCTAAAACCCCAAGCATACATGGAAACATTTATCTCTTTAAAATTAGTTCAATCTTTTTTGATGCCAATGGATTCAACAGCAAAAATGTCAATACAAGTATCACATGCTGTAGTTTTTGGGCATGAAAGCAGCGTTCGTTCTGTGTTCTAAACCAATCACAGAAATGCAGAATGACTTTTCACTTTAAATTATTGTTATATTGTTAATAATAATAATAATTATGTATATATATATATAATAAATAACAATAATGATGTACAGTATGCACAGGCCATTAGTGTGAAGATTAAAACAAGAGTAAATGCAGAATGGGAAAACATAATTATGTTGAAAAACATTAATTAGAAAGAAAGGTCTGAATCTCACCCATGCATTAAAATGTCTTCCAGGCATTAAAATGACATTTGGCAGGTTCTGATGTGGGCAAAAGCTATTATTCAGCTTTTGTTTTACAACTTTATTTCACATCCAGGTTTAATCTGGTGTGTGTGAGGTAGATGAACTTCTTATTTTGCGTACCTTTAAGCCATGGTATAAGGCATGAATAAAATCAATCTTTTAGGTGATAAATATCTACACCTGGTCCAGTGCAATAAATAAATAAAGGTAATCCCATGTGAACTGGACACTCTGAGACATTATTTATATCTGAACAGAATTCAATTATTTAAGTGTCAAATAGAAGTCTCTTGAGAATTGTGATCCCACTCTGAGCACTAGCTAAAACAATGCTTTTACACTCACCACCATTCAAACATCAATTAAGTTATTTATTTATTTATTTATTTATTTTATGACCTGTGATCCCCTAATTTCTTGAAATGGCTTCTGTGTCATAGTGAGAAATGTTATCAATCATACAAATGGCTATATAAGTGACCTCAGACATCAGAAAGTAGCCCCAAAGCTAGCATGTTTTATTGACCATTACGATGTCCTGTTCCTAGCTGCACATGCAGGATTGCATACTATGAAGGATGAGCACTGGAATTATATTCCTGAAACTAAAAGACGTTATGGACCATTATGACAACAATTTCTCTCACTCACAGAGATAACTCAAATCCCTTTTCGTGAATTGCCCGCTATGAGTTATTTTATAGATTCCTGACAAGGTTTTAAAAAGACAACTCCTGAGAACTAAATTTTTTTTACAGGCAATGCCATTTTGACAGGATCAGTCACACCTACGCCCAGATTTGCAAGAGATGGGATTTTGATCACGGTTGTCTGTTTACATTTAGGCAGCGGAATTCCAAACCCCACGACATTCTGACCCAGGGCTGCAAAGCTGTCCGTGAATGCCAGGCCATAATGAACTGTGAGGATTTGGACGTGCTGTCAGCATAAGCCTGGAATTACAACAGAGGCCACTAAAAGACCAAAGCAGACATGTGGCATCGAGCCTGAAGAGCAGACAGCTCCCCGGCGTTTGTCTCCTCTGTATCCATCTGAGGGGCCTGCAAATCTCATTGCATTGTGCTCATGGGAAATGTGTGATCCTACGCTAAATCTGTTTCCTCTGGTGACATCGCTTCCTTCCGGTTTACTCTCCTTTTGGTTTCCCGGCAATTTTTGCTTTGGAAAGAAGATACAGTACGTGGACTTTTTAGCCAATCAGTGACTTAAATACTTCATTGCCGAAACCGGTCACAACCAGTTGATGCTGCACACTCCATGGCTTCTTTGGGATCCTTTTAGGATCCCTAATTGATAGGGATAATTTAGAATGCTGAAAGATAGCTACTTTGCTGTAACATACAGTTGCATATTGAAGTACTCCACCCATGTTTTGAACTTGGTAAGACAGCTTTTGTATATTGTGCCCTCTGGTGTCGGAACATATTACATTCTCATTAAAACATGGGTTCTGTTCATTTTTAAGTAATGTCAATATATACAGTGACCTTATACATAAAAATCACCAAACAAGAACCAATGTTTTATAGTCTGAACATCAACACTTGTGTACAGTATGCTACATTTTCCTAGTCTTAAAAATAACCAACTTAATAACATAACAGAATTACTGTACGCAGCTATAAAAAAAAAAGTTTTACATGGAAGCAATGAGTAGAGACATAGATGCGGACGGTAACACCTGTGACAACAAAAACAAATGACCAATCAACAGGGAATGACTTAATTTACTGAAGCTCTCCAAATCTGGACTGACGTGTCTACGGACTAATTGAGAGAGCAGTCTGGGGAGTCTTCACTCCAGCACGCTCCATTTAACATTGGACAGAGACACTGGCATGACAAATAGCCTGTAACTTAATAAAGTCATCAGTGACTTTCCTCATTCATTGAGCATTCCCACAACATGGTTTTAATGAAGCCGGACATCCTGAAATTTCTCATTAACGTTGCCACTAAACTACAGCCAAGTGCTTGCGCACGGGTCACACCACGAGAGCCATGATTGGTCCGTCTTCTGTCCCGCGTCTACGCCACAAGCGGTTGAAGTGGTTCGCAGATGGTCAATTACGCCCAAAGGGGTTGTTTATTCTAGGACTGGGGGGGTGGGGGTTTTTCCAAATTGTCTCTCTTTTCTGGTGTACTTCCTCCGACATAATCAAGATTTAAGTTTTTTTCAATGCTAACATTTTACTTTTGCATGTGTAAATATTTAGAAAACAAGAGTAAGAAGGAGGCTTGAAAGGCAGCAGCAGCATTTTAATTCCAGGGAATAGTGGGAGGAATACATTTGTATACCAAGAGTTCTGAGAAGAGGAAGAAAAAAGCCAAAGAATGGGTGTGCCCATGAGTCTGCTGCCTCACTGCAAAGTCACAATCACTATAAAAGTAACCAATGCTTATGAATCAGAAAGTACACTAAGGGCTCTGGCCCACGATTATTCACAGTAATCTACACAAATCACCCCAAGAGTATTTTCTGTCTTTGTAAACTGTTTTGGTTCACATATTTAGAGACACTGGTAACAGGATCGTGGGATGGGTGTTGTATGCTCTCATACAAGATGATGGCAATAATAATAATAATAATAATAACAATAATAATAATATGCCCTTATTAAGCACCCACATGCACCTACCATCTCAGATCTGTTAGAACTGGACAGATGCATGGTTTATGCAATTCATGTGGTGTGAAACTGTACATATTTTGTGTTGGTGTGGACATATGTGCCTGTTAAGGGGGGGGATAACTGTAAATAATTGATAACTGCCAGTGCCACAAAGGTCAATGGCACGTTTCGCACCCTTAAACTGGCTGTAATGAGAATGGTCAGGGTACGGTTCAGCGTCCTCCTCCATGCCGACCGGGCCAGCCTCGTCCGTGGGAGGCCTTCGGTCTGCCATCTCCGTGGCGATCAGTCGTGGCGGGAGATTGGCCGCTCTCTGCGGTGATTCCGTTACACCCACACGGCCGTCTGGCCACGTCGGCTGGCTCTCTGCCCACCGTTCCCCGTCCCCTCAGACAGTCTGACCCTACCCGCTGAGTGATGACCTCGCTAAATTCAGCTGCCATCACACCAAAATGCCTGATTCCTGCACATTCGGAAAAGATGAAAGAGGTAACCTTTCATAAAACATGGCCTTAAACAGAGTAACAGTATTGTTATTTTTTTGTTAGGAACAAAGATGAACCTACATATTATTACCTAACAACTGCAGGGTACAGTATTTAACTGTACTGTAACTAACGGGGAGAAGAGCTTGTGCTTTCTTTCTTTTTAACATGACAGGATCATGCAGCAGTGCAACACCATTGTAATTACTTTTAGGGTGAATGTGAGAGCATCATGAAGAACGGTGCAACTCATTCCACAAGAGTTACAATTTGTTTGTTATATAACCATGTGTTATTAAATTCTAATATTTTAATTTTGTTATTAATATTGAGTCTGTGTAATATTAAGGGTCACTGATGAATAAAAAAGTACATTCTCATGTATACATTAAGGCCTTAGAGATGAGTTATAAGTATTTTTTTACTGTACTTTTTAATCATGATTCAGATAATAAGGTTAAAACACTTCGAGTACTTCCTTTTATTCATTTTTTTCTTCTTTTTTTCCCCTTTACATTTAATGGACAAACATTGGTAACAAGTGAACCCAGAACAGAGAGGCTGGGTGTCAGGCGAGCCGTTTAAATGAAGATAAGGTGAAATTCAGCTCATGTGGAGCCTTGCAGTGATTCATGGACCGCGGTGGGAAGGCCTTTTTGCCGGAAGAAGAAAAGAGCCCCGTAGGAGGACAATAAAAAAGACGGAGGAGTCACTTCTTTCCACGTAGCTGTTAAACGGAAGCAGTGGTAGACATTAAGAAGTGTAAATATGGTGTCAGTTTGATGAATGCATACAGCATGAATAGGGTTACCACGGCTACCCACATTAGACCGCTTATAAAAACGGTTTTGTGCGCAGACATTTGGTTACTGAACCCATTTGTCTTGCTGAATACATCTTCTCTTTTTTTTTTTTACTACCTCTTTGAACAAACGGCTGTCCTTTTATCTCACAAGAACACTTTTTTTCAGGAAAAGATTACAGTAAGCAAATCACTCAGGACTTATTCTTCACTCGTAAGCGCCATTGGAAGATTGGAAGGCCTTCACAATCAAGCATTTTTTTTACGGGGCAACCCCATTGGTCGCAATGCGCTCACGCGTGATGTATCGTTTTTAATTTGCCCGATTTTCCCAAAGTGAGCCAAAACTTACTCGCAAAGTCTGGATGCCTCTCCTTCCCCACTGAGAGTGGCCTTTACAGCTCAATGCCAAGACAGCTGTGTTTAACAGTGTGTAACTAAACTCTAATCTATACAGCTGCGTTGCCATATAAAACATAATGGGAGAGCATGGGAGAACACTACCCTCGGCTATCCGTGTGGAACAACATCGGCACAAAGACTCGGCTAAACCCCAACGGTACAATTAGAACATTTTATATGAGTAGGATTGTGCCAACATACCGCTAACAGTGCTGGGATCTGAATAAGCCGTACGTGATTAGATACGGCTACAGTTTTTTTACAAATATTTTTATCATGTCTTGCCGACTGGACCAGTCCTCAAGTATTTTTTCCGAGTAGCAGGTCAAGAAATTTTAGATGGAAAAACCAGAAGGGAAAAGAAAGATGGGAGAAAACTGGCTGTATAAACACTGTCCTTTGATATCACTTGAAATTGTTTTATTTTTGCATATTTGCGGACCTCCATAACATTTTTATAATAACATACACTGAGAAAGAACTGCACACTCAATAAAGTCACTGCCATGATAAATACTTTGATTGTCCTCACATTTCCCCCTGATTTTTTTTGCTTATCATGGATTTTGTGAAGAAGCCTCAACAATTTTTGTCCACTAACTTTTGATATAGGCCTAGATTATATAACATTTTGTCTTTATAAAAAGAAATTATACAGTAAGTTCAATTTGCTGTTGCTATATCTCTACCTGCATTTTGTCAAAAGAAGAACTATCATATACAGCGTGTACGTGTATGTATGTGCAAGCAAAGTTTATGGAAATAATTGATATGATTGGACTGGAGACTCCATATTACCCTGACAAAGTAGCAGATCGATATTTTGTTTTGTTTTCTATATGCGATACTCTTAATATTTTCATATGACATTACACACATATATATATATATATATATATATATATATATATATATATATATATATATATATATATATATCCATCCATCCATCTATTATCCATACCTGCTTATCCTATATACAAAGAGAATGCTGGCTTTTAAAGTGCTGCACTTAAAGTCGTTCCTGTAAAACCCCTGTAGAGATGCACTTGCACAGAGACAGGTAATTGAAATCCAATGGAGGATATTGATCCCTCTTAAAAGCTGAATCTCGTCATTTTGTTCAGTGGAAGCATTCTCTGTATCATTCCCCATTCATAGTACGATCATCCCAGGCTTTACGTGCATTAGTCTGTTTAGTTTTTTTTTTTTTTTTTGACGTTGGTTATGAAAACAATGGTTGTCACTATTAATGTGATTTTAGGCTCAACCTCCTTGGAATTTCTTTTTTCTTAATTTATATCTGCACATGTAAACTAGGGTTTGAGAACCCCATTACTAGAGGGTATAAGCCATGTACAGATCAAGATCTGACATTCTGACATTTCACTTGAGTACGTTTATCCTGTCATGAAATATCACTGTAAAATGTGATTAAGAGCGTAAGGACTAAAAGATACGTTACATGGAACATATTTATACATTATGATTATACAATGACTGTAAACACACTCATTGTTATTAACAGGGTACTGTACAGGGTACTCCTAATCTATGATCACTCTTATCGCATGTATTCTATCTTGATCCTCTAGCACTTTAATATCACGCTTCATCCAGTTGTGGGTCTATCATATCTTATCATCGTGCCTCATTCTAGTTTGACTGGTTGTAACATTCTGAGCTAGTCAATGCTTGCTGTGTGAATGGCTATGGATAACTGTTAAATAATGAGTTTTGTGCCTTATCAGACCTGTGTTTTGTAGGTGTCCAATGACCTTCGGTATGCACTTATTGTATGTTGCTTTGGGTAAAAACATCTGCCAAGCAAAGGTAATGTAATGTAAAATCACAAAAATAACGTAAAATGTAAATTCACACAGTAAAATGACTGCGTTATCTCAACTCTTACAGAGTACATTTGGACCCTATGTGTACTCTGTCCAAGTGGAATAAACACTGGACGTTCTACTGTGCAGTTATATAGTTTTTTATATCGGTTTTCAAGTGGAGTGGGCCAATAAATAAAAAATCCAGACACAGAAATGGTGCTCAAACGGGGTTCCCATCCCAGATTTTAGCAAAGTTGATGATATTTTGGGAGGTCACACACTCCCGCGGGGTCTTGTCAGGCCTCGGTTCAAACGCGGCAGATTAGCTCCACGTCTTCACGTTCAATCGGATCAATCTCCAATCCCTGCCAGAATCCGCCTCGCCCAGGTGATCTGTTCAAACAGAAGGCTGGCTACACCGCTGTGTGGTGCCTCTGTATCGATTTCACCTTAAGCCCTATCACAAGTGGATTTCAACACCCATTATCTCCTGCAGACCACAGAGGCCGATGGGTCCCTCCCTTCACTTATTCACTCAAGTGTTCTTTCATTAGCCCAATGCTACCCCCCACTCCTCCCCCTCTCCCCCCCTCAATATTCCCACCGGCAGGAAAACAAGAGCCTTTCCCTGGAATACCATCAGACCATGGCCAGAACGGAACACAACCAGCAGCCTCTATGTTTCAGATATACACGAGAATTTCCAAAAAAAGGTTTTTTTTTTTCCCTCTCACCTCGTTTCCTCGTCCTAACTGCCCTTTCCTCCAAGATCAATACCCATCCGTCGGCTGTACAAGGCTATTTATTTTGCATCTCAAAATTAGAATTGATAAGCCTTTGGAATCAATCACACTTTAATATGCTGGGATCTTCAAGCAGAAACCCAGATTAATTAATGGTTAAATAATTAGGTTTAGAGTGTATTCTGCTTAAGCTTGAGAATCTGTCACCCCCATTTCTCTCTTTTGCGTTCTGAGGGCTTAGGGTACATTCATTCTGTCAGTGCTGAGAAGTTCTGATAATGAAGGCTGTAGCAAAAAAAAAAAAAAAAATCCAATAAACTAACTTTTAGATCTAATTTACCATTTTGATTTATCTGACAAGTGCAAGTACTCTCCGCTGATTAATTTGTATCTAGCATTGAAGAATGGCATTTGAAAACTAATTAATCTCAATTTTACATTGTGTTACTCATCTGTGCGGTTTGTCGACGGGTACTGGAATGAAGGACTTTATTTCATGCTACCAATTAAGTGTTTGACAGTAAGAATAGTTAGCCTGTGTGTTCATGCAATCTGCTGTGACCTACCGAACAAACAAAGCTGACACAATCAGTCATTCGGGTCAGTTTACCTTATCAGAGGATGGAAATCATCTTCAGGACAATGCCAGCCTCATTTCCCTCTCTCTCACTCTCTCGCTGCCATTATTACAATTTTGCTGTGGCAGAAGAAAAACGAGAGTCTCTTTGTGCGAGTGATTTAATGAATTAATTAAACTATTAATATGTAAGACAAATTTATGCATGCTAATTACTCCCAGAGCAGATGGATGGGTCTTAAAATAGCCGCGCTGCTTATTATGCTACTGCACGCGTTCGCTGATCAGGCCTCCAGACAATGGTCATATTCAAGGCGTTTCCTGAAGCTGAAAGGGCAGGTGCAGCTCAAATATCATCAAGAAGCAATTCAGAGTTTACCTTGGGTTCCTGTCAATTCCCCAGAGGCTGGTAAACCTGACTGTTTTAATCAGTCAGAAACAAAAGTAATAAAATGGCCGAACTCTACGCACTTGGCAGTGCCGTCGCTTTTCACGTATTGGTTTAAAGAATTCTTGACAGGTTAAATACTCGCTATTGTACAGATAGCATGCTTACTGTTTTTAATCCGGTTATCTGTTTCTTTTTCTCTGCGTCGCGGTGAATGAGGTGAAGTGAATCTCAAAGAAGATCTTCACAGCTAGCAAGGAAGGCTTCCTGGAGATTAATAAAAGAATTCTCAGGAAGGATCGTATTTCGAATGAGCGGTGAAAGTCACATAATCATTTTTCCCACAAGTATTAAAAATGACTTTTGCTTTGCTCCGGGGCTCTCAGCTGTGTGAACCCTGCCCTGTGATGCTGATGCTTCCTGGGCTAGCTGGCTTATCTCCATTTTCCCCCTGTCCTGCTAGCATTTGGGTTCAACGTAGCTGGCAGGGCCAAGGCTCTGGTCCTGCCAGAGTGCTGGATTAGAGAGCACTCCTTGCTCCTATAGCTCAGTGATCTGACCTCATCTCTGTCCAGTATTGGATGGGCAATTTTTTGTTGTTGTTACAAAGTACCTTCCAAATAATTATTTTGTGAAAATGGTGGAGGCGTAGGTGACTTTGCAGGTGAGCAACCTGTGATTTATGCATACAAATGACCTGCCGAAAGCTGCATCAAATAACCACTATTAAAATGGTGGAGGTGTAGGTCACTTTGAGCAACCCATATAACACATGAAATGTGTATATTCAAATAAGTATTTTGACCACATTTATTTGAAATACTGTCCATCTCAGACAGCGAGAGAAAGGACGGTGAGTGTTAATCTGCTCTTTCATTGTCTAGCAAGCTACTTGCTGCTGTGTTGACTTCTTTTCACAGATTAATTTGCAGGCACTGTAGAACACATCGTAGATGTCACATGACATAACATTTAAGAATAAAGCAAGGATTGAACAATTTACAGAACAGGGTACTCAGATAAGCTTATGTGCTATATATACAGTAGGTATTAAAATATTATATAACAATGTACTAGCACACAGAGAAACCTGTCTGTAACTCACTTGTCAGTGCCGCTGAATTGGTTGCCTTTTATGCAAGGAGTGCATGATATTAATTGAGAACAGCCAGTGTGGGTGCAGATATTTCTTTTTTGGCTCAAGCGTTAAAATGTGATTCAGGAAATAAAAAATATCTTCAAACAGCATTGGCCTCTTAATGCTGGGATGTAAGTTATCTTTAAATTTACTCACAGCCTTTTCATGTGAGGGCCAAAAGGGTTTATTTAATCAATTTGTCAATTTGTGTGTGTTTTTTTTTCTTTCCCCAATGGGGGATCAGCATAATCGTAGGAGAAATAGGAGAGAAAGAGAGACTCCTGGACCGAGAGGAACGTGCTTTTCCGGGTTCTGGATCCCGTCCACGCACCAACATGATGTGGAAAACAGCTGAGAGGGAAATCCCCCCCACCCCACCCACCATACCCAGACAGCTTCTCTGACTGCCTCACAGTGAGCTGTATGAGTCTAGAGTGGCCCTGCGGGGAGGGCTCCATTAAATAGGACCCTCAGCGGGCGGGGGGGGCGTGGTTGGGTCCAAATGGGTCGAAGTTCACTTTGGTCTCCTCTGTTGACCCAAACCCCCCTTGGCTGAGGGCATGCCATGTAATTTCCTGCTTCAGTGATGTGGCACTGTATGCTGAATGGGGTTGGGGGGGGGGGGGGGGGAGGTGTTAGGAGGTGAATTTTGGGGCTTCCTTTATAGCTGTAGGAATGCCTCAAATCTGGGAGCAGACGTGATTTTTCAACACATTCTTTCAGTTCCCCTTGAATTTACCATCCAACCCAACAAAAAATAATGCCTCGGGCTATTCAATCCAGCTACAACACCTCTTGATATAACAGAAATAAAAAGACTGCTGTGTTTTCTCACGTAAAGTTATGGTTTTCTTTGAAATGGACAGAAAGAGTGAAAACTACATAAGACACAAAAAATACGAACAAATTTGCCATTTTTTCAACAGAATGCACAGTAGGCTTATGGCAGATTGTACCTTTTCAGAATTAAATTTTCAAAAATATTTTACACTAGCTACCTGACACTCTTATGAAGTCATAACTGCATGAGTATCGTTGTGCTTTCAAAGAGGAAATAATGTCCACAGTATTGACACAGCGGTGCTTTCCTTTCATCAGTTTCATCAGATTGAACTTCAGATCACCAACCTTACACCAAGGTAAATGGACAATTTATGCCACAAGCCTGAAGAAACTCCTCACTCACACATAAAAAGAGCAAGATGGCCCCAGCGGGCATAGATTTGAGCTTCTGCTGTATATAGGCGGACAAGGGTGGGTCAGGGTTGCAGGTGCAACAGCGCATTCTGAAAAGGTGGGTTTACAGTCTGTATCTTTGTCTGTTTGGCTCACTGGAAGCGGGAATGGAAAGCATGAGCTTACTGATGTTCCAGAGCATGCTCCCCCCCACCCCCCCTTCAAAATCAGGCTTGTATTCCTCCCCGCCCCACGCCCTCCACTGTCAGCCGTCTCCTCGGAAACGTTCAGCCCCATTAATCCACAGCGCTGGAGATTACGAGGCGAGGCCACGGCCAGATTCGCATGCAATCTGTCAGTCACATCCCCCGTCCGCGAACCCAGGAACGCACAGCGGGAACGCTTTAGCGCTCGTTCTGAAACAAGTCAACAAAAAAGAGCCGTTGACAAGAAACAACAAGAAAGAACTGTCTGCGTTCACCCTCTGAAAGGTTACAATGGCCAGTATATATAACTTGTTTGTTGGACTATAAGTCGAACCCACCTACAATAAGTCAAACCGACACAACTACCTTACCTGACTTTCAGTTCTGAGTTTCAATTCACTAAATCACTGTGAGGTAGTTTATGTTTATTTTTTTGTTGCCTGCATTCCATGACGCATGTTTATGGAAACATTCAGTTCCCTATTGTCATCGATATGGTTGTTCATGCAGGTACGGGCCTGGGTCAGTGAAGTCTTTGCGTTGTCACCTCTGTAAAGTTTTTGCTGTTTTCCACAATAGAGTTCCCTGACAGTGGGTAATGTACTGGTGACTCACACTGACATAAACCCACACTAACTAAGCCCTCCAGCTGTGCTGCACAGTCATTTCATGGAAGGAGTCCATTTCATGCACAGCAAGTGCAGCCAGACTGCAGGGACCCAATCTGGTGCATTGCAATCTACCTTAGGAGGTGCAGACAATCCTGCTGATTTAAACCTTCCCTCCTTCAGTGATGTCACAGTTAATTATGCTCCACCCTACCAGGTTGCCAGTCACAATCAGAACAAGGTCTGTGCATGTTGTGCAGTGGGCCTGGACATTTGAGGTGAGCCTTAACAAGGCAAGCCACCCAGGATCTCTGAGCTGAGCTTTGTACACCAATTTCATTCAATCACAGCTGTTTTGGGGCATTCAGGTTTTAGTCTTTCTTAAAACACACCAAAATAGTTACACTGCCAACAGTCCAGCGCTATGTAAGGGGGGGCAGATGAGTTCTCTTGCTCAGTGCGGAATGTTACTAAATTGTCCGCCACGCATTTGACTGCTGACGACGTGCCAAATTGCCCGACACGCAAAGTTGGCGTTCTGATAATCCTGTCATTCCCCTTTTCACAAAGGCAGAAGCCATAGCTAAAGTTGTTTGTTTATCATTTACCATGGCTGATGAATCTCAAGGACTCCCAGTTTCAAACCCCCGTCCCCATAACCCCCACCCCTTCCCCGTTGACGAACGCAGAAGCTAATTGCCTTCAGTCTGAAATGACAACTTCTCGGCGCTGCAGTCATTACGCGTCAGCGATTTGTCAGGAAGTGCGGTAGCAGGACGCTGGCCTCTCACCGAGACTAAAACAACTCCCCGAGCGGCAGACATCAGGCGAGCTCTGCACTCGTCCGCCTGCTTCCTTTTTTTTTTTTTAATTCTGTTTTGCATTTCAGAAGCAATCCCAAATGCATTTTAGACGGCTTAGCTCAATCACATTTCCACATTGGCCGATGAAAAGCATGCATTATATTATATTGCATTACAGTCGTTTAGCAGATGCCGTTACCCAGCGTGACTTATGACCCAGATCTAAGCATAGTGTTATTATGGAGCACTGACAAATTACCATTAGCACAAAACAGCAGGAGAGAACATTACAGATCTTGAGAAACTGTGCTCTCTGGCCAGCCTTGCTATTTTAGACTGAAAATACATATTAATCCCAATTTTAAATGTCATATCCACAATTTTTTGATTAGTAATCATAAAATCCCCCCCCCCCCCCATTTCAGGGCACCATAATGTTTGGGGCAAATGATTTCACTGGTGTTTCTGATTAGTCAGGTGTATTCAATTGCTTACTTGGTGCAGCTATAAAAGAGCTTTCAGTATCTAAGAGTTTTTTTTGTCAGCGTTTGTCATGAGGACCAGAGTTGTGCGAATGAAAGTCAAGAAAGCCATTATGAGGCTGAGAAATACAAAAAAACCATCAGAGACATAGGCCAAGCCTTAGACCTACCTAAATCAACCATTTGGAACATCATTAAGAGCACAGGTGAGCTCAGTAAGCACAAGGGCTCAGAGGCTAAAAGAAAATCTCTACAGTTGATGACCGAAGAATTCTCACCACAATGAAGACAAACCCCCAAACACTTGTCCAACAGATACAAAACATTCTCCAGGAGGCAGCCGTGGATGTGTCAGTGACTTTACCAACAGAGGCTGCACTGCAAGATGTAAAACACTAGTATAGGGGATATACCTCTACGATTCACACATTAAGTGGTTAACTGTGTAGAGTAATATAAATACTGACAATCTTAGAAATGCAATCAATTTTATTGAACACAAAGTATCGATAAGGGCTAAGCGCAATTCAAAACTTCTGCATAATGTACTACAAACCGTGTGTGTGTAGCTTTGCACATTCAAGAATAGCAAAGGACTAAAATGGAGCGAGGTTTGAAACTATTTGGAAGTAGTGGTAAAACAATGCCTCATGGAGTGACATACAAAACAGATAAATGATAACTGTATGGTTATCAGTGTTTGTCGAGATCAATATGCTGTGTTATGGCTGGATAGTATTTAAAATAGATCACATGCAAGATCTTTCTGTGCATGATGCACATTAAAACTAATGCAGCGGATGGCTTACAGCCAACCAGAAGAAAATGGTAAAACACGGATCGTTTATTAATGCCTCGCTTTGTGGGGCAGGGTAGTGCTCAGATGTATACAGGAAGGTAATGGGAAAGATCATGATTGAGTGCATCTAGCCAGACCTTTCATGTTTGAACAAGCGTGGACACTGGCTGACCAAGAAACAATTACGGAGACGAGCGCAGGTTATTCCAGAGGAGTTCTCTGTGCACTCACACTAAACTATATTGATGTGTCTGTGCACGGGACCAGGCTGGATATTACCTGGACATTACCTGCTCTCAACCTAATTACAGCTGAAGGATGGTGATTACCATTAAACCTTCAGTCCACCCTGGGATACACACACACACACAGCTGTGATTTAAGGTGGGTGAAAGGGAAAGCTAATGCTTTACCACTAAGGACAAAACCATTAACCCACCATTAGTTAGGTTTCTCACTCTCTCTATCTCTCTCTCTCTTTCTTTGTCTCGTCCTCATTCTCACATACACGTATAATGTCATTTTCTGCAAAGCAAGGCAGGTGTTGAAAAATGGCTCTTATTTTGATGGGCTTGATGGGGAAATGCTATGTGAGGACTCCTGTTCTAGGAGTAAACTCAATCTTAATGTGACACAATGATTTAGTGCATTCAGTTACTCAATTACCATCTAAATTCACCAACATTTTGTTTTATTTAGCAAAACAAGAAATGAACCTTGCAGCTGCTACCTACACTAATGTAAAATGTGCTATGACAACAATAATTACATACATCATAAAGCAGACCACTGTGATGGGGTTATGTCTGTTGAAAAATTAATACTAGTCTCTTAAAAGCCATTAGACTCAGAGAGTTGCTACACTTCATTTAGCCTGTGCACTAGCAGTGGACAATTTGATTATTTCCACGGAGTCAATTTATTTGATTTTCTTTGGTTTGGTGAACTGCTCATGGTTACTTCAGTCCAACCTCTTACTACTAACGTGTATAAGAAAATCCAACAAAGGAAGTTGTATGCTTCAGTTGCCTTCTCACTTTAAGGCTGACCTGAAAGTCTTATACGTCAAGAAAGACTTTTACCCAATTTTATGCTCTAGAGAAGCATACCTGTTAATAAGCCCCTGTGATTTTGGTGACTGAGTTTTATAGCCTGAAATTCAGTCCTCCAACAGCAAGATGGTAATGCACAGCTTTATCTCAAACTCAACTGATGTCCTCTATAAAAACCTGTGTCATCTCAATTATTCTCTCAATTTAAATATTACTTAATTTAGCAGTATGTGCTAAATGTAATATCATTCAGCATGGCATGCCAAATTAAGAGCACAAGTGCTTTCACCAAAGCACTTATTTTCATTCTAGTCCACTCCTTGGTTGCTTGGGTCCACTGACCAAGAAACATACAGAAACTTGTGTCAAGATAGTGTTGTGAAAGAAGCTCAGGATTTGGGGGGAAAAGGCCCTATGTTTTCATTTAGGCAATTCACTTTTTTAAATGGTCTACTGACAGACTTTCTAATTTATGAAAAATTCTGTCAAAGGGAGACTACTCCTCATTAAACTGTGCATGTCTTTTGATATCCTCAAAAAGAACAGAACAATGCCTGCGTAATTTTAAAATTAACGACAAAAAATGAAGCATTTTATGTTTCAGAAAAGAAGCAGTTTGTGGTTATAACAGGAAGAAGACTGTACTGTATTTGGCAGTTATCATTTTAATCTGGTTAACCCAGTCTTCTGTCATGGATTGTTGTTGTGTTGTGCCATGAGAACTGAGTTGTTTGTGAAAAATAGCTGACATTGAACTGCATACAGCACACATATGGATATTGCTACATAAGTCTGTCAATAAAACGCTTTTAAATGTCAGTTCTTCTTCCACTGTACAAGTCATCTGATATAATCTATTGGTGGAATGTGACATGAGGTTTTGGGTTTGCAAACTGAATTGAAGAGCCAATGCGTGCAGTAAATCAGGTGTTCTGTAGAAATGATTCACTGGCATTTATTCAGGCTTCTTCCTTCTGAAATAGGATACGAAGAGGGAAAGAGGGTAGAGGGGATATGTATGAAGAATTACACTTCTCAGCATAGCAAGAAGAGTAATTGCTACTCTAAGCCTGAAATGATGCCCTGGTACATTGTCAGGTTGTTCTCAAAAGCAGCCTTTTGGGCAGGAGAGAGTTTCTGCAACATTGATAGAGTCAGCTCAGTTTCCCCCAGAGAACCTATTCTTGTCATTAAATTTCCTAAGAGCAGAACAAATTGAATAAATTTAGGGGCCAAAAAATATCTGCGTTTGTAAACCTGTATCCATACAGATTATTGATTTTTACTAATCTCACTGTACATAGGTATACAGACCCTCTTTCGGAACACCCAAGCAACAAATCTTATGGTGTAAGACTTTTACACTTGACCCCAGCTTCAGGGTAGCCCAGGGATGGCCTGACGGAGCCAGGTTTTGTACGATTACAATTCAGAATACCTTTTCCACTCACTGTATTTCACTGCATAAAAATCAGTCCTGAATTCTCCACTTCAGAAGTGTGAGCCAAGCGATATGCGGGTGCCGATGGTCCCCTCCGGAAGCCACTCTGTCTGAGGTGAACTGGGGAGATGGCTGCTTATCAGAACTGTGCTGGGGCTACATGCAGCAGGATTAGATTTAGGGACCAGTCAGCCAGTCAGGAGGGCATGGGATCCATCAGCTGGCTGTCAGGGGAAGCGGCAATGATAGCCATCAGGCGGGAGGCACAAGGTGCAGGTAGCTCTGAGGACAGACCTTAAAACTAAAATCTGCAGTGTGTGTCTCTCTCCCCCAGCTTACCTGTCCTTGACTTCAGAGGGATTTAGTAAGAAATCCCAACCCCCCCCCCACCACCAGAAGCTAGTCATAGATGTGTGGACTACTCCTGAGCTCAATAATTGTTGGGACCAGGGAGATTAATCAATTGAAGCAATCAAGACTGTACCCCACAGCCCAGAAATACGGTTGATTTAGATGAATGAATCACTTATAACACACTGATAATGAATTCACATGTTCATTTATCTGTGCATTAATATGTTTTATTACATCTTATTTGAATCTTGTATTTGAATTAATCTGCTGCAGTTGAGGGCAGCAGTAACTGGCAAAAAATGAACCCTATCTATAGATATTCGAGAAAGGGATTTAGCTTCAACGAGTGAGATGTTTCATGATTCATTGTGGTTATGAGATTAAGCAAAGCTTTTATAGGGTGATTACTGTCCAATTGGAAGCGGTACAAAAATCACAGCGGGACTTTAACCATTGGGGTAAGTTCCACCTGGCTGTGATTTAGTAAATATATACCAATAAAAAACTGCCTGCTGATACAGATGCTGTACCAGTGATTAATAGTTACATAAAGCCCATTCTTTAGCCTTTGAGTCCACCGGAATGGGAATCAACGATAACATAAGAAATGTACAATAGGCTTTTACCCATTAACCACTGGTGTTGCTGTTAAAATTGTTTTTTTTAAAAAACCTTACAGGTCACTGCAAGTTAGTAGCATATTACCAGCCAGCCTTTGTACTCATATAAAATAATTCTTGGTCTGAATATTTCTTAAAATAGATCCTTTCCTGTACTTTGCATTCCTCCAACCTATACAAATCCACTGAATAACCCTTAACAAGAACATGAAATGTCATGTTCTGAAACTTGAACAGCTTGATACAGTATATACAGTGGCCCTTATGCTGAATGAAATGTAACACAACTGTACAGTATGTAAACCTGATACAAACTTTGACATCCTCAAAAGAGCAGTGCAATGCCTGCATAATGTTGAAATAAACAACAAAAAATATGTTTTAAAAAAGAAGCAGCTTGTGGTTCTAACGGAAAAAAGATTGCTGTTCTGTATTTGGCAGTTAACGTTGGGATTTGGTTAACCCAGTCTTCTGCCATGAATTGATGTTGTGCCATGGGAACTGATTTGTTTGTGCAAAATAGCTAGCATTAAACTGTATACAGAGCACAAATGGATATTGCTACGCAAGTCTGTCAAGGAAAAGCTTTTAAATGGCCATTCTTCTTCCACTGTATGTCATCTAACATAATCCATTAAAATTGTAGTCCAGTGGGTCTTAATTTTGATGATTGCTGAAAACCCTTTTGGGGAAACTATAACATTTCATCTTGAGTCAATATAAATGTTAAACGCTGAGTCCTGGACTTAATTTTCTCAGAGTTTGTCCTGATAAAGCACACTTCTCTTTGCATCGATGTGCAACATAGTCAGAAACTCCTGACTGACTCCTGACTGTGCATCACCCAGCAACTGGCTATAATGTTGTCAGAGTATGGAGAAAGTTTACTGTATTTCTCCATCCACCTCGTGCAACAGTATGACATCAAACCAGTCAGGTTTCTGCAAAATACACAGTCTCTGCCAGACGCCAAAAATGTCTAGTCCCCTGGCTGAGTGAGCGCACCACTCAGCATAAACTACGGAGCAAACAGCAGCAGCACCGTTCTGGTTGCTGTTTTGAGACCATGTGTGCTGGTATATGCTCTTCCGAATTCAGGATTGCAATGATGGGCCAGCCTACAAATAAGTGTGGAATTTCCCGGTTGGGTCAAAGAGGGAAATGGACAGCAGAAACAGTTTCAATGTGACACTGTCCCTCACCTGCACCTAAATTGTATAGTATAATACAAGGACAGTAAAGAGATATAGCAGGATGCATTGCAAAAGGCTTCCAAAATAGATTTAGCTTGGTACTGTATTTCTCTACTTTTTTAATGAAAAGAGACAGCGAATAAGTGTCTTGCATTTTATCAGCTGGCTATTTCAAGGGCAGTCAGGATGTTTGGTCTGCCTCTGGGACTCAGTTCATTAAAAATAAAAGACACTGTAATGTTTTTGTTTTAATTAAGCATTTTCACGCATGAGTTTGCTCTCCTTGGTGCTCCTTTCTCTCACGGGTTGTACCATTCTGACAAGACGTTCGTTCTCATCTTCTGACTTTGAAAGACGACCTGCTGCTGTTGCCTTCATGCGGCTGCGCTACCTGGAGACACACGGGGTGGAACGGATGGGATCTGAAGTCCACGACGTCATGGAACTGTGCATCAGTTCTGTTTCTTCCCAGCACATGGTGCTCTCCATTTTGAATGAACAGTATGTGCTAGTGCGCGTGCATAAATACTGTATGTGTGTTTGTGTGTGGACTAGGAGGCATTGACAGCAAACTGCATGTCAAATTATTATTATTATTATTATATACACACACCATTCACTCACACATTCATATCTATAGGCAATTTTAGAGTCTCCAAATAGCCTACCTACATGTCTTTGAACTGTGGGAGGAAACCCGCACAGACACGAGGAGAAAATGCAAAGTCCACACAGAAAGGCCCAGGCCGAGATTCGAGCCCAGGTCAAGATTCAAACCCTCTTTGCTGTGAGGTGACACTGCTACCCACTCCACTGCAATATTATTATTTGCTTTTGTCAAGACTTTCTTGGATGCACACTGTCTCTGTGCCTAACTGTCAATGCCTGACATAGATGAGGTCATGACCCCACCACTCTGTCACGTACCCCAGCTAATCCACCCACACCCTGAAGACCAGGAGACAGGTTTGATTCCCCTCTGCAGTTCTGACCTTTACCTCCATATGGATAGATCCCAGGGCATCACTGTGGCCTAATTAGCCTTTTATTCTCTCACTGCCCAGAACAGTAATAAGCCCTAAAGCCCGTCAGACATTTTTAATGGTCACCTAATATAAACTGGAGCTACATATTAAACTAATGTGCCAGCTATATTTATTTTTAATCAACCAATAATAAAAACAAAACTTGACTTTTAAATCTTTTTTTAAAAAATTTCAGCAAAACACTTACCTAAAATGAGCATGCCTGTATCCATTAAATTAACCTGGGCAAAAATAAATGTGACATAACTACATTTATTAAAAACTTTTATGCTGACTTAATGTTTTTTCTTTTTTTTCTTAAATAAATATTTACAGTAATTACTGTACTAGAACATAAGAGCTGGTTTATTGCAGGCCACGGCTCATTTGACAGAAATGTGAACTGAAAATTTGTTAATTAATATTTTCCACAAAGCATTTGCCTAGACAACCATTAATCAGCAAGTCAATGTACCGTATGCGTTTTTTTTTTTTTTTGTACATTTTCAGCTCTTCATTAACCTACTTTGCAGATTGTCATACTCCACTGAAGACCAGTCACTGAACCATGAGTTGCCTCGGCCACTTTCCCAGGGTGCCTATTGCTGTTTCCCATGGTTACACTGCCGATCACATCACAGTCTTTGGCTAATATATTACAAATTTTTCCAAAAAGTCGCCTCCTCCTTACACGTGTTTAAAATGTAAACTGCATCCTTCCTTTTGAATAAACTGCCAAAAGGACTTAGGCACTGAGTGTTAAAACAACAACAAGGAGCATTAAAAATGCAAATCGTTCAAATCATATTGTGCATTAACAGCAGCAAAGAGCCCAAGAATTCCATCAAGATCAGTCCTTAACTTTGGCAAAGAAATGAACATCATTTATTTCAGCAACTTTAATGATTTCCAGACAGTGTTTGTCAAGAGGAAAGGTTCTGCTGGCATTTGACTAAGACAACATAAAGAACAAATGTTGATTTAATCCAGGGGTTATTTCAAAGTCACTGTATGCCAGTGTCTTTATGAGAAAAAATACCCACATAAGGAGTATCACTGGCAAAAAATAATGAATTTAATGAGTGAGTGACAGAGAAAGGAGAAAGAGAGAACAAGACAGTGAGTGTAAAAATGAATGTACTTTGTGTCTTTTACAGTTTACAAAGACAGAGGCTTAAATGGCATAATGCTTGGTTAACTACCAGAGCTCTGAGGTCATTTGTTTTGCGCTCAATGCTCAATTTCAATGCTTGTGAATTGGTTAAGTAAGAGCTTATCAAATGAAAATACTTAAGCTAACACCATTGTGCAGCATCATAGAGTAATGCCCTCATGTGATGGGTGCCTGCATTTAAATGTGATATTTTTCAGGGATTTGAATTTTGGAAGAGAAATTTCCATGTATGCCTTCAAACTGGAGAAGTGATAGAAGTATAGCTACAAGTATAGAAAATGTCACATACCTCCACCCACTAGTATCAGCTGTTGTCAGTATCCTTCCCCTTCTCCACCTTTTTCTTTACATTTGTAAACAAACTCATTCTGCTGTGCATGTTCTGGTACATTCTCAGTCACATGCTCATTTCAGATATTCTATAGTGGAGGGTGTTGTGTTGAGTATATAGCTTAATGGTGAGAGAACTCGGCTTGCAACTCTGAGGTTGTGCATTTGATTCCCAGGTGGGTCACTGCTGTTTTATCCATAAGAAAAGTTGACATTACTTACTCTAAGTAAATACCTTGCTGTCTAAATTGATTGCATGTGAACTAATGTAAGATGCTTAGCTAAAATGTCAATGCAATTCTGAGCACAGTTCTTTTTAAATCATACTTTTATATGGACATTTTTTCTGTTTAATTGCTACTTTATAGTCTGGTCGTGTCTTCGTTAGGTAATGATTCATTTTCAGTTTTAATCGTGAATGCATACTGTATTGTTATGAAGTTTACTCGGATCATTCTGAGTATGAAAATTGAGTTCACTGACATTTGTGTAAAAACATAAAATAAAAATCACACATCGTGACCATCCATTAAGTATTGAGATGTTCCCCGCAGTACTATGAACAGAAGAGTTATGATAAACGGCTGTGTTAAATTTACTGCTATAATAAGACTGCAATCTTGCACATCCTGCTCCGAACAGCCATGTTCGTTTCTCACACGTAAATTAAAGTACAATACATCATGTTCCCAGTGTGCCTGCGTCAGGTTTGTGAGTGTGTGTGTGTGTGTGTGTGTGTGCATCAGTATATCTGAGAATCTGCTGTGAACATACAAGTCCCTAATGTAGCAAGATACAGCAGAAAATAAATAATATTGTTACAACGGAATTATTACCCCACAAGTCTGCTACATCTCACCCCTTGTAATCATGACCCGATTGGTCTAAATGCTGTTGGCCAATCTGTGTTTATGGTGGCTGGGTTATATTCAAACAGCTCTTAATTACTCATCTAGTAGCAGCATTGCTGGTGCAGTAATACAAACTGCTTCCCCAGCGTTGTCTCATCAGTCTACGGTTAATGTTCGCAATATGAATGGCCAAATTTTCCCATGCATGTTTTTGTCTGTTAGGACCCAAATGTTACAGGCTAACCCATGGGTGTAGGACCCATTATAACCGAAGGGAATGTGTTTTGATAAGTTCATTATTTTTCCTACTTGCCTTTCTATGGTTGCAGTTTAATATAGTGTTCCCAATAGTCTGTTCTGAAACTGTCCTTTCAGAAAAGTCAAACAGCAGGAGATCTCTTTTTCCCTGTTTTTTTTTTTTTTTTTTAGGACATCGGCAAAGTCAGGCCTCTGTCACTCTGTCACTGGATCTTATCGTATCTTGTTTAATCATTGTAAACTGTAAATTATTATCCAGCGCATGAACGCTGACCTGTGATTTAAATAAACTAAATTAATGTTTTTTTTTTCTTACCCACCCATAAAGACAAGCCATAAATCATGTCAGTGAGCCCGGGTGTAATTTTTAAAGTACCTGACTGCTTGATATTTCTCAGACGGAGAGTTTTTTTTTTTTTTTTTGCTTAGCTTGCTCTTTGTTGAGCCACGGAATGTTCCGGGCTGAATCGGGAGACCCTGTACTGGCACGCATTCGGACCCTTGTGAGATTCCTACGCTGGCGGCTCGTCTGACTGCTCGTCCTTCCCGGCTCCCACACGCGATAATTAGGTGTCAAACAGCGATGTCGTGCGCTTCGGAGAGCCGCGTCACGCCTCTGCCGTGTGGCTGAAGTTCCTCCTCGAGCGTCACCATCTACATAACCGCTCCTCTGGCTCTGACCATGGTATGGCAGCGCATGCTAAACTAGGGAATGTACCGCTGATAATGTTTCATAGGTACGACAGAATGTAGATAGGCTGTACAGAGGAGACTATTTTGGAAGAGAAACTCACTGACAGAGTGATTATCGTTCATTCCCCTCCCACCATGGAAGTATTATTATTATTATTATTATTATTATTATTATTATCAATGGTTAGATTTTGAGTCCCCCCTTTACACGAACACACACACACACATATATTCTTATGGCCTGCAAAATTGCTATGACAAATTTTACAAAAGTGCAGTAGCAAACTACAAAACCTTTCTCTTGAATGCATGTATTTACTGAGTGTAGCGCGCGCACACACACACATACACACACACATGCATAGGCACACCCTCACAGGCATACTCAAACATACAAACCTGTTAAATTTCACCCAGTGTGACATCCCTCTGATTCTGCTTCATCTCTCCCTCTTGTACCCAGATAGGAATCATTTTGGTGAAATTTCCTTGGGAGCCTCGGCATCCTGGGGGGAACAGTGTCATAGAATGAGATGCTCTCGTTCTACCAAGAGCGTAACATATGCCCTAACTCACAGAGCGCACCACGCACCAAACTGTAAACTATGCACGGCTGTCTGTCAGGTTTATTAATGATAATGGCGTTGTGAATATTGCGTTATTAGTTGACTGAGCCTGGGCTTGTTCCAGAAAGGATCTTGTGGAACACGCTCAGTGGGAGCCTGAAGAAACGAACCACAGCTCTCAGCCACAGCGGGACGGGTGATGGGCGACGTCTGTGAGGATGTGACATTTAGCTACACACCCCCGTGACTTCTGTCATCTCCCCCGGAGAACACGGTCTGACAAAGCAATAAAGCTTAGCTCACAACCAGAGCACATCTGCCACTGAGCGTGCTTTGTTCTGATTCTCGTTATTCCGACAACAAGCTGAATATACACTCAAATGCAAAAGTATTGGGACTGTGGCACAATTTTTGTTGTTTTGGCTCTGTACTCCAGCACGCTGGATTTGAAATGAAACAATGAATATGAGGTTGACGTTGAGTTGAGAAATATGAGTAAGAGAATGGCCAGCTTTAATTTGAAGGTTTTTATATCCATATGATCCGGACAGGAATTACAGCCATTTTACATAGTCCCTCCATTTCAGGGGAGCAAAAGTAATTTATTTCTTTAATTTTTATTTTTTGAGTAAGTATAATCATTTTCTGAAAAGGAGTCTTATAGTAACACCAGGGTGCTAAGACTCTAAGACTTTTGCACTAACATACTTTCTAATTTCAGATACCTTGAAGTGAACTTATAAGAGGAAACCAACAAGTGTCTCATCACTCATATCAAACTACCCATTTCTTCAGTCTTACAAATGTGGCTGTTATAAAAAAAAAGCCCCACAGCAGGTCTCTTTGTGGTAGTTAACAGGCCCATAGACATCCTGACGTTGTATTTTCCAGTGTTTTCGGGCATTGGGAAACCTTACTGATGGTCGTCATGAGTGCCATAGAGTGCCTGAACGGATATAAAATGGTGCTGAATCCATTATTGCCTCATTATCCTACTTGAAGTAAATTTAGTCAGTTACTGGCCAATCAGATCCCATCAACAAACCTCCTTTTTCACAAGGCCTCATTTCAAAAAGTATATGGTTGAAACTGTGAATACATGCCAACACTTGACTCATAAGATTTTAAAGAACCTCATGGGGATCTTCTTTGTCCTTATGAAATGAGGCCTTGTGAATCTTTTGTGATGGACTTATTAAACTGACAAAATGATGCTGCAGAGAACTATAATTATTATGACAAGATGAATTACTTTTTATCGTGTTTGTGCACTATGCATGAGCGTACACGCACGTGTGAAAATATTTATGTCAGTGTGTTTGCCTGTGTGAATGCATGTGCATGAGTATGTGTGTGTGTGTGTGTGTATTGGGGGGAGGCATGTGTGTTGGTGGTTAGTAGCTTTAAGGAATATAGTGTACTGTACAATGTTTTTGGGCAGCTTCCACTTCTGTATTTAACAACAACTGCATTTCTGGATTGCACATCAAGATTCTTTTTTCCATTGTGTTTCTTACCAGAATGTTTAAGTCTCTCATTTGATTCAAATATTCTTCAAAAATGGTCTCCCTCTGCTCCACTGAGGTTTTTGTTTGTGTTTGTTTCTTCTAGTTGCAACCAGATGTCTTCATTCATTCCGCAAAAGCAATCACGAAAAAGATCTGTTCCATCCATGAAATATTCTTTTTTTGTGCATAATAGGTTTCAGGATGTGGACTTCTGGATCTCAGTCAAGTGCCAGGAGGCTGTTTCTTTCACATCAGATTACGACTGGTGTATGTTTTTCAAAAGAAACAGCCTTGAATCATGAAACATCGGAAACAATTACCATGCATTTAATTTGCTACTAGCTTTCTTAGTCCCATACTATATCTATGGGCACAGTGAGCTAGCCCATTTTCTGCGATCCTGAAGTCCTAGTTTGATGACATGGTGAAATAAAATCACACAGTTATCCTCCAAATCAATACACTTCCACAATGATTCTTCATTTAAAACGATGCTGTTGAGCTTCTCTGGTCTTCACCAACAGATTCCAATATTTATATCAGTCATGCATTCCTTTTAATGTTCATATTAATTTCATTTCAATCATTTCTAAAAAAAAATGTATTTTAATTGTAATAATAATAAATGATTTGTAACATATGTAAATAGCGATGCAAATTACAGCGAAGCAGGCTGGAATCACTGCATTGTTTCCGAGCCATTAGTGTAATCCCACACAACATTCAGCCTATTAAGGTTCTGAGATGAACCAGCAAATATGCATTAACTGTAATGGCTTCCATATTGGGCCTGTTTCTCTGCGCCTCTGTCTTGGTTAAGCACTCCTGTGGAGTGTAAATTTCCTCATAACCCCTTTCCAGAAAAACATGCCTGCAGTAATCATACCTGATTCTGTTTACCTGAGCCCCATGCTGGATTGCACTTGGTGAGGTGGGGGTGGTGGGGTTGTGGTGTGTGAACTCTACAATTGTACTAAAAGAATAGAAGAAAAGAAAACGTAATGTGCTAGAAATAACATCCTATTATTCAGCTGTGTAGACACAGCACAACAGATAAACAAGTAACATTCTCCAATACATTTTTAAATCCTTTAAATATTTTGTTTGTGAAAATTTCATATGGAGGGACCATGGACTAAAAGTAGTAATTTCAGAGAAAAGAACATAGACAGTTTGTGTAGCTTTTTCTTGTTGTCTTTTTTCTTGTAAGAGTATCAGGTATGTTTTCGAGAGAGTTTGATGTAACCCATCGACCACAGACCCTCCCTTAAATGCATGGGCTATTGTCTCATTTCCATGACAACAACAGTGTTTCCATCCTGTTTCCCCCTTTGCATTATTATATGTCATTTAAATAGAGTCTTTGGATACCACAATCATAACTAAAGTAGTCAAGGGACACTTACATGGTTTGTAAAGGGTAATGGTAAATCCACCAAACCCACAAAGTAACCCTCTACCTGCACTCATGACCTCATCATCAGCATTGCTCCTGCCATTACAACCACTCTCTCTTGTCAAATGTACATTACTCTAATTATGGGTTAATCAGACTCTCTAGAATTTTCCCTTAACATGGGCTAAGAAGTGCAAACTATGTGAAACAGTTATTACTGCACGGTTCAGTTTCGGGATTCATGGTCATCTAGTTATTTTTATATCACTCCTGAAAAAAAAAAAAACCCGCTGGTCAAGGCTTGGCATTGAACTAGCTGAACTAGCTCAAAACCATTATATGAGGTAATTATGCATGGTCCAAAAAGATCTTCAGTATATGCCTTTCGGTACATTTTTGTCCATGTGCATACAGGCAATGCTAAATTGACTGGACTGTGCAAAAGAGGCATATGATAAATGAGGCCAAATTCTGTACCCACTTTTCATTTTCAGCAATGACAGCAGTTACCCTGCAAGATAATGGCCGTTCCACCGCAATGTAATTTGTCTTTAATCTGTGTACATTTTCTTTTCTCTTTTTGTCTCTTGGAAACATTTTGCATTTTCATTTTGACAAATGCCAAACCCATAATATTGTGTAATAAAAAAGCCAGCCTGTAAACATGCATTTGCATCAAAATATTAAGCCTTTGTAGTCTTGTATGCCACACTAAAGGGCATGAATCGTGTTTGCATCTCATGACATGGTTTTGACAATCGCCATGTCAGTTTTACTTAAAAACATGTGTTTGATATGGTTTTAGGTTTTATCTCTTGAAAAGGATTGTATATGTGCGTGTGTGTGTTTGAGTGTGTGTGTGTGTGTGTGTGTGTGTGTGCGTGTGTGAGTGTGAGTGAGAGACAGACAGAGAGAGAGAGAAAGAGAGAGAGTGAGAAACTCCCTCCATTACATGAGCCAGCATTGTTCTCTGTTCATAGAAGCTTAATTCCAAGAAGACTACAAACGTCATTTTAATAAAATATGGTCAGAATTATGTATATTATTTCTTGAGGGACATCAGCTGAATGATTTTCTGTCCAAACCCCAATAAATAATAATAATAATAATAATAACTAGACAATTCCTGCAGAAATTGTCAAGTGTGTTTGCCATCAATGCAAAGTCGACTTTGTGCTGAACAGAGTGAACAGTGTCTGTAGTATGAGCAGAGACAGAGTATTGTGTATGTGCTATAACATCACGTCAATGAGTTGATTTGCGACACATATATACAGACCTAAATGAACCCTTCATCAAAACTTGATATCTCTGTATTTTACTCATGGTATGCAGTTGCTAGGGTGTGCTAGGTGGTTGCTAGGGTGTTGCCAGGTGGTTGCTATGGAGTTCTAGGCTGTTGCAAAGGTGTTCTAGGTGGTTGCTAGGGTGTTGTTAGGGGGTTTCTAGGTTATTCCAGGTGGTTGCTATGGAGTTCTAGGCAGTTGCTATGGAGTTGTAGGTGGTTGCTAGGGTGTTCGAGGTAGTTGCTAGGGTGTTCTAGGCGGTTGCTAGGGTGTTCTAGGTGGTTGCTAGGGTGTTGCTAGGTGGTTGCTATGGAGTTCTAGGCGGTTGCTAGGGGGTTGGGTTGGGTTGCTAGGGAGTTGGGTTGCTAGGGTGTGAATAGGTGGTTGCTATGGTGTTCTATGAGGTTGCTATGGTATTCTAGGTGGTTGCTATAGCTAGGGATAGGTTAGAGCTACGGATTAGGTTAAAGCTAGGGTTAGGGTTACAGCTAGAGTTAGGGTTAGGGTTACAGCTCGGGTTAGGGTTATGGCTAGGGTTCAGGTTAGTATTAGTGTTAGGGTTATGGTTAGGGTTACAGCTAGGGTTAGGGTTAAGATTACAGCTAGGATTAGGGTTAGTGTTTGTGTTACAGCTAGGGTTAGGGTTAGGCTTACAGCAAGGCTTAGGGTTAGGGTTACAGCTAGGGTTAGGGTTAGGGTTACAGCTCAGGTTAGGATTAGAGTTAGAGTTACAGTTAGGGTAAGGGTTTGGGCTACTGCAAGGGTTAGAGTTAGGGTTAAAGCTAGGTTTAGGGTTAGGGTTACAGCTAGGGTTTCGGTTAGGGTTACAGCTAGAGTTAGGGTTAGGGTTACAGCTAGGGTTAGGGTTAAGGTTACAGCTAAGGTTAGGGTTAGGGTTACAGCTAGGGTTAGGGTTAGAGTTACAGCTCAGGTTAGGGTTAGAGTTACAGCTAGGCTTAGGGTTAGGGTTACAGCTAGGGTTAGAGTCACAGCTAGGGTTAGGGTTACAGCTAGGGTTAGGGTTACCGCTAGGGTTTCAGCTAGGGTTAGGGTTTGGGTTACAGTTAGGGTTAGGGTTAAGGTTACAGCTAGGGTTAGGGTTAAGGTTAGTGCTAGGGTTAGGGTTAGGGTTAGGGTTACAGCTAGGGTTAGGGTTACCGCTAGGGTTTCAGCTAGGGTTAGGGTTTGGGTGTACAGTTAGGGTTAGGGTTAAGGTTACAGCTAGGGTTAGGGTTAAGGTTAGTGCTAGGGTTAGGGTTAGGGTTACTGCTAGGGTTAGGGTTAGGGTTACAACTAGGGTCAGGGTGAGGATTACAGCTAGGCTTAGGGTTAGGGTTACTGCTAGGGTTAGGGTTAGGTTTACAACTAGGGTTAGGGTTATAGCTAGGGTTAGGGTTAGAGTTACAGCTCAGGTTAGTGTTAGGGTTTCATTGGGTGTCAGAATGACTTCATGGCCAGAGATTTAACCTGATCCCAGAGAAATCCACATAAATAACCCCACATACATCATGCACATATCATCCAAAAGGAATATAATATTCAGTCGAAAATATTAGAAAAGTAAAGTTATTATAGAATATTAAGTGCTATATTTCACCCCATGGTATAGTATCTTGAACGCAAGGCCAAGCAATAATTGTTTGTAGACTGAAGAGGGTGAAAGCGTTGGCTGTATTAAAATGCTGAATCCTATGTATTTTATTAGCACACTGTGGATTTCTAAAGTGTTACTTTTTAAAGGACAACTCTAGGTTCTGTGAATATAGCCATCTGAATATTGTTGGTGGCAATCTTCATATAACAATAAATAACCTAACTAATGTGGAGAGAAATTAATATATTTCCTCTTCCAGGTAATCTAGAAATAACAGTTCTTTAAGGAACATCAAACAGGGTGTTTGAGTGACAGATTAATAATGGTTCCTGTTATGAAATTAGGGACAGATTCGACACTGGAGAGAGATTGTTTATACTGTGGGTCAGAGGTCACAAGACAAACTAAGGTGGGAATAATTTCATCTTTTTTGCCAAAATGACAAAACTGCTTCCGCTTCGGTTCTACTTAAATGTGAGTTAAGAAAGGAGATCAGGGCAATGATGATTTTTTTCAGAAGCAGCTCTCTTTAACCTTTAACCTTTAACCCCTCCCCAGCAATGGAGTAGACCTTTGGTCATTCCTTCTGATATTTTAATCAAAATTAATTTATAGATGGCAGAAAGCTATAAAGCGGGGTGGGTGTGTGTGTGTGTGTGTGGGGGGGGGGGGGGGTCTCATGAATTTTTATGACTTGCAATCACTGTCTCCCGCTTTGCTCTCAAATCTCTCTAGTTTGTGAATGGAATGTGAATTTGATGGCTTGCAAATGCAATGGCTGTCTTCGGTTCAGCCCATTAAAACAGCAAGGTGAGCTTTTGGGAGTGTTTTATAGAGATGCCTGGACACTCCCCAGCCTTGCAATTAACACTGAGAAATGTAATTTATCAAGGTTGAGGGAAATTTCAAATTTAAAGAGATGCATCCGTAGAGCTGAAATGTCATATCTACACAACTGTTGTTGTGGAGGAGTAGTAGGAGAGCTTGGGTGTATGAAAATGAAGGGACTGATAAAAATTAAGCTGATATTATCAGAACCACCATGAATCCATGGCTTGCTTTATTAGGTTTATTGGGAACCCAGTCAGTCAGCGTGCTAGTTTCTATTTATTTGCATTCATGCTTTCATGTGAGCATATGTACGTGTGTATGTGTGTGTGTGTGTGTGAGAGAGTGTGTGTGAACATGCATGCGTGCATGTGCATGTGTTTGTGCATGTGTGTGTGTACGCTAATGTGGTTCAAGAATTGTAGAAATTTCACATCATGATCATTGTTCTATTCTTCCTTTGTTAAGTATACTAAAATATTCATAATTAATTTTGTACACCTCATTAATTCATTCTTATATGTAGTGCCTATTATTTACACACTTCCTAAACAGCCATTGCTGGTAATGTTCAGTGTTTGATTGCTTTGAGACCTAAGCTTATATTTTTCACTCGCTAATCTGGTCAGAGGGACATTTTGGCCTGCAGCAGGTTGCAGGGAATGGCCCATGTGACAGGTGATGTGCATAATTAAATCTTAGTTCATACACCACTCCACAGGTTTTTCTCACCTACCTACAGGCACCTAAGGTTGAGGTAAAACTGTTCAAATTCTATCTAAAGCTTCTGTCGCAGCTGAATCACACTGGGATTGACTTTGGCTGACTCATATTTCGCAAAAAAAAAAAAAAAAAGAAACTGCCTGAGTCCGTCAGACCATCTTGATTTATTTGTAATTGTGAATTTGCAAATTGGGGAAACAGATTGCCCTAAATATGACATGGGAGGCTGGGAATTTGAGAGGGGAGTAGTTTTGTGTGGAGCCTACTTCCCAAAGCAAACAGCAAGAAGCCCTGTCACTGGACATCTGCATATCACGATGCTCGCCTCAGTAATTACTGCAACCCATAGCGTGGTAATTATCACGATCCGTTCCATGCTAATTATTACATGTCCCCCATGGCATCTGCATCCTTTTTCATTTGGAATTCAACCCATCCTTGTCACTTACTAATCCCTGTAATTAAGAGGGGGGAACCACCCCAATGGCATTTTATTGTGCAACTTAAACAGATGTTCTATAAGTCTTGCATCAGGGCTGTTGTTCTTGTCAGAAGATGAGCAAATGGCTTGGGGGACCACGGGAGAAGTCAATTTTGAAACCAAACTGCCATGCAGAAATTTATAATAATAGTTTGAGAGCTCTGAGTGAGTTTGTGTGAGATACTGCACCTAAATGTATTCAGTAAATATCCAGCTGTATTAATGTAGCGCATTAGCTGTGTAAGTTCCCTGCAAAGCAAATAAATAATTAAAGTAATAATAAAAGAGCTACAGTGCTGTATTTAAAGCTTGTCTTCTCTCGGTCTGAATCTGCTAAGTACCACATGTCAATATAAAAGCGTTGTACCTTGCCCTTCACATAACCCATACACTGGTGAATATGCAAAACAGAAAACCAGAAGGATTTGGGTACAACTCCATCTTTGACAAAGAAACAACATGTACTCACACACTGGTGTATGAAAATCAACCTCTTTTTAATTTTTTTCCTACTTGTTTTGTTCACAGCGCATTTTCACTGTCTAATATGTGAACACTGTGAGTTTGCAGATGTTGGTACTGTGTGTAACAAACCCCTAGCGCAAGCATCTTACCTGACAGTATTACCAGGCAACCACAGAAGGAGGGAGGACATGTGTGATCTTATCTTCCAATAAGATGCCATGATTGTGTTAATATCAATCATAGCATCAGTGGAATCCATATTGATGGCTTTGCAGAGCTTCTAGAAGGTTAAAGTTTGTACAGGGTTATAATGGCAGCAGAAAGCTGGGCTAAGGAACATCAGGCTATATTCATTTTATCAGAGGATGTGATGCTGCATAAAATTAACTAAATATCATGATTTTCTTCAAATACATTTTAAACAATGGACGTCCTTTGTGGTGTGATTTTAATACATAACTATACAAACTTGGTATAGTTAGTCCCATATATGAAGTGATTCAGTGATGCTTTCGTAGCCGTTCCAATGATCTTTCCTCTGTGACACACTTCAGAATCCCTTCCATTCAGAGTGAAGACATTTTTTCAAATCCTTTTTGATGGAAATTCTTACAATCTGCTAACATCAAACATGGGATTTATGTCGATTTAATCAAAAAAATATAAAAAAGAGAAATGTTGGATTGTGACACAAATCTAATATTCGGTGCTTAATCCTTTCTGAAAGAATGCATTAGTGTTTATAAAAAGCCATCTCTGGGGGATTACTGAGCTGCCAAGTTGCATAATTTCTGAGCCATCGTTCCTTACATTCTGTTGTGTGGAAACCTGACGCAAACAGTAATCTGGATCATCTTAAAGGTCCACCAACCAGATCCAAAGGCAAAGCAGACTCAGCCAGCTGTGATTGAAAGGGGCTTGCTGTTGAACTCGAGTGACTATCCTGTAATTAAATGTCCCAAGCCAATAAACAAATGTTCTCCTCTATCTCCTCTAAGGTAAAAGTAAACAAGTGCAGAATAAACAAGCATAAAGAAGGAGTGTTTGCAAGCATCTGTCATGTATCGGGTACATATAGCATGTTGTGTGCATGTACTGTATGTGTGAAAATATGTGAGCTTGTGTGTGTATGTGTGTGTGGGTATGTTTTCCTCCTATTTCTGTATATTTGTGTGTGCATGCGTGTATGAATGTGTGTGTGTGTGCGTGTGTGTGCGTGCGTGCGTGTGTGCATGTGCGTGCGTGTGCGTGTGTGTGCATGTGTGAGTGTGTGAGTGTGTGTGTGTGTTTTCCTCCTGTTGCTGTACATCTGTGTGTGCGTGTGCGTGCGCGTGTGTGTGTGTCTGCGTGTGCGTGCATGTGTGCGTGTGTGTGTCCGTGTGTTTTCCTCCTGTTGCTGTACATCTGTGTGTGCGTGTGTGTGTGTGTGTGCGCGTGTGTTTTTATGTGAATTTTCAGGGACCCTGAGAAAGCACCCACTGTAAGGGAAACCCATGGTGACATCTGCAGTTTCTCAATGGCATGATCTGAGCACTAGAGCATTGCAGTCATCAAGCTACTGTTTCCAGGCCCTCGACCCATATCCTCTGGGCTCCAGTGGGTTCTTTCTGCGGCAGCCCTCAGCATTGGCATGCCGTGGCCCCATTGCTGAGTCTGGGGCAACTTGGCCCCTGATGCCTTCCTCCAATCCCCAAACTCTAAAGCGGCTCCCCATCAATGCATGGGTGGCCCAGACTACGCACCACCACCCCACCCCACTTTTCCACACTAAGGCAGCCAAATAAACCCGCATACAGGAATCCGTGTAATAGTGGGTCAACAAGGGGGCGTTAATGCTAAAGACCAGGGGCCCATGCAGGCCAGGGCCACAATGACACAGTCATGACACCGCTGCCTGCTGAATTTAAGAGTGCAAACATTACAAAAGACCACAGAGCTGTGTCAGCTGCCCGGGTTATAAAACAATAAGAAGGAAAATACACAAAGCGGTGCCCAGTCAATACATAAATTAAATCACTATGATATAAAGAAAGGACTGCTCTTGGGGAATATATCTTTTTTTGAGTTATTATTTCACTGCTCTGTGTGGGCAGTGTGGTAAACCTCATCCACTCAGTGTTTAAAAGGCACTGCTGAATAATGAGTGGAAACATTCTTCAGTTACTTTGTTTTGCAACTGTCTGAGTCATCTACAGAAGTGGCTCCCAATCTGTGGGTCACGACCCCCTGCTGGTGTGGTCAAGAGATGGGTTAAGGAGGGCCGCATGTTAAATGAAAAAATAAATTCATTAAAAGCTATAGCAATGTAAATATACATTCCATTGATATTCACTGTCAAATTATACTCTGAGCTGTACTTACATGCCGTGTATAGCAGTCGTTTTTACATGCGTTCAAAACATCTGAACTTCACATTTAAACACAATGTTAATTATTACACGGCTGTCCTATTTGAAAATGGATAGTGTGTACACCAGGTTTTGTCCTAGCCTAGCATTAAAACACATGATTGCACAGATTAAGCTAAGACTGAAGGCCATAAATCAATGATGAACATGAACCATGATTTTTTTTAGGCTAGTCTAGAAAAAAGGGTGGATCACAGAAAATGTGTTTGCTCATTAAATGGGTTCCAGGTTAGGGAATGTCTGACCTGTCAGTTCTGTTGAGTTTTCTTTGCTGGTTTGAGAAACCTGGAGAGTCTGCTAATATTAAGGTTTTCCACCTTAAATTCAGAATCCAGTATCCAGAATTCTTACAAATCCAGAATCCTTACACAAGAAAGGAGAAAATGTACTTTCATTATTTAAAGCATGTTTATGTAATTTACTGTTGTTGTAGTCTTACAACTATGTGCAAAAATACATTTTTTCAAGTAATCCTATAAATTCATATTTTCCCTTAACTGAAAATGCATCACCATGGCAATATGCATTCCTCTTTTTCTTTAAGTAAAGTTGGTTGTGTTATCATCCAGAGTAATAAGGCTTTTCCTTCCCTCTCATAGTCTAACAGAAGTTAGTTAAGTCTGTTAGAATTAACTGGTTTCAGGGATTATGGTATTATGCATTTCAGCTTGAATAAGCCAATCTGGAGTCATAATTAAAAAGTAAGATTATAGTATAATTCTGTTTCTTTTACCCTTGAAAGTGGAAAACAAATCTTCTCTTGGTCTTTGATAACTTTGCTAAAGTATGAGTGCGTGAGCTTTACTATAGTGTGGGACTTCAATGCAACAAAATATGAAATATTACCCATGATGAAATATATACAGTAACACAGCATGAAATATTGAGATTGTAGGTATGCGGTCTGTCAAGTTATTGGTCGGGGGACAATACCCCATACAGTACCTATACAGCACCAACAATGTGCCACTCTTCAGGGTCTTACGCACAAATAATAATGATCATACTTCAAGTCAAATAACAGCCACATAATAACACTCAATATTTTGTATTTTTTGCTTATCTTCTTTTTCTTTGTCTTTTTTTTTTTTTTGGTTATTTATTTTTATTCTTAATTTTACTGCTGATTACATCATCACAAAAGTCCCCAAGTTATTCATTCTGCTCGTTGTTCAATATCTACTTTAAACAATAATGGCATCTGCCCAGCTATACTTCAACCAATGATAACATATTGTAGGTTGAAGGTAGGCAAGTGCAGTGCACACTGATAAAAATTAAATGCATTTTAAAAACTAACACATGCATAAAGACAGCATTGCATTGACATGGTAAATCAACAGAGAAATTGATTGAGAATAGAAGTCATAATATATTGGTGAACATTTAACGTTTCATGATATGCACTGAATATGTTAGTATTTTGGCTTTTTATATTGAAAACATTTCGCTGAGTTATAAAATATGTGAAGAAAAAATGTGAAATGGCAGGTTAGGATCATGAGCAAAATACTGTGACATTAAAATGTTAACCTGAAAAAGGCACCACCGATGAATGGTTCAAAGTCATTATATGCAAATGAAAGATAGGATCGTTTGACACAACACCTTGCTGTTTGTCAGGGTGAACGAGGCTCTTTTTAATCTGCATATTAATACATGCTGATTAGACAGGAAGGGGGGCATGAAAAGAGAGAGAGATTACAATAGGTGAGGAGGACAGCTCTGATTAATCATTTGAGATTTGTTTTTTCGACCAGTCCTGGCACATCTGGATTACAATTGCGTCTCTGAGCCCCCTCTCCTTCCCCAGTGATAGAAATGGTTGGTTGGACACTTAATCATGACCCATGTCATCATTATGAGAAACACCCGAGAGAGCTGTGGTCTCAGTGATTAGATCTGAAAGCGAATCACAGTCCACAATGACAACCCACCAGTAAGTGATATGGACACAGAGGTGGACAAGTAGGGCATACTTGCGCAGGGAAGCAATAATTTTAAGCCTGGATTAATTTCCTTCACTTGCACTTGCAAAATGCTCTTCTTCATGCATACATAGTTTGCCATGTTTAGCTTGCCCTCTCTTTCTGTCCCCTATTCCCTTTTCAATCCCCCCTCCACCGCCTACCCCCATCCACTCGCCTTCTGCCCTCAACCCCTGTCCCCTCTCTTTCTGCTCCTACCCTTTTCCTCTTTCCTTCTGGCCTCTACCCCATTCTCCCAACTGGTCAGCCAGGATGATGCACAGTATGTGCAGTGCAGTATTGCAGAATGAAAATAGCCCGGATGACGGTCGCTATATCCCAAGCACGGAGGCTTCTGCGCGTTCTGCCCACGCGCTACCCGGCCCTTTTCCGCTCGCCACGGACACTCAGAATCTCCGCCTGGTTCTTCTCTGCAGAGGACGGCCCGTGGAGTGCATCCAAAGTGCAGGATGCTGTTTGAACCCGGGAGCACAGGCCTCTGTGGGCCAAATGATTTAGTGAGGCGGGGAATTGAGAGCAAAGGAAGTGGATCCCTTCGCCCGCCTCATATCGATAACCGATCTTTTCGCTGCTTTTCTTGTTCCGGTCATTTCTGCGGTCCATTTCTCTACCTCTCTGATTGCGGGTTCACATGTAGGGATGTGACACTCCACTATTGCAGCATTCCTCATTATCTGTCTACGCTGAACGAGCACCCCAGGATTTAAGTGCTCTCGAAATGCAGGCTTTCGGTTATTGCTGAGTCTTGGATATGTTGGCACATCCATATGACTGTTATCACACTATTTAGATTTGCATCGGTGCAAAATACATTTTAATGTATTTCATATACAAAAATAAAATAAAATAAATGAATGGCCCATATGCTGTACCATGATGTGCCAGCCGATATTAGCATTTTAATGCTTTCTAATCCTACTTTCCTCACTTTAGGGCATGTACTCACACAGATGTTTAAAGCCCGACAGGATCCACAGATGAGCAGTCAAGCCTGTTTGTTTGTTTGTTCGGTCTAATATTGAGGATCAACATGATCAGAGTTAGTGCACGAAAAAAGAGAAGCAAACTCAGATGAACTTTCATACTTTTGCCCCTCCTCCTTCAACTATAAATAAAGTTATAAAATAAAGTAATGAAATGAATACACTGTTAAATCAGCACGTGTTATATAAACAGGGAAAACATAATAGAGAAAGGTCCCAGCCAGGATTTGAACTGAGGACCTTCCTGCTTTGAGGTGATACTGCTATCCTTTGTACCACCATGCCAACCAGTCGTGAAAATATGCATATTTTTAATGTTTTACAATGTATAGTTTTTTAAATAAAGGCCAGACAGTTATGTCCCCAACAGGCGGAAAAACTAATTTCTAGGAAAGGCAGCTTAGGAAAAGAAAGACATGTATTTAAATTTATATAACTACGCTGCTAAGCTCTGTGTGTGTGTGTGTGTGTGTGTAATAGATTGGGTAATAGATTCTAATACCATTATGATTATTAATATTATTCCATAGTGACATGGATAAAATGTGGACTTTGACCTGTCATTATTAACACTGTGTCTTTATTTCTCAGGGCACTTCAAGCTGATAATTGAATGCTGATTATCCATGGACGGCACGTACGTAAGCCATCCTTCAGAACTGTGACCCTGACTAAGGTGGGAGAACAATATTCCTCATTCCACATTACCAAGAGGTGAACACGAGGAGGATTACCATCCAGCGGAAACATAAACACAGTATTGTACTTGTACACCCTCTCATTTAACAGAAATTGAAAGACATATTCCGGTAGCATTAGACTATTTATAATGATGCTCTGTAGCTTAGTTACAGTGCTGTGACTATAATTGCACAGTGACATCACCTCCTGCTGCAAGCTGGGCAGCCCAATATACATTTCATAATGTACTTGTAATGGATGTGCTTAATTAATATATAATTAATTAATGTATGTATTCATAATTAATTAATGAATTGAGGGATATTCTCAGATATTTACATAACAAATTACCATTCCAGGGTCTAGCTTGACTTGTTTCAGTCACAGCCAGATGATCATTTTCTCCTTCTAAACAACTACTGTATGACTTAGCATATAAATGCTGATTAGCGGCTGTTCAATTAAAGTAGCTTTTAGTCAAGATATGAAACTCACTTAGAAACCGAGTGACATTTGGAACATTTCATCCTATTAACAGACAATGCATTACCTGCTCATTTATAATTAAGGGAATAAACTCTTAAGTAGCAAGAGTGAATAAAGAGCATTTTAGCATTCTGTGTGTAACAGGTGCTCATTTGCAGTTATGTATGACTAAACCCATTGACCCTGTTTTCTGGGAGATTAGTAACTCTAAGAGGCTTTCAAATAAGACATATTCCGCAAACCAAACAAAAAAATCCAAGAAAATGGAAGGTGAACAATTATAGTCTTGATCAGGCTTTCCATTTAAAAGGTTCTGATAATTTAGTATAATGTAATAAGCCTGCAAATTTGATGTACAATACCATTTATACTGTTCAACTGCAAAGGCCCTCGTTCCAGCTGCTCACCAGAGTGTCTAGGAAAAGTGAATTCTGCGTTTTTGGACGTGCGCTCTCTTCTCCACCAATGAGCCTCCTGGGACGGTGGGAGGTGTGACCCAGAACAGTGCTCTGCGGCCCGACTTGGCCCAGAATGGCCTTGTCTTCCTGACAGAATGAACCGGTAGCCGGTCTTTCTGTTCCCTGCTGCTGGTCCCTTTCTGGAGGTGAGTCAACAGAACCAACGAGCAAAGGGAGGGAAAAAAGCAAGGAGAAGAGGAGAGCTTGCCAGGGACGTAACTCATAACACATGTACCATAACTTACAGGAGATAGATGGGCCATACAACAGTGTGTCCAATTGTGATGGCTCCCTCCCAGCATGTTACAAAGTCTGACTAGACAGGCGCGTTTGTTAAAACAAGCGAGCCAGATCCTCCTGGAAAAGGGTGGTGCTCCATAAACCCTGGGTCAAATTGAATGTCAAGGTTCTACAGTTCCTGTCCAGGGTGCTCCTTTAAGAGTAGCCCAAAGCTGAACATACATTTTGAACATACACAACATATAATTGACTCAATTTAGTAGCCATATATTAATGAATTATGTGAATCATGAGAGAGGTATTATTATTATTATTATTAGTTTATTATTAGTAGTAGCAGTAGTATAAGTAGTAGTAGCACAGGGGAAATGGGCAGGGGAGCAGAAGGAGAGGGGAGGTTGGTAGGGTTAAAGTATTCTTAAAGCTAAATACTGCATTAATCATGCACACAACCCTAGTTGCAGTGTACATGCATTTCTTTGACATGCCCAACAAATATTTCCATTCCATATCTGAGCCTACATCAAGAATGGCTGGTTTTGAGAAAATGTTTTAACTCATTAAATAGGTTGTGGGGTTTTGAGGTAGGCTACATATAAAAATTCCACACAGTGAAATGTTCAGCAATAATTCAGCCCAAAAATAGTTAGCACGAGTGAAAAAGGAATAAAGGTACTCTATCACAGTAGAATGTACTCTATCAGACTTAATTTAGCCGCAAACATTTTGCTGTGTAAGAATTATCGGCATTTTCAGAGGAAATGTTTTTGCTTTTAGTAACGGCAGTTGCTAAATAATACAGTGTGTTTGGGAGCCCGGGCTGCAGTAGAAAGTAGAACAGACAGCCAAAGTGTTCCAATGTGGAACGCGAAAGGGCTGAGTAACCCTGAGAGGTGAGGGAGTCGCGGTCGCGTGGTGTAATTAATCACCCGCGGTAAAGAACCTGGACAACTCTGCGCCCTGTTTCCTGCCGTCTGAACTCCAGCCACGCTCACAGCCGGCCATACCGCTGCTCTCACCTCACCAGGCTATTCAGCTGCATCACTTTTCAACAGTTAAATGTGGGTCTCTCAAGATCATGGAAACACACACACACATACACACACACGCACATGCATGCACATACATACACACATACACAAAAAAACACCAAAATTTACTGCACTATTTATGCATATTTTCTTGCATATTTTTACTTTTATTACATTGCATTGCACACGCGAGCGCATCAGCCCACCAAGTGATGTTCAGAGTGCAGACTTCATAAATGCACTTCCATGCATTTCCTTTGATGGAGCCATCAGCCATAAACCCTGCTGAGTCAGTCTATGAAGTTTTACCACAGACTGTTCGATGCAACTGATAATCACTTCCTGTCAGAGGTCCCAGTTGGAAATAGTTTCTGGTGCCAGTACCGTACATAATGTCCATTGCCAAAGTGAATAGAATTTTAATGTTTTGTCTTTGGTTGTTAGGAGACAGAACATTTTAATGTTAAGATAATGGAAGAGAACATCTTGAGGATCTGTATAACGTTCTGTGATTTTACTGAATAATGCCTCAAACTGTTTGGCCCTTTAAACCATCATCACATTCTGTGTATGAGTGCATGTGTGTGTGTGTGTGTGTGCGTGCATGGGTGTATGTAAATGGCAGACAATACAAGAACTGGGTCATTTCTGAGGGACTGAATACCAAATATAGTTTAGGGGGATCACTGAACTAGTATCTGCTGCATTAACAGGAAAGAAGGTAAGTGTTTGAGTCAGCCATCTGTGCTTGATTCCATGTGAGGGGTAAAGGTGAAAGCATGAACTGGGATTTTAAAGCAGAATCTCCAAAGTCACTTGTGTGACACGTCTGCAGCTTGTGTAAGGCCACCAAGCCTTGAGGATCAACTCAAAAATGACAGACAGGCATAGAAAGCTAAAAATACAATCGGCCGCAGTGTCACCGTTCCCATTCCATCATTATGGTGGCATATTCGTGACTCTGACAAGGTAATGAGACATGCTGAAAAACTGAATCATTGAGCAGTTACCTCGCATAAGAGCCCAGCGACGCTAATGAGTACATTCAGCATGGCACTTCTGGCAGACAGAAGATTTTTTGCATGTACAGATAGCTGCATTAGCAATTAGTTCAAGCCTCCAAGTGTTACTATGTTAGAAAGAATTTGTTGCAAAAGAGGACATAAAGATTTGTTAATCCAGCACCTCATATCAAAGGGCAATGTTAACACTATGAATTATTATAAAAAAACAGAACTACTTATTTACTTTTAATATGTACTACATTTCTAAAAGTATGTGGATACACATATGTTCTTGCTAAACATGTCATTCCAAAGCCATGGGCATTAATATGGAGATGGACCCCCCCCCCCCCCCCCCCTTTGCTGCTGGAACAGCCTCCACTCTACTGGGACGGCTTTCCAGAAGAATTTGGAACATGGTTGCTGGGATTCACTTTCATTCAGCCACGAGAGCATTAGTGAGGTTGGGCACTAACATTGGGCGTGAGGCCTGGCTTGCAGTCGGCATTCCAATTTATCCCAAAGGTGTTTGATGAGGTAGAGGTCAGGGCTCTGTGCAGGCCAGTCACATTCTTCCCCAACAAACTCAGCAAGCCATTTCTTTATAAACCTTGCGATGTGCACAAGGGCGTTGTCATGCTAAAACAGGAAAGGGACTTTCCCAAACTGTCACCACAAAGTTGGAAGCACACAATTCTCTAGAATGTCATTGTATGCTGTAGCATTAAAATTTCCCTTCACTGGAACTACGGGGCCTAGACCCAACCATGAAAAACAGCCCCAGACCACTATTCCTCCTCTGCCAAACTTTACGGCTGGCACTATTTGGGCCAGTACAGTTGACACTATGGATTCCGCCAAACCCAGATTCGTCCACCAGACTGCCAGATAGTGAAGCATGATTCATCACTCAAGAGCACAATTTTCCACTGCTCCAGATGTCATCCTCCACTCTCCCCCAACAATACAGTATCGGTTCCCACCCCTTTGCACCTTCAAAATATGGAGTGAGTGAAACATGCTTTCACTCTGTAGTGCAGCAGCACTTAAGAAAGCGTCTATGACTGTTCAGAGGCAGTATAATTAGCTAGCTATTCACCATTCTGGCTGCTTAATTAGTGGGATTTTTCATTTTAAGAATATAGGCTCAAGGTGCTCATTAAGTCATGTTTTTGGGACACATACATTAAATGTTTTGTATCGAAATCAGAGGTAGACGTATGTTCACAGCCGGAATGGAATTAAATAGTTATCTGTACAATGGCAGAGCACGAGGAAATGTGGAATGAGATTGATTAGAGAGGTAAAGATGATAGCGTAGAAGTGTTTGGCAATTATGAAACAGCACTGGTACAAAGACATAGATTCAAGGGCACTGCTTATGGGGAAATGAGACAGGGGAAATGGCTTTCAAAGTCGCTTTTAATCTGACAGGAGAGTGTCTGATTTAAAAGTGGTTTGTGAGGACTCCCTAGCTGCATACAAAAAATGTCCCTGACCCTGAGTCGCATCAACCTGTTTCATCTTTCAGTTTTGGCCTTCTTCTCAGGAACAATTCTACCTGAGTCAGCGTAAATCTGGTCCCCATTCCCCTTACACCGACTACATGAGGGGGGTTATAATGGCTGCTTCTCAACACTACGTAGTGAACCTACTTTTCCTTCAGGTCCAACCCCCCCACCCCATGCACCGAGGGGCTGTCTGTCAGTGTGCTTTAAACCTCCATCTGTTCGAATGTTCTCCATTTCGACGGAAGAGACTCTTGGCCAGGAATCCCTGTCCCTTCTGCCCAGCTGTCTCTGTCACTGGCAAAAACCCTGCTTTGATCTGAGTCAGAGAAAGTACTGGAACATTAGTAAGTGATAAATTCCCCATCAGCCCCAGGTGAGGCCATGCAACAAATAATAATAATTATTATTATTATTTTCATCTTGATATTTGGCAAATGTTCATATCTCACATGGATGTTGACACAATAATCAACTTGACCTTTCATACTGCAAAAATCACGTTTTTTGTGATAGTTTCTTTGGTCATTTATATTTTAAATGTAAGGTTTCTAAACATTTAGTTTTCTTGAACCAGCAGCTGTGAATCTCTTACTACCACAAAATTGCTGTTTTGCAGGAGTTTTTGGCCCCCAAAAAACAGGAGATCTTACAAGGACATTAGCTTTCCAGCTTAAATCCAAAGGAATTATGGGTCCCCACCATGTGACTTCTGTTGCCAGACAAAAGACGGTTCTTAATCTTTTCAGAGAAGATAAATGTGCCGATTCCCAGTGTGATTGCAAGGGAAGACAGCGGTACTGTAGTATCCAGAAATGAGACACTCAGAGGAATAACAAAACAATGGATTCATATATTAACCTATATCCCTTTTTTATCATTTTTCAAACCCCAAATCGAGACACAAAACTGGTCATCTGATTCATTGTTTTAAATTGCATCTGAGCCTCCAAGCTCTCGTAATTAGCCTCGGCATCTAAAAATAAACAGCTCATCCATCTGAGCCTGATCCAACCTGCCCAGCGCTCAGTGACTATGACCTTACCCGCCAGGCGACTGCCTGTCCCTCCTCACAGGTACTGATCCACAATTAACCTTGCAGCCAAGGTGACCATCCTGAGACGTGCCCACCTGCACAGTCAGGTATAACCCTGCCTTCACACTCACCCCCCCGGACCCTTTACAGTGCTGAGGCTCTCAGAGTCCCGGGAGGGGACCTTGCCGATTGGTGGCACGGTTGCCAGGGAGACCCGCGGAGGGTATTCGGCTTCGTTGTCTTTGTGTGCGCAGGTGTGTATTTTTACAATGCCATTACTGTGGTCCCACTGCCGGGTCCCTGGGGGGGAGCGGGGTGGGGGGTGGGAGGGTTCGGGGGGTGCGGCGGGGTGGTTTAGGGCGGTGGGATGCATTTGTTCACAGCTGGGAAGAGGACGCCGCGACACATTTGAGGGAGGGATGATAAACGACAGAGACGGAGACGGCGCCGTGTCGGACAGCCCTCAGCGGGACGCGAACGCTCCCGCCGCCACGTGTGTCCGCCTAGACCGAAAACGCCCTTCAGGACCAACCTGCAGCATGGCGCGAACGCATCAGCGTGGTTCTAATTGCCATGCTTCTGCCAAGTGCTGGAAAACAGAAGACCCAGGAGAGAATATAGAGGCAATAAAGACAAGGAAAAGAGGCCACAGAACGCAATGTATAATGTAGCAACCTCAGCATATCGCATTGTGATAATTATAATGGGAGAAATGCCCCCCCACCCCCCCAAACGGCCATCTCCCCACCTAACCCCCCCCGTCTGTAAAGGCATAACCTACAGGCCCACCTGGCCATATTCTCGGAACCCACTGAAGACATTAATGATAAATATTTTCTCAGCGGTTTCTTATATCCCAGACCAATTTAAAATAATTGGGCCTATTATCAGATCTCAAATGTACAGGATTTTCTGCAAATACCACCCTGGGGATTCGGCAGAGGTCTTGCTGATGTTGACAGGAAAGGAAAGGTAAAAAATCTGCGGAGGCATCACACCCGGGAGTTGCTACATAGTGTTTACAGCTTCAATAACTAAACAATATGACCCGGGACCGGCCTAAGGATCCAGCTCATAACGAGCACGGGAAATTAAATTTGCTGAGTACGGGTCATTGCGTCGGGGAATACTGTCGACAGCATTTCCTCAGAAAAGTAATTGCATCGCAATTGGAACGAGTACCTTTCAAAGAAAAAGAAAAAAAAAAACCCTTGTCTTGCTTCGATTACCATGCAAAAATGTGAATGGGCAAAAAAAAACAAAAACAAAGATCGGTAGGTCGAGCCAAAACATTAAATGTGTTATCGCTGTTAAAAAGCAGTCACACTAAAAATGGACAGGCTGTCCGCACCAAAATCCTCCAACACTCCGAGGGTTGAATAGTAAAACCGATGTGTGAATTGGGGCAGATAAACTCGAAATTAGCAGATGGAAAATGGGTTGTCATTTGATGTCCTTCTTAAATTATGTAAAGCCCGTTCTCGCAGAACACACTCTGTGTCTCTAACTGGAGATTGCAAATGAAATATCTAAGGGCTTTTTAGAACCGCCCCACATTCGTTTCCATTTAAAAACTCTCAACCGCCCAACACAGGAAAGGGAGTGATTCGGAGCCAGGGCATCCATCAGCAGCCTGGATGGATATGAGGAGATGTGAAAGCTACTATACAGCCCTACCAGATTTCACTGTACAGTATGAGCAGAGCATCCATGCTCCAAGGTTTACGCAAGTCTGTGTGTGTGTGTGTGTGTGTGTGTGTGCATGCATGTGTATGTGTGTGTGCATGTATACATGTGTGCTTGTGTATATCTAATTTATTAATTTTATGTATTTATTTATTTTGGGTAGGGTGCTTCCTCAGCTCCAAAAATCAGTATATTCTGCATGCATGTGTACATTTATATGTATATGCGAGTGGGTCTCTGAGCATTTGAGTGTGCGGGTCCATGCGCGCATATACATGCCGACACAAACGGATGAACGCGTGTTCTACTGGCTCTGCCACGATAGCGAAACAAGCGTGAACGCGTAAGGTGTTCAGATCCTGTGTCCTCCACGCTGCTGTCACATCGCATCCGCCTTTTCGGCGCAGGCATTTTAAATCCCCTTTTAAATCGTTTCTCTTTTCTCGCCTCCGCCCGTTGCTGCCTATCGCCGGCGACTGCGGAATAACCGGCCGCGTCAGCAGAAAGAGGGCCCGCTTCGAGCCGTCTGGCTCCTGTGCCGGTTTGACGGGAGACGTGTTCTTTCTCCGGCTGAGTTAACCGAAGCGGACAGCCTGTCCTCTCATGAGTCACGCCGTGATTGGCGGGCGAGCGGGCGGAATTACTGCACCACGCTCTCGGCTTATTTAGCCTTTTGTCTGCAACTAATGTTGCATTTCCCTTCCAGAAGTATGCGCCATGTAATAGGAAAGGAAAGGTATTTATATACTCAAACGGGTCCAGCTTTAGGAATCATAACACGTTAACAAAAGCACAGTTTATTGCCTCACATAAGAAAACCTGTACCTCATTTTAATTGTACTTGATTTGCCAAAAGCTGGTTTAGTAACTGTTGTCTTTTGTTCAGATTTGCAAAACAAATAATAAATAAGGGGGTAGTGAGACATTGGGATGCTTGCAGTAAACAGGCCAGAAAAAAAAGTAGTTTGGCAAACCCATGTGGCTCTGATCTACGCTTTTCCACCAATTTGAAAATGCTAATGACTTGGATTCAATCATCATTTGTTTTCCTTTTCGAAATAGTTTGGCAAGGTCAGCAATCACCAAAAGAACCTCACCAAACTTTTTTTTTTTTTGATGGGAAAAAAAGCAACATTTGCATTTTTTGTTAAGGACACATGTTATTGAATGCAGGCCAGCTCCTCTAAGTCACACATGATTTGTTTGTAAGCGTAAACCACATGTTTACAGAGGTTGAGGAAATAACTGCTATGTATTGATATAGTGAATGATGAAAAAGGAGCGATTGCCTTGTTAACAGTCATGTTGGTCATGCTCTGTCAAGGGTACACTTGTGAAAATCACGTCTAATTGAGGTTTCTTTCGCCTTTTTGCTTTTCGCACATTTCTTTTCTTAACTTCACCGAAGAATAACACGGTCTAGGGTTTGGTGGGTGGAGGGGAGTGAATGTGTCACAGAAATTAATTACTGTGTTATTGATCTGAAACTATGAGCAAGCACTGGATTAAATGCAGTGTGGATCTTTACTCCTTAAAGCTATCTCTTCATTAAAAACAGACCTTTTTTTCTCTCTAGAGAGTGTGTATGTGACAGTCCAGGGAGATATGACTATATTTATGCCATCTTTTTTCATTTTTTCAAAAATGTCCCGCTGAATAGTTTGCAAAATACTTCTTTGGATATGACAGCAGGGTTATGTCAAAGCCCAAGACATCACCCACATGTGGCATCTGTTATGGTTTTTTGTTGTGGCGTCTTTCAAATCTGCATCCCAGTGCCTTCGTCACGTAGTTCTGCATTTGTTGGCATGTTACCATGACAACAAATCCCATTGAGTTTATGGGGGTAGTTCCACCCAGAATCCCTTTTGATAATTTATTTGTTTATTCAGAGGCCAGGAGCTCAGCATAGCATGTTTTTTTCATTCAGAGGCTGGCACTGAGGAATGACATCAGCTGGATTTTGGATGGCTCTCATAGGTGTGGTATTCCTGCAATAGCTCTAAAAAAGAACATTTAATTTTACAGTTCCAGTTCCTGAGTCTTGAATGGGGAGTAAGTAATTGTCAGCTAAGCCAGCCATGTTCCTGTGCAAACATTGAAGAATATTTTCTGATGACAGTTAAATCTGCAAGGCCTCTCAAATCTATCAGATTCACGGCACACTATTACCATAGAAATAATGGCTAACTTAAGCAGCACACTGTGGCTTCACAGAGTTACATTCAGGGGAATTTATCCATGAGCACGTTGAGTACAAAGAATGTTAAGACAATTACTGGGAAGAAAATAAAAAATGAACATTTTTTCCTGACTTGACATGCCCTCCTCTAAATTACCTGCAAGTCTGCTTACTGAAGCTACTCTGCAATTTTCAACAAGCTCTTCCACCCACACCAACATCCCTCTGCTGCATCAAAGATGTGATTAATCACAATTTTCTAAAAACAGCAGCCAAATGTATTTATTTAGTTATTCTTTTGCATGGAGCTCGTTCACCCAATGGTTATGGTTTATTCTATCCTGATCATAGACAGCTCAGTGCAATGTCAGGTTTTCCAAAGGATGCTGTTTGCTAATGTTATCCATATCCTTTTGATTGGATGCCATTACCTCTGAGGAAACAATATGTTTGTTTTTTTTCCAGCCCCGAAGTGATTTGAATCTTCTTTGATGGGGGATATAGAAGAGGGAATAGACTGCACAAATCCTTAAATGTGACCGGGTAAAGAGTTTTAGCCACATTTCTACACTTTAACGCTATACAGCAAAACAAATTATTGCTTACCATGAAGCTCTGTCTGCTTGTCATGCATCATCTAATGATATGATCTATATTATTTGATGTGCATCTTTTGTTTAAGGACCAGTCTGCCATTTGCTGCAGTAAAAACTGTAACATTTTTGTATTAATACATCCTTGGGCATTGCATAATTGAACCAGCATGTAAAAGATCAACAAAAGCTTTCCCCATGCCAGGCATTTTAAGTGAAAACAACAAAACCCAAAAAGATGTAATTTATTTTTTATTTTTTTCTACTTGACCATTGTTCTGACCAGGCTTTCTAGATCACATATCTTATGTGGGTACATTTCAGACAGCATATTTTCACCACAGGGGAAGTCAGTGGGTTGGTAAAGATTAAAAAAAAAAAAACAATGTGTACCAAGGAGAATGTTAAGATGAGGTTGGCTTAGAAACAAATCACTCTGAAAACAATAAACAAGCCTTTAGATGGACATTCTGGCAGAAGAGGCAGAACGTATCCATCTTCTGGAGATTTGCTCAGCAAACGTTCCAATGCTTGGTTACTCATAGAATCATGATGTTGATCATGATCTCATGTAGATGGCTTTGTGTAGCTAGCCAGTGATTCTATGATAGAGCCAAGCTGTGATTTCAGCATGTGAAAGTATAATAAACAAAGAAATGCACTTATTTGCAAGTGTGTGTGGGCTGGATTTAATCAACACTTGTCCTTATAATTGACTAACAGTTGTTTCAGTTGTATTTTTTCCCTTTACAAACACGGTTCAGGGTAGTTCGATTTGTTTGATGCTGAACTTGCCAAACTATGGACCAGATTTACTTCTGCAACTAGTTTCAGGTGCGGATATGACGCATTCTCCCCCAGGAACATGCGTCTTATGTATCAAACAGGCGCTCGGGGCTGGAAGTGCAGTATGTGTGTCATTTACAAGAGTCATCATCACAAGGTGTGCGTCTCTCCTTAATGCCTATGCATCAAAGGGATGATCGCACAGATAAAGGGTGGAGATATTCTATGTATGACAGGAAAATACATTATATTGGTTTAATATGCATATGTTTTGGTCTGTCAATGACACATCTATTGGTTTGTCACTTACGCATCTGTCAGTTTGTCATGTACATATACATTGGTTTGTCATTGGTGGTCATGTCTGTGTTGATTGTCATGTATAATGGCTTGCTTTAAATATATATTGGTTTTATGTACACACATATTGGTTAGTCATTCATGTATCAGGGTTAAAACAGACATGAATCAATATTTGCTGCCACATAATTCATTAGGCTCTTACTGAAAGAAATGATTAATTTTCTACTGAAAGAAAGAAACACTTAAATCTACTATTCATATAATAAAAACAAACCATGATGGGGGGAATTCATGTCTCATAAACACCTATCTCAATAACAGCATGAGTGTTGTATTGGCAGTTATTCTGGTATTTTGTATTATACAGTTTTTTGTTGTCTGGTTCCGCACAGTGAACAGTAAATCCTTTGAAATGCATGAGGTGGCCTGCGAGTATGTATTTGTGGTAGTCCTGTGAAGGTCTCTCACCTCTAAATGGAACCTGTCGCGATGATGATAATAGTTCTTTAATTGTTGTTTTGGTTGTGATTTCGGACCATAAACCTGTCAGACGACTCTGATTAAATGGGCTATTAAACCTGGAGAAAATTACCTGTGTCAGTGAGTTCCCAGGGCCGAAGAGGGGGTCAGCTGACCCCCTTCCCCCCGCCGCTATCCCACGTCCACATCTTTTACCATTAAAGTCACATTGTCCTAAATGTTTCAATAAGGATAAGCAAGGAACAAAGCACCGATGGCAACACTTTTATTGAATTGTTTTGTTTGATGCCTTGGAACAACTTTCCTGTATAGAGCCTTTTTCCAGGAATGTAGTGGAACACATTTTAAACACCAGCATTCTTTTTTTCCCCCCCCTTCTGCCATATAAATCTTGCTTTGTAACCTCTAAGAGGCCAGAAGGGTTATTGCACAAAAAAAAAAAAACTAGATGGAATTGATAGGAAATGTTATTCTGTATTTTTTCTTCCTTTCTACTATTAGTATCTATTAAGATTGTGTCCTCTACATTCAAGAAAATAAATAAATAAATAAATAAATAAATAAAGGAAATTAACTGCAGTTAAATATTACATTGTTTCCTTCTTCAGTTGAAATGATATAAAAATAATAAGTCCTTCTCTTCATCCATTAATACTCCTTGGCGTCCAAGGTTCGGTATAATTAAAAGCTATTAAATTGATGCTTGCTTCTTGCCAGCAATAAATATTGTCATGGAACAGGAGGACTGCAATATTATTCCCATCTTTCAATGCCTGTGTTGCGACTACTATGAAATCAGGAATGATAATGCTGCAGGATGGGAATGCACAACATCAACGGCAATTAAAAAAGAAGTCATTTATTTAGTTCTTAACTTTGAGAAACTGCGTCTCTTTGAGTGTCTATGAAAAACCCACACAATTTAGAAATTCCTTTGTGATTTTTACTGTTGAAGCCACCTACAGCGCCCAGAATCCTTTGCTCTGTCACTTTATCTAAATCTGCAGATCACAAAGGAGATTGTTTGGTGGTTGTTTTTTGAAAACCTTTAGATCCCTTTAGGGATTGATGCTTGAAGCCCATATCAAAGGCTTGACAAAAATATGAGCATTTTTTTGCACGTAGGTATATGTGGATAGGCAGAGAGATATATGAAACATAAATATTTTTGCATATTAACTGTTATGCTATACCTGAATGTCAGAAGAGCTGTGCTTCACCTATCCATAGAGTTTAAATGGGCAGTCCTATCTCAATTTGGCTCCATTAAAACATAAATGAGCGTCATTAGGAGCTCTAGTGGAAAAAGACCCAAGGAACTGACCTGCTCATCCCTGAGGTAGCATATCTCTGTAATATTACACTACTCTCCAGCTACACCTACTCTCTTATACAAATGGGCTTCACAAAGTGTACAATTTGTACAATTTGATTTCCATGTACTAGACCAAAAGAAACATATTCACTCTGAGGTATATGAATGAACTTTAGTGATTCAACCCTTTGCTCTCAAAGGATAACTTTTAACGTAACATATAAAATAGAATACTTTTATCTTTATCAAAAGGCAACTTTTTGCTTTTAATCTGCACTTTCATTAAAAATGCAATATTTATAAAAGTTTTGACTCATTGATTTGCATTGTTTACTGTTTCTTTTATGTCTGTAATAAAGGCACAGCGTCTATGTGCCGTATAGCAGTGACAGGCTTTGTACCAGGATAACACTGTCCTTTTGATATTAGCTTTGATATTATCTCTTGTCAATGCTGTGAAATATGTTACTATTGGGAGCTGGTTATATACAGTAGCCTGATGCATATTAGAGAAATACTTAACCCCTTTTGTGGGGAAAAAAATCCACAGTGTCTACCCTGCTTATTAATTTGAATATCATTAGTTAAATATCTGAGCGATAGCAATGAATGGGGAGCCCTAGGATAAATCTCTTCATTAGAATATTTAGCATTTTTACTTAGTCAAATAAAATGGCAACGAGTGAGGTAGACATCTACCATTAATCTTAAATAATGTACCTCTTTCATGGTTTAAGATTTAAGTTTTTTTTTTTTTTGAATGCTCTGTGCTAATTGTTTATAATGCCTGTCAAACATTTCTCACAGTGATACCCATATTCCTTAAATGCAGTAGGTCTATTTCTTTCTTTCTTACTTTATTTTTCTTTGGACACTCATATTGCATGTGGTATGTGGTATAGCCATCTGACATAGTGGCGGTTTTAGACTCAGCACATGCTCCCTCAAACGATTTAAAGGTTTAAAAATGTTGACATTTTGGGGGCCATTTTATTGTAGGTGAAATCCAAAGCCAAATTGTCAGAGGCATGCTCTGTGTCCCATGTGATGTCTAACAAGAGGGCACAGATTACATGAGATTCATCTTCTCTAGATATATTTTTGTGAAACTGCAGATCAGGCTTTTGATTTTGATTTGATTTGACAATTAAAATATAAAACAGAAACAGAAGAGATTTAAAAAACAGTGAAAGAGTGCAGGGAGAGGCAAGAAACCCAAGGGGCTTATACATGGCCTCGCCCTAAATAAAACCACAACAACAAAAACATACAAAAATAGACAGAGCATAAAGAAATAAGAAATATTGTTTGCTAAATATAGGATAAGATACAACAAACAAAAGAAAAATAATAAAATACATGTGTGTGTGTGAACGTGTATGTGTATGTTAGATTCCTACTTCACCGGAAGAGTGTGAGTGTGAAAATGGGGATAAAAATATAAAAACATACATTGTTTTATTACACAGCATTTTGAAGCAGGGAGGTTTGCACAATTACTCCTGGTTTCAATTTCTTTTGCTTTTCAGTTCTGTGGCGCTTGAAATGAGAGGAGCAGTATCCGTTTTACTGTAATTAGACATGCATTCAGTTTTTTCTCAGTTGGTTTGGCACATGAAGCCAAACAAAAGGCCATGCCCTCCACACAGCCATTGAAACAGACTTCTACTCTTCAAAACTGACTGAACTCAAAATCAGTGTTTTTTTTCTTCTTTTTTTAGCTATCTTTGTACAAAAATGTGTCTACACAAAAGGTGATGTCATGATACATCAATGTTTTACTTGAGCTATTCGTCACATCTTGAGTAGATTATGGCATATATGAAACGTTTTCATGCGCAAAGCCTTTCAGTTGCCTGTAGTTTAGATATTGAATATTTATATATTAAATCACAAATGAACGCAAAGAAATGTGCTGTTTTATCAATAATTTTATCATCTATCCACTCATTCGGATAAGGCCAGTATATTTCATTGATATCCAATGGATGTTCTCTCTGACCATGGATCTTAGCACACATCTGCTATATTGTGTCCACAGGCTTATTCTGAGCTAACACCCTCAGAGCTAATTCCAGAACTTTGCAAGTGTCTGTATGGGGGCCACCAGAAAAGTGTAAGAATAACACTTGCTAAAACGTTGACTATAGAACACAACGACGGGGTAACTTTACCAACACTTATAGTGTAAGATATTACACAGATTTGTGTCAAAATAATCAAGCAAAACATTTTTGATTGAGAGCAAATAAATAAAAAATTGCAATGAAAAATATAGATCCCAAGAGAAAAACCTGAGTTGCAACAGAAAGGAAAAATACTGGAAGGAGTTTTTTTTCCTACGTCTATGCAAAATATCTGTTTTGTTTTACACTTGATACAATGTTTTGTTTGATACTTTTGACACAAATCTGATTCTATAGCAGAGCAGCGGTAAGCAACGTAGCCGCAACATCCTCCCAATGGGCATACTACCTCCACGCTACGAACACAGCTACCTCCCACAGGCGGAAAGCGACGGAACGCCTACCTCGGCCCTGTGTGGCTTTTCACATTGTGCTGTCTGGGTCTTAATCGGCTACTTAAGCCAGGTGGCCTTTATCATTCGAAATTTAACACCAGAACGCTCACTCTGAAACCCTCAACACGAGAATTGTGACGCCGGCAGATTTGCTGTATGATCACTCCTTAGCCCTCTAGGCCTCTCTGCTCTTGGGGGATGAGGTCATCGTACAGAAGTCTTGCTGTGTTGAAGGGTCCCAAGACAACATTATGGGCCACTACAGTAAAATGTTCTGTGCTAATCTTACAGAGTAAATCCGGTCTCTTTTGGACTCATATAAACTCTGTCGCAGTTGAAATAACACTGGACAGTTTACTCAGTTTCTGGAAATGGCTCCACGTGTTGTTATAGTGCCTCCATGTTGCTCTGGGACTGTCACTGTGCACATACTGACTAATGATGTTTCTTCCTATCCTTCTAAACCCAGCCTCATATATAGTGCTGTGAAATAGTATTTGCTCCATTCCTTATTTCCTCTATCATTGCGTATTTGTCACACTGAATGGTTTCAGATCTTTAGACAAAATGTAGCATTAGTCAAAGCGAACCTGATATCAATATTTCACATCGCTGTGTAGGAACTATATCCCACTCTTCTTTGCAGAACTGCTTTAATTCAGACAAATTGACAGGTTTTCAAGCATGAACTGCTCATTTCAGGTCCTGCCATTACATTTTTATTGGGTGCAAGTAAGGACTTTGACTAGGCCACACCAAAACTTTCATTTTGTTTCTTTTCAGCCATTCAAATGTGGATTTTCTTTTGTGTTTTGGATCATTGTCTTGCTGCATAAGCTCTAGTTTTAGCTCACAGACAGATTACCGGATGTTTTCTTTAAGAATTTTCTGGTACATCACAAAATTAATGGTTCCTTCAATAATGGCACTCTTTTAAATGCGTCAACTAACTATTAGTAAATAAAGAAATTATGAGTTGAACTGGAATGGCACAGAATGTATTCACTCACAAGCTAAGAGGCTAACAGAATGCAAATTGATAGGTTAATCAATGCATTATATTACTGACATGAATTATTACTGTATGAAACAGTCTATTTAATTCCCCTGTTCACACATTGTTTCCAGCATTCTCCAGACAAATACCAATGTTTTGTTGAAATGTTGGTCTTTGTGCACTGGTTCAACTCCTTGTTTTATTTATGAGATATTTTTGAGAATTGAGGAATAAAGTATTGAATCCAATTACTCTTGCTGCTTTTGTGTGAACTTGCATTTCCACCGGACCTCACTAGTGCCCCCTTAAACAGCACACTTGTTCTCTAGCTTAGTCCCTCTGATTAAGCGTCTGAGGTTAAGCTATACACTGTATCCGGGGCTTGCAATGCTCAAGGCTGCAGGGAAAATTCCCAGCTGAGGTACAATCACGCAATTTTGGATGGTATCTCTTTACACTAAGTAAAAGGCGGGATTGTGTCAGTCAATTTCTAGCCAAATAAATTGGTAGGGACATCTGCTAGCCTAATAAATGCTTGCTGGCATCAGCAGTGTGGCCATAAAAATACTGCGGAGAGGGAAGAGAGAGGGGTGGGGAGGCAGGCATTAATCTGGTTATCATACTGGAGGTTGGCCAGACTGAAGGAGACTGGTTTGAAATTTGACCAGTACACCGGCAAACCCCCTGTCCTTTCCATTTGGAGCTACAAGGTTTCTGTCTCCACATTAAACATGCAAAAACATTTTAACTGACAATATTCACATATAGACAGACCCCAAAAAAGAAGGTATCTTAACTTAAACTTAACTTTGGACTGTGCAGGTTGGCCTGTTCGGAGTGTTTCTTTGAAACTAGAAATGAAACAAACAAATATGCACTCATGTCCTTCACATTTTGAGGTTTGACATCTGACCATAGTGACCAAGATAAAATGCAATATATGTTGTGTGAGATGAAAGTCACATATCTAGTTTGGACACATTCTCAATCAAGGTGTGAACAGAGTTACTGAAGTTACCAAAGTTTAATTAAGGGACTCTTCCGTTATTGTGCTTTTTTTTTACAATCATCTCCATCAGTGTCAGTGCTTAGGCTGTGCGGCTTGAAGAATGGAACAAGTTTGTCAGCAGATTGTATTGGGCTAAAATCCGCCAATTCACTTGGTATTGTTCTCAGAACAATTCTCAGAACAGTTCCAGGTGCGTTTGGAATGGTGGCATTTGTGTAGATAGCCAGTGGCTAAGCAGTCGTCACAAATTAATGGAACAATCCAAGCTTTCATATATTAATGAAGTGATAGTCAAAGCCAGGTTGCGGGCAAGATTTCAACTTTCAAGGGCTTTTGTTTGCAGGAAAATGAATGGATTTCATATGATTTCCCCCCCTTCAGCTGCAGATGATTATAATTTTTGTTTAATCAATTTTTTTTTTTTTTTTTTTGATCAGGCTCTGGCAAACGAATAGTCTTGAGATTACAACAATGTGTTCTGGGTATACCCGCAAATAAAGCACTCAGTAAATGTTCCCATAATTCCAGAATGATATGAAATATAGTTTCTAGAATAGAAATATAGTTTTTAGAAAATATTTGAAATGCATGTTTATGTGTGTTTTGATGTGATTTAAATGAGATCACACAGCATTGATATCTAGAGGAAGCTGTGAGCTGTGAGACTATCACACAGGGCAGTGTTCTCTCTTTTTCAATGTATTGATCTTTTTTTCAGCCATTTAATAACAAAATTATGGGATTAAAAACAGAGTAATGTTGCACTGCTCGGGCACTATGGCGTTTTAATCAGTTTTTGTGGTTAGAGGACTCCAGAAAGTCCACTACATCTGATAGGGTGTCACCCTAACATGGTGCTGGAGAACGACAGGGTCTGCTCCTTTCTTGTGTTCAATTTAAAATCAGCAATCAGTTTAGACTCTGTATGCAAGGTGGGCTGGGTTAACTGTGTAATCACTTGCAGTTAAATGCTACGAAACAACGGAAAAACATATGGCTGTCCAGGACCACAGTTGGGCATCCCTGTGATGAGGTACACATGTCATGTGCATACAAATACAGCTCAGCAGCCTCAACGAACATCTTCTGTAAACAGAGATTACATATTGCTAATATTTACTGCCCCCTTTACTAAAAAAGATAAACTGTACAAATAATCTTAGTGTACAAGAAAGCTGTGTCAAATTGGTGGCATATTTGAAAATGAGAATGCAAACAAACATGTTTCTCACTACAAACAAAACAAAATAACGGTTGATCTTTCAATGGAATAAATCCAGAATCCCCACGTTAGCTATAATGAATTACTATAATTGAACACAAATGTTCCGGTTGGTGGGGGCCGTCTCTGGTTCCCCCGGTAATGGAGAAAATTCGGCTTCATTACGAGGCACAGGTGACGGGGGTCTGCCGTTGTCAACCTGTGTTTTCCGCTCTTGCCCTGCAATGAGGGGAGAATTAATTGAAAATATGCAAATGGAGCCAGGTGCAGGCAACCCACACAGATGCTCCTGTTTGAAACGTAGAGCGTGCCGACGTTGCAGCTACCCCAAAGGCTCGGACCTTCACTGCGAGATACGTAGCCCAGAGAGAAAATTAAAGTTTCCTTTATTACTCTCAACAACAACACCAAGCCACAGATATGGAAACTACTTTCATTGTTTAGATTTGTGGAATTTTTAATTGCTTCACTGCATCCCTGAGAAATGTCAATGTAACAAGCAGAATTTGCAATACTATGAAAAAGAGTGGGGGGGGGGAATAACATTATTTAATAATCAGTTAATCTGCATGGATCCTACTAGTATCTAAAGCAGTCGTGTATGGGTGTATGAAAAGCACATAATTAATGAAAAAATGTATAATTATTATTTTATTATATTTTAGAAAATTGTGTTCACACATAAGATTTTTTTATTTTTTTTAATTTTAAATAGATTATACCATTTTAGTTATTTAGCTAAACTTTATCTGACCCGCAAACATACAGTGCATTAATTAGGTAAACATATGCCTGGATAGATTTGTATAATACTATATTTCTTTAATAGGCCTAATATTTGTAATGTTTGCAAATATTTGTATTTATTTATTCATAGGGTGATGGACAATTGATTATTGTGTCTCACAGGGTATCAGGAGGGTTCAGTTGGTTAGGGGTCTGTATTTCATTGTTATCTATGACCTGGTCAATCAGGCACCCACGGACTGCATGCTAAAGCTGCATATGAAAGGTCTTACTGACTCTGGGCTGTGCAAGTTGTAGTCTGCAGTATGAAAAGAAACAGCTGGTGACACCACTTGTTTTGGAGAAGAACCGTGGATGTCTCTAAAAAGCAGTAATATTAGAGTGCATAATGAATGAAATTTAAATAGCTCAGAGAAAAATAACCATGAATAATTGCAATATAGAAATAGAGTTTGACTTCTGAAAAGGCACTGATGTGTGAAGTCATTATATTCCCATCTGCCACTTCAAAAAGGAAACATCCAGCCGCACAACATTTCAATAGATTTTAAAACAGGATTTTTAGCCAACTGCATTTCCGCTGTATGTCTGCCACACAGAGAAAAGAGGTGCATCAAAAGGTTCAAATGACATAAGACCAGACTTGGGCAGATATGACCATTTGTGTAAATGGTACTGGTTTTATTGAATCGGGATGTTTAAAAAAATAATAAATAATTAAATAATTAAATTAAAATAATACATTTTTGGTATTTTTCATAAAAGGGGACATTTTCTTTCATAATTACATTTCCAAGGAGATTAACTCACAGTAACTTGTAACCAACTGTACTTTTACAGACAGCGCTGCAAGGTGGTTTTGGGATTAAGATTGTAACCAGGGGGTTACTGGTTCAAACTGGTTCCAGTTGGGGCACAGCTTGCGGCAAACTGGGGAGAACAGAGTAAAAAAAAATGAACTGAACAAATAAAAAGAAGCTGTATAAGGTCCCCATTGTGTTTTATGGGATAAAAAGTTCAATGGATTTGCAAAGTTGGCAGAGTAGCATTAGGAGAATGTAATGAATCCTTCCTAATTGAATTTGCCACCCCCCCCCCTCCCTCTTGCTTTCTTGGCTATGTTCTGTAATCTGAATCATTTTTTCTTACAATCCTCTAGACGTTCGATCACATTGTGTAAAAAAGATCCATTTGAATTAAGTTAATACGATGACAGCAAGGCCTACCTTATTTAATTCAATGTGATTCATGTGTTCTTAATGTGGATTTATGTACTGGACTTTTATTTTTTCAGTAATTTGTTCCAGGTGTCTAACCTGAATAGTGTCTGTAAATATCCAAATGTGCAAATGAACAGAGAATAAAAATGTGCATGTACGGAAGTCTCAGTAAACAGTAGCAGTAGCTCTGTAAATAATGCATAGTCCCTGGGCATAACGAAGCAGCATACATGATCCTTTAATGATTTTTTATTTTATTTTTTATTTTTAGTTTATATTTATGATTTTATAACACTACAAACTGGGGGAGGATCTTATAGCTTCGTGAATCTACAGTACCGAGGTGAAAAATATGGAGGTCACGTACAAACCGTCTGAAAAAGGTAGCAGGCCCCCTTTTGGGATTAATTAAAAACAGTGGTGGGAAGACCACGGCTTTGCCTCGGCTTGTATTTCATGCACACCGAGAGACAATTATAAATCACTTTGTGAAGTAGACGGCAAGTTTGTCATGGAGCAGGAGGGAGTTTAAGGGGGACCCTGCAGATTTATCATGCGCTGGAGGTCCCTGTCCTGTGAGCTGGGGGCTCTTATCTTTGAAGAGCCTGATTATACAGTCCTGCGCATTGGTACGTTCCCCAGGGAGAAACCACAGCCATGGTGCGCCGATACATGTAATGGAAGATGGTTATATGCACGTATTTGTACACAAATGTATGCGTGTGTCTGTGCGTGTACATGCAGGACAGTGCAGTACATCTGAGATGCAAGCCATACTACTAAAGAGAGCGAGATTGACATATATACAATATTCCTGCAACCAAATGCTATAATCTATAATGTGGGGTTGATAGCATTATGTAGTTGAAAAAAAGTAATGTGACACTACAGCAATGATTAGAATGGTGGAGATGCCAGCAGCATTGTACATGTACCAGAACAGTCATATCTGCTTTAGAACCTCTGATCACATGACCTTGTGAATCCTGACCCTGACCTCTGAACTGCATTATTGCTCACTGTGACAATACACAGGAAAGCTACATCATCCAACATTACACATTTCCCTGATCTGTATAATCTATATAACTCCTAGCTGAAGCATCGCAAAGCTTAACTCATAATTCCCTCCTCACCTTATTCACTCAATTTACCTTATCTCACACCATGCTGCCAGGAGACACAAATCACAATTCATTTCCATGGCACACAGCGTAGATACAAAACTGCACATCATGACTATAACAACACCAAACCACTGCATTCAATTGCAGCCGACTATCTAGCATGCGCATCTGATATTCGGCAAAGTGAGCCTCTCAATTGGGCTGTGGTAAATGCCTAACCTGAACAGTTATATATACATTTGGTACTAGACAATGTGATATGCTTGATTAAAATGCATTTTGTTTCCTTCCTCTGTTGTGTAAACCATGTTACAGCCCTGGGAAATCCCATTAGAATGAGTGAAGAGGAAGAGGACACAGATTCATGATTGAGCCGGGTTTGAACATACAGTATGCATAACATGCTCTACATTTATGCTGATTATCTTCACATGGAGTGCTTACATTACCATGACAAACCCTGAGTGATTTTAGAATTACTTGAGCCAAAAAGCTCAAAGGGTGAAGCTGTTTCCGTTTTTCTGGAGCGGTTTCTTTTTAAGTCTATTCAGACATAGTACATATTAAACATTGTATCCTTTAGGGCCAAAAACACAAATAAAAAAGAAATCTTCATGTTTAGATTACACAGCAGCTGGAGGCCAGTGGTGTGCAATTTTTAAATTTGCTCCAAAAAGGTTTGTGTATAATTACAATAGATTTTGCTACAGGGTTGTTTAAAAATGGGTGGACTAAGGCGTACAGAGAAAGGAAAGAAGGAAAAAAGAAATTAAGCTCAGAGAAAAATCACCAGAAATAATGTCACTGACTTTGACATCTGAAAAGGCATTGATGTGAGAAGGCATTACTTTATTTGTTTTGTTTGTGAAGTGAATCATCTAAAAAAAAAAATGCTGGAAGGAACTTCCCTGCACAGAGCTTAATCAACAGAACCAGAAAGAGAATTTGGTATCTGTATGCCTCGAAGCAGTAGGAATCTTCATTATAAACAGGAATAAACAAAGCAAAAGCGATTTTTTTTAAAGGAAGATCAATGTCAAACCCCCCACCCAACACCCCTTCCCCCCAAACCACCCAACATTTAATGAAGGCAATCAGTAGATTACTCTGTGTTTAATTTAAATGACATTACACTACTTCCGTTTAGCAGACGCTTTTATGCAGAGAGACTTACAATGAGAACATAAGTGCATTTACCACAGTTGATTTAATTTTGATTTTTTTTTTTTTTGAACCCAGAACCTTTTGGGAATGTCCAAAAAAGAGGTTGCCGTGGATACGCAAACCTGGGACAGCCGCGGGACAGCTCTGTACTCCTCTCTCTGCCAACCCCTCACTCCCCCTTTCCTCCACTCCCCCTCTCCCCCTCCCTCCTTGGATGTCCTTGAGATGTAAAAAAAAAATAATAACAATCCTTCCATCTTTGTTTTTGCAAGATTACAAAAAGTACCAGGATGCTGCTGGTCATGGCCCAGAATCCTTCACAGCAGGAAGTGTGGCGACTTCTGTAAACTGCCCATCAGTCTCCATCCCCCAACACCCTTTTATTATTTTTCTTTCTTCTGAACTTTTAAGCCTCTGTCATATAAACTGACAGTATTCATTGCATCTCAATGCTGCTACATGTACACTCGCACATACACATGACACAGCTTTCACTCTGGAGCGGTCCCCCCAAGATGTGTGCTCCACTTACACGGCCTCGACATGACCACAACAAGTGCATTTTCATTTGTTTGTGCTTTACAGCCTTGATTTATGAATGGTTCCGCAGAGAGTAAAAGAGGTTGGAATAGACCTTTATATGTCTGTGCCATCAAAGGTTGAAGATTTTCTTTAGAGATGTTGGGGAATTTAATTAATTTTTAATTAATTTTAATTCATCTTTAAGCAGAAAAGCTCAAGATCGGTCCTAGTATGGCAAATGGTGTGGAGGAGATAAATGTCACCAGGACTACATTTTTAAACGTTAAAAAAAAAAGAAAGTTTGTAATTTGAATTTGCATATTTAATATTCATTCTCAGAATGAACTGTGTCAAAATAATTACTACAGCTTTTTGCACACAATGGTAAATCGACATATGACACCATTAGCATTTCTTATAATAAGAAACTACCAAAAGAAACCAAAAAATACCTTCAGTGAATCTTGGTAGAACAAACGTGCCTTCAGCAAGACCGCTAGCCTACCCTGTGCTTAACAAATGCCCTCTGAAGTTGAACATTACTGTACTACTTGGAGAGACGTGCCAGAGTACAGGTCAAGTAAATGGCCGATTGCAGTCTTTTTCAATTAATATTATGAATGCCGTTTAATAGATGGGTTTTTGTCTCCAAAATATACCCTTTAAGCAGTGACACTGGGAAAGAATAAGAATGATTGCTCATGCTTCAGTAATTGTCAGAACTCAAACATTGTACAGATGACTGTGCATTTTAATTGGAGCCCGTGGTGGAATAGATTTTTCTTTGTTCCTCCACAAAAAGGCAATACCTTTAAATATTGAGGCTGTTTCAGGGCATTGTGAGCTGACTTTTTTTTAACAAAAAAAGAAAATGTTATTGTACTGCTGTGATAAAGTTGATATTATTCTTGCATACACTGTAAAGGTTAAACTAAACTAGACACGTTAAACTAAACTACACTACATGGCCAGCATACACCAAAAGCATGTGGACACCTGACATCCAACATCTCATCAAAATTAATGGCATTAATATGAAGTTTGTCCAGTCATTGCTGCTATAACAACCTCCACTCTTTGGGGAAGGCTTTATACTATATGTTTGGGCATTGCTGCAGGGATTTGCTTCCATTCAGCCAGAAGAGCATTTGTGAGGTCGGGCTCTGATTTGGTGATTAAGCTCGCAGTTGGCTTTCCAATTGATCCCAAAGGTGTTGGAAAGGGTTGAGGTCAGGGTTCTGTGCAGGCCAGTAAATTTCTTCCACAGCGTTTTCTATATGGACCTTGCTGTCTGCCCAGAGGCAATTTCATGATGAAACAGGAAAGGGCCTTCCCCAAACTATTGGAGAAGCACGGAATAGTCTAGAATGTGATTATATGCTGTAGCATTAAGATTTGCCTTCACAGGAACTAGGGGGCTTAACCCAACCCAACAGCCGCAGACCAAGGGGTGTCCAGATACTTTTGGTCATATAGTTTCATTACAACTACATGACCTATGTGATCACTGTATGAGGTAATAGGTTCATATCTCCTGTATTCCTTGGTGTCTACTTGTGATGATTGTTAAAACAGAAACATTTAAATTTTTTATCCTCACTATTCTACAATTCATAGAGGTGTTTTCCCCTACAATTACAACAAATCTTGTTGTCCATGTAACATATAATGTTAAAGTTTCATTCAGCTCCTGGTTTACAATATAAAGCACAACGATCATTTATATATAACCTTAACCCATAGTTTAGTTCGAGTCTGGTTCATATTATTGGTAAAACAGGACCAAGAGTCTGGGTCCAAAGATTCCAATGAATTTAGGATTAGCTCATTTGTTACTACTTAGCACTCAACTGATCAAATTTTAAAAGTTCATTTCACAGTTACCTCAGCTCACTTAACAAAATGGTTGTTGACTTTAATGGTATAAATATAAAACATTATCCAGGCTCTTCGTGACCAGGCTTGGACAATGTTGATCTGGGCTTTCGATGTTGCCAGGCTCAATCTATCTCATGGCAAATGTCTTTTTTTACCAAGACATTTGAGGGGACTGAGTTTTGTATCTGATCCATTTCAACAGTACTGTCTTGCTTGTTTCAGGGTATGGATTCCAACAGCCTTGCGTTCTTTCGCTGTTATTGTTAGGGAGGAAGAAATTGCACGGGAAGCCCGGTTATGATCATCCATCTTCATTAAGGTTGCAGTGAACCTTTAAAGTCAATAACCGTAGAGAGCCAAGGCACTATCAAACTGTGGGTGGATAGAGCTCTACTGATGGAGTAATCAAATCCAAATTAACTGTGAATTGAGGGGAAAGAATTCTTTCAGCAATGGATGCTGCTGTTTTTTTTTTTTTTTTTTTTTTTTTGGTGACTGAACACAAGGGACATTTTGTTCATTCCATCTGTACCAGATTCTCTTTCATCATCTGTGTAGGTTAAAGGGCCTCTCTCAGAAAAGTATCTTTTTTTAGAATAATAATAATCAGAGTAGAGCTGTGTAAATATGTAAAATAAATATGTATGCGGTCACAGTTTTACAAAGTATTTGTTTGCCTGGTCTTTTGATCCATCAATCATGAAATCTTTGGGAGATTATGGACCACTGTTTCATATTCCTAGTTCTCCGTAGTGTTATTGTTCCTGTGCAAGGATTCCAGGGTTCGATAAAAGCAAATGGGGTGTTTCCACCCTGTGTGGAGGCCGCTGAAATTTCCTGTCAAGGACAGGAAGTTGAGCTCACACAGGGAGGTGGGATGACTGGTCGGGATGCTGTAAATGTATTGTTTGGAGAAGAACATTTCCCACTGAAGGGTGGCTGCAAACTCCACCCTTGTGTGCTTTTTCTTACTTTTAAAATAATATCTTAGTCTTTATTGTCATTTCAGATAATTTACCCTTAATCAAACCACCAATCTTTATTTTAAAAATAAGTCATGAACTGAGTGACAGACCCAGCTCCATCTCAATCTCCTCCTAGGGTATGTAATTAAATAAACAGATGTTGATAGTTGTTTATGTTACATCTGCTGTTGTGTTTTGGTGGCATGCCACACAGTAAACAGTTTGTTTTCTCATAAATGTGGGGAAACATGGAAGCACAAATAACTTTGTTAAAGAATGCAAACAACAAAGAATTACGAAGACACTTGAAACAATGTACTTTGGTTTTAGGTATTGCTGTGTTGTTGATATATAATATTTTTATTAACTCAAGGTCTGAATCATCTCTCTCTCTCTCTCTCTCGCTCTTTCACTTTTCAAATTACAGCCATTTGCAGTATGCAGCTGTAATCTGAAGAATCCCAGTCAGTTGACCACTCTGAAGCCTATAGTGCACTTGTGGTGTGCACCTTTACTGACTGAGCTATGCAAGAGCAATACTCTAGCTTTAAGGGTGCTTTCTCACCTACCTCGTTTGATGCAGATCAATCAAACGTTTTGTTTTGGTTCATTTTGACAGGTGTGAAACCTCCACCCGCTCTCGGGTGCAAACCAAATAAGCGTGGTTTGCAAAAAATATCTCTGACCTCTTCCAAGTGAAGCCCGGTGCGTTTCGTGAGAACACAGTTCAGTGATGACCCGGACCAAAAATGTTACCCGGACCAATTTCAGGAAATGTAGACTGAATAATGGGTAAGGTAAATATTGGAAGGAAAACATACAAAACACCACTTTATCTGACAAGCAACAAGCCATACTCACATATGTACTTGGAAGAAGAGGGGATCAAGTGCCTTCTAGAAATAAGGGCTGACGATTACATGACGGAGCAGTTGGAGAAAACCCATGGAAATACACATACGTTTACAATAGTTAGTCAGAAGCTGAGTGAGAGTGGATTTGATAGAAATGGCAAACCACATTAAAGCTTTATTTAATTGAATTTGTTGGCATATCAGAGTAACAATGGTGCCCGCCCCTTCTTGGCTTTTCACGCATATCATGACCAATGAACAGAGGACATTTATTGGACTGACTGTCTTTGTTATAAATCCAGTCGCGATTCTGCCTGAAGGCAACATAACATAACATAACAGCTTGCCTTCTTAGCAATGTATTTATAGCAGCAGATTGGCGAACACAACTGTTCAAATTCTGCTGAAGTCTAGACGGATGCTCATATTACTGGTGTTCTACCAATATGAGCTGCTGGTGATGAGACCAGATTAAAAGCAATAAAACAGTGACATCAATGAATTCAATGCACCATCACTTTGCCTGCAACGTTAGTATGAATGGAAACTTGAACCCCCATCAATGTTTTTACCGATCAACGAACACCCAAAATGGCAGACACATATACCATCATTCTCAAACTGGAGAAACTAACTGGAAAAAATTAAAAATATACAATACAACAACTATCCTAACACTGGTTCGAACTAAAGCAAACAAACTAGGTGTAGAAACAGCCTAAAATTCTGTTTGAGCTGTGAGGATATTGACCTCCCCTTCCCCCCAGCCTAAATGGTACATTCCAATGTTATGCATCCTACTGCGGGAGTTTGACAGGTGGTGCCAGGCCCACTGAAGGTGAATGGTCATTCTGCCGCAATCTCCATTCCCCCGGCCCGCCGTATGTGCAGTAGTCAATCTTTTTGACAAGCCCGCTAATTAGGCCAAATAATGCAAACAGAGAAATTAGGCACTCCCTCAAATGGCTTTCAGATTTCGCCCCACCGTGGGTCACAGTGAATAAAGGAAACCTGGGCCGTGGCGATCCCAAATGACACCGTGTTTGTTTAACAAGACTCGTAAAACTAATTCACCTTAAATGAAAGATAAATGCTCCCAGCTGCATCCATGGCGGGACCGACGTTGATGAAAACAAGGCTGCCATTGCTTTCATCCTGACAATGAGCGTGTGCACTGCATCACAATGCAATCTTCCTGGTCTATATATATACCAGAGTACTGGCAGGTGGTTAAGGCTTGTCGGGACTAAGAAGCTTTCAAGTATGGTATACGACTTATAAATGTTCTCGCCCGATGTTATTTTGCCTCACCTCCAGATCAGCAACTACATTGTTCAGACAAAGGTGAAACACATGGTGCAGGTGTCTAAAAAGGGAGTGTTTAATGATCCGAGCATGTCTTAACCCCAACTACTTCACATTTTAAAAGTCAAGCCATCTAACTTGACCTAGACAGGACCAAAAAAAATGAAAGAAAAAAAATAAGGCAGATTTTCTTTTTTGCAAAGGGTATTTTATGGAGTTCCCTTTGATGCATCAGAGGCATGGAAAGATAAGGCCTTACTTCAGCTGTTAGACATAATTTTGCCCAAAAACTCAATATTGCATTCCGGGATTGAAAGCGTAAGAGAGGGTTGCTGATTGACAATGCTCCATTTCTGGCACAGGAATAATACGCTTTTTCATCCCTTCTTAAAGCAGGCCCTCTCTCCTCCATCCTGCCCAAGACATCAGGGGGCCAGATGCTATCTAAGCACAGCATGGCTTGAATTCAGTGAGCAATCATCCTGAGCTGTAACATACAGACGAAGGCAAGAGTTAGTTTGTTTCTTCACAAACATAATTTGGCAAGCTTAGCGATGACTAAAAATTTACTGAAAAACTATACTTGCGGAGATTTATTTATTTTTTTAAAATAATAAAAATCCACTTGGCATTTATACCCAAACCAAATTTAAGGACTAGTTAATTACTGGCTACTGTGACTGAGGAGTAAAAAATCATCTCATCACGTCCTTATAATCTTATTGATGCTTGATTAGTCTTGTCTCTTGATGTTCAGTAGCTCCACCGTGGGTCTCTTGTCTCACGAGGAGTGTGTTTATTTCGTCAGCTGTGAAATTCCGGAATACAGAGCTCTGCTACTCCATCCTGCGGAGAGCATTTCATATTTCACAGACTGATGATCTACATTTGCAATCTGATACTTTGATAAATGACTTCTGTTGAGATAATCTGTATGCATGCCTTTATTTATTCACAGAGAGTACCACCGAGTAAACCAATGCGATTGCCTGCGAGATATGCACGCATCAGTCATTTGCAGCCAGGAAAAGTAACCGGTTCCCCCATTATAGTTTGAAAGAGGTTGGCAAAATGATATTTCATTTTAATCACGTGCAATTTACATGAAAAAAAAAAGAATTAGACGGATGCTTTCTCAGTCAGAGCATCACCGTGCCAAACATGCCTTCTCCATCTGCGCATTCCCTGTCTGGAATACATTTTTAAGCAGTACATTGCCTTAATCATTTTGGACAAGAAAGTCATCAATGCTCACCACTAACAAACTTTTTTTTTTTGCAAATCTAGCATTGGAAACTGAAGCAGGAAGAGTGTTGAGTGACAGCATTTTTAGATTTCCGGATGTGAGAAAGAAATTAAAACCAACAAGGAGATAAAATTGAGGTATTTTTGTGTGGCCTATTTCATCTACAAATAGTCGCAGTACGGTTCACGTCTTTTTATGCAGTTCAAGTTGGCGTGATTGACTGTGATTTTTATAGGAAGGTAATCCTATGAATGTAATCGAGAAGACCTTGTGGTTTTAAATAAAGGCAGCGCGCCTCTTTTGGAGTCGAATAATAATTGAAATGACCGCGGACCATCATATCCGCTGAGTGAATTGTTCATTTTAGTCTTTTCAAAGTCAAAACATGAGTCGACCTACAGCGCTTCAGACATATTAAATGACAGCATGACATCATCTTCACGAGGATACCTGAGATGTTTTAACTTGCGTAGTCAGGGAACTTAGCAATATTCTCTTCAGGGCAGAGACTATAAACTTGTAAAAGAAAAACAGTCATCTCTCAGGCCCTGCCATTCACAATAATGCCTGCTGGTTCACATGGAGTAAAGAGTGAATCAGTTGTTGTTGGCAAGAATTTTACATTATTTTTTATAAACAATTATAAAATTAATTCCACTGCTGACTATGATTGGCTTTATTCTGGGCAGTGTATGTGTGTGTGTGTGTGTGGGTGTGTGTGTGTGTGCGTGTGTGTGTGTGTGTCATAGGTGTGGTGCGTGAGGTATAATGATATCTGCAAAAAAGAGCAATAACCAACAACCAATCACCATTAATTATCATTCAAAGAGGTTCAAATAATATCTGTTAGTGTTCTTTGAGACCTCAGGGGCAACTTAGGGTTTACCTGTTTTAGATGAGAACGAGCAGTGGTGGAAAGGCTTGAAAATACATATTTTAGTGTGCATGTACACTGATTCTGAATAGGCCTCTCAACACAGCAGTAGTGTGTACATGTAACTTGCTAAGGTAGGTGTTAAACCATATCTTCTAAGCTTGTGACTGGTTTCAGAAGTGAATGGGTGAACCCACAAATACTATCAACCAATCAAAATATTTTTCTCTCCACGGCAAAACACTGTGATTGGTTGTATCAGAGACAAGACAGTTTTTAATGTAATGTGAATAATAGACTTCAATGTGTCACCCATTCTGTATATTTATACGTTGAATGATGGATTTACATTCATCTTCTGGGAAATCAAAGTTTATTCCTTATGTTGAGTCCCTTATTGTTTTATCACAATGACTGTCCACTCCCATTAAGATCCAGTGAGGCTTCATCCATAAAGCCTATCCATTATCCTGATATATTTGATGTAAATTCATGTAAAATGCAGTTGGGCCCTTTCATTAATCAAATCAACATACATTTCTATTCATGAGCTCAAGTTCTGCATTCTGGATGGAGAGTTTCTACCTCCATGAAAAATATTGCAAGGAACTATAATGTTTATGCTGTAATGTTTTCCATGGTATTAGTGTTTATGCTGGCATTGCTTTTCCCAAAAATATGGGACCAGTGAATAACCCTCCAGGGGAATATACAGAGTTTCTAGAAGTTCTGATAAATAATTTAATAATAATACATTTTGTTTACTATTATTAATCCTGCATTTCAAAAACTAAATGTTCAACTTAACTCATTCACATTTCCAAATTCCATAATGCTGACACCACAATTTTACGGTGTGTACCCACAGATTACCAATTCAAAAGTCACAAATGAATAATTCATAAACTCAAATTTCTGTATTCACCTAAAGGAGAGTTCCATTTAGTAACTGCTGGAAAAGAATTATAAAATTCTGGGCACCAATCAGTATATTAGCTCTACGGTGGTGAAATAATTTGTTGATCAAAAAAAGCAAAACTCAGCAGATGGTGACCTTTAAAAAACCTTTAAAAAAGCAATAATAGCACTGAAAAATTCCAAGGAAGGTGTCCACTATTGTCAATTTTATTAGAAATAAAAGAAAGTATTACTCAGGGTTCAGTGGAGCAAGGTCATGTATAATAGCCAGTACCAGTCGCGATCTAGCTAAGCTAATAATGGACTGTATACGGCCTATAAATCACATTGAAGGTTCCATTGAACGAATTCATCCTCTGGCTCAGGAAGGTGAGCGCAAGTTTGGAAATGGGCCTCTGGTGGAAAAGTTTTGGGACACTCAGCTCAGAATGAAAAGTCTGCCGTTATGGCGGATATCGAGGAAGGGGGTCGTTTGGCTCGGTGCTAACTGCTCTCACAGAGGTGTGTGTTCATTCCAGGCTCTCCCTTGGCCTTTCAGCGTGAACAAGGACTGCGTGAGGAAAGACCTTAAGAGGCAGGGCTATTTACTGTACCATACCGCTAACTCAAAGGTTGAAATTACGGGAAAGAGAGACAGTATACCGTACCATTTACTCAAGAGGTGAAATAAAGGACAGGAACATATACCTAATCACTGACTATGAAAATTATATAGAAAAATGTTAATTATATAGCAAAACTACATAACAACAGTGCTGAGAAAAATGCAAGAGAATTTTGTTGCTGATGTAGCTGGCTAGACGTGCAGTTGTTTCTGTGAGCATATGCCTTGTCCGATGTCACTCCTATCACATTGAATGACACAAATGAAAGCAGTTCTGTTACCAATACTGGAAATAATGGCTCCATTAGTAATGCAGGTTGTATACAAAGACATTACCTCGGTAGCTGCAGTTATATTATGATTATTATTATTATTATTATTATTATTATTATTATTATTATTATTATTATTGCTGAGTGTTAAGCAGATTTCTCTCACCATAGAAGGCTATTTGAATAGCTTGAGCAGATAGCTGAAGTACATCTGAGTGCTTCCTGGAAATATCCTTCCTGAGTGAAACAGTGTCAGTCTTGGCCCATGCAATCACACTTTATTGAAGTAGGGCAGTTTGGGGCCTCCCTCACACTTCATTTCTTATGGCCTGCTGAAGAACACGTCGTCCGAAGCAGTTACTTGCACCGATGTGAAATGTGATAAGTCTGCCCATCTGGCTTTTCTATTAAGAAAGGGACATGGAGGGTTTCATTGTGTAGAGCTTCCCCCTACTCTGTGTCTCTCGTGCCTGTTCACAATCGCAGGAAGAGAAAACTATTAGAGCACACAAACCTGACAACTAGTGCGGCCAAATCTATTGCACATATCTCCTAAATAATAATAATAACAACAACAACAACAACAACAACAACAATAATAATAATAATAATAATAATAATAATAATAATAATAATGTGTTCTATCGTTTCTAGATGTTTTACAGATAAGAATAAAAATTGACAACAGAATGTCCGTCCATCCATTATCTATACCCTAGTCAGGGTCACATGGGGTGCTGGAGCCTATCCTAGTGTGCATTCAGCAAGAGAAAGGAATACACCCTGGGCAGGTCATGTATAATTTCACTGAAACATTTTTACTTAAATATTTGAGATATGTGTAGATTGTTTAATGTTTTCACCTGAAACTATCTCTGTCTAGCCTCAGAACTCCAAAGAAAGTTTTCTTATAGTCTACTTATAGTCGTGTTATAGTGCGATAGACTGCCCATTATAGTGTAATTTTATCTGTTCAAGCACTTCGTTATGCCAATACACCACCTTAGGTGTCCTCACAAGTGAACAATGTAGTAATTAATGGGAGATAGATTGATAAGTGGATGTAATTTAGCAGATACCCTTATCCACTGCAACTACAAGTCTAAGACATTAATTAAATGACAAAAAAACTCTATAACATGCAATCTAGAATTAGAAATCATATTGTTATAAAATGGCAATAATGATAATAAGAGCAATAAAAAAATGGAATTTAAAAAAATGGTACAATTGAATTATAGAAATAAGAAAGGAAAATGAAAAAAAAAATCATTATAAAAACCACAAGAATTGAAATTATATAACTATTATGAAATATGAAACATTTTTTTAAGGCACCATTCCCCAGAGCTAACTACTTGACATTTAATCGAGATGTTTTATCTGTCCAGGGCCTCTTTCGCTAACGTTTTCCTCTTTTTCGAAAAGAAGTGGTTGAGAGACACAGGGGAGCGGGAGAGGTGGTAAATCACGTTAGAGCCATTTAACCTGAGAAAATGGATTTGCCAGGACTCCGGATCTGAAATGGCACAAGACTTTTTAAAGGCCACAAAGAGTGGCCCTCAGAAAAACAAACTTAGAGGAAGTGTTTGGTTAAATATCCAGTAAAACATCCTTGGAAGAAAACTGTGTGATGTATTGGATGCGCCTCACCAAACTCGTTGCTTGAGTTCAATATTGAAATGCACATTGACCTCTTTTTCCTAAGGAACTTGGAAGTGTTCCCAAGGTCCAGGAAGATAAATGGTACCTTGGCAAGATCAAGCATTCATAGATTTTACGGGACAGGCCATAGTTGCTTTTTCACACCATATTGTTTGGTTTCCCCACCCGCCGCCCACACGTTCAAACACACATCCACACCACTGGCAGTTTCAACACAGAATTTTGGTGCTTTGCAGTGTTGAGTTATGGGTGATGTTATGTGCTAGTTTTAACCAATGGTGAGCAACATAAGGTAACCCCTTAATTCTGGATTGGGTTTTCAAACCCCTATCAACATTCTGCTGTCATCACACAATAATAAATAACATTTTAGAGAATGTGGCAATGTAAAATTTCAGAATACACTTACAATAGTTGGAAAAAGTGAGACAAAGTGTGTCGTTTGCACAGCTGAACCTCAGCACTCAGTGTATGGTTGTCAGGAAATTGCTGGATTAAAAGATACAGCAGGTTATTTTTGGGTCTGGATATCCAGACTAAATTGACCTGGATTATTTTTAATTTGAAATTATATTCTAGGGTTTCATGTTATCTTACCGAGTGGGTTGCCCCACTTGACTAGTCTCCATTATTTCAGCATCTGGTGTTATCATCATTACCCTGTTTGCTTTGCCCACCAGCAAGAAGACGTATTAAAAATGACAACATAATATCAGCAAGGATTTATGGGAAAGGAAGAGACTGTTCTAGAAAGACAGCCATTTTGGAGAGATGGGTGGGGAACCTGACCTGCAATCAGATGGTTTCAGTATGGGTGGGGTACAGTTTCGAACCCTTGAGCAGGGAGCTTAACCTGAATTGCATCAGTTAAACACCCAGCTGTGTAAAAAAAAAAGGATCATGTTTAAAATGAGAGCTGAGTAAATTGCCTTGGATAAGAGAGTACACCAAGCAGATTGTTTAAAAGAAATAAATAAATAAGGGGAATAACTAAACCCATAAGCAACCCAGTCACACTTTTAATCCACTTATGTTCCATGGCCCGAAACGACACAGTAATCAGAACTAGCTGTGGGTGAATGCTTGGATTAAGAGAATATGATTATGGATTATTAGTCATGACTACCAAAAGGAAATGCACGGCTCAGACAATATGAAAACATTTTGATAGCATCTCTCGAAATCGCTTGGCATGCAGGGTCCCTTCAGTTGTTTGTACAGTACTCATTATTATGTTAGAATGGCTTCAAGGACAGGATGCATTTTAAGTACGGAACACCAGGCAGCTCTCTTACTGGAAGCCTTTCCGCCACAGAAAGTGCAAGTCACATGACATTTTGTGCAAAAGTCACATGACAGCAGGGATGTGCCATACCTGCCACCTATACCTCTGAATCACAGCAGACTTCGGTCAAATCAACAATTTTAACTACTTCAGCCCATTACGTTCAAGGAAAATTCCTGCAGATTACTGACAATGATATCTATTTTCACCTCTAATCAGAACAAAATTATTATTTCATTGTGTTGTACATTTTGGTTAGTAACATATAACAAAATTCTCAGGAATTATCTACAGCAATGTTTTCAAACTGTCACCATTTTAAAAGATACAGGATTTAAAAGACATATTTGATCCTGGTATGGAGCACAGGTCACGATGGAAGGTCGAGGCTTCAGGAATTCCATGAAAACCATAAACTGACTGTCACTGTTGGTGCAGACCAACACTGCAAAAAGTCCATTCTATTCCATCCATCCATCCATTTTCTTATACCGATTGGTCCAAGTCAAGGTCAGGGTGTCAATGGGGCAAACAAAGTAGGCCAGACATCCCTTTCCCCAGTAACTTCCTCCAGCTCCTCCTGGGGGATCCCTAGGCATTCCCAGGTCAGCTGGGTGAGGTAATCCCTCCAGCGTGTCCTGGGTCTGCCCCTGGGAGTCCTCCCAGTTGGACATGATCGGTACACCTCCAAAGGGAGGTGCCCGATGGGGCATCCTTACCAGATGTTAGATCCACCACAACTGGCTCCTCTCTGTACAAAGGAGCAGAGGTCGTTTCAAGTGGCTGAGCTCCTCACTTTAGGGTTTATGCAATGCTAACACTGCTTTTTATGTCCTCAAGGCAGACGTATGTGTGTGTGTGTGTGTGTGTGTGTGTGTGTGGGTGTGTGTGTGCTTGTGTGTGTGTGTGGGTGTGTGCATGTCTGTCTGTGTGCATGTGTGTGTATGCGTGTGTGTTTGCATGTGTGTGTGTGTGTGCATCTGTGTGGTTTGTGGGGAGGTTGGAGGAATCACACACAAACAGTGAAATCACTGTTCACCTTCGCTTTGAGAGACTGAGAGGGTCCCCCGCCCTCCCCCTCCCCTTTCTAAATACCGCAAAGAATGCTGATGGAAGAAAAAGGAGCTGGCTGAGAGGAATGGAGATAAGTTCGCCAGACATGAGTGGGAAAGGATCCTGTGTCCTTGTATTGGGTTTCCATTGTGAGGAGGTGGGGGGGGGGGGGGGGGGGTCAGAGGTGTCTGGGAGGGGGGTAGGTCAGTGAGGGAGTCAAGTTTGACCGCTGGCGGCATTCCGTCTCCGTCCCGTGGGGCGTTTTAGGGTCCGGCAGGGCCCAGTGCCCTCGGGAGCGCACGAATCGGCCTTCATGGCCCCACCCGTGCGTCACTGCGTCAAGTCCAGGAGCAAACCCCTCTGGAGCAGGCCCTCTCCCTGCTGACACAGACACGGCTGGGCTGGGGCCGAGGGGGTGGATGCATTGATTTGTGGCGTACATGTAGATAAGCACAGATGGTGATTGGACTTCATCTTGCGCGGTGCAGAAAGTTATGTCCTCGTAATGGCTATCGATTGATTCAGTCTTTTTTTTTTTTTTTGCTGTTGTTTCATTTTTATTTTTTTTTCCTTTATTGTTCCCTGGCACGTCAATAGGACGAGTGGATGAGAGCTCGTAAACTTTGATCCTGGGCTGTGGCTTCATTTGACAGCAGCTAAAATGCCCAGTGGCATAATTTGAACACAATTAGATCACGGACAGGAATGCCTTTGTGCTGGCAATGTGAACATGGAAAGTCCTTGGTAACACTTCAGAAAACTGCTTTTATAAATTTATAATAAAGTAGTATCAAAAATTGCATAGTTGTATCTTAATAACAGTTCATTGGTAAATGTTATTATGTGTGATCAAACTACAGTTTCTACCCTGAAAAAATCCTAGGCATTCAAATGAAACTGTTGAGATGGGTGTACCTACATTACAGTAAATATTACAGCAATGGAAAAACTATAAATCTTTTGTGGAATTTTTCATTCCATCAACCCTGACCTTCATAAAAACATGTTTATACTATATATTTATTAATGTAAAATGAACACACATTTTTAAATTCTGCACATTTTAGTTATTAAAGCTTTAGTTATAACTGAAAGGTACCATAATAGACTCCTGGACCATTTACTGGCAAGAAAAAAACAGTAGTCTACATACTAGGACAATAGTGTTCTGTCTGATAGGAGCTTGCACACGTTTAAAAGACTGAAAAAGTATTTTGGTCTTCGGCTGATCAGACCACGAGTAAATCCTGGTTTTATTTAATTTTCTTTATTCTCCTCTCTTTAAAGTCGGAGCCAATAAAGCCGGAGACGTAAATACAATGAGTGCTTTCAGCGTGATGACAGTGAGCGCGTTCATCCTAATGCGGACTACAGTTTGGTAAACAAAGATGTAAGAGCAATTTAATATACCGTCTAGCATGGTAATGAAGACCTGCCTCGGAGACGTTTCACTTACTCAGGGCCTCTCTGTTAATAACGGGCGCTCTTGGAGCCCGGCCCGAGCATAATCAGGACAGGGGGACTGCCAGCGGAGGAGGAGTGCGGATTCCACAGACTAACTGAAGGCTAAATTATCCTGGAGGCCTTCCAGCTTTATTCCTCCTGACATTGAGTCAATATCTTTCTACCTGTCATCGGGGGTGCGGGTTCGACCGTGAGCACACCATCGGGGGTTTTTTTTAGGTTTTTTTTTTTTTTTTTACCAGCATGCCGTGCTGCTCTTTTTAGGTTCAGTGGCTGTTTATCCTGGTTTCTAATCTTCATTGTGTACACACATGCCATTAGGGGCTAGGACACAAATGGTCTCCTGATGACAAACCTCTGCCCTGACACACTGCGAAAGCAAAGGTTATAACTTTTTATTCCTAACATTGATACACATCCTTGCACATGCTTATACAGAGATTTTGTGAAGTTGTCTGTATATATTTCTGGTGTCTTGAACAGTATATCTAACATTTTTGCCCAGAATATTCCCAGTAAAACAGCTTACTTTGAAGACAGCCTCATCCCGAACATTCAAGGTCCTGTTTGGTCTTAATGGGATTGGTATCCGGTGAATACCTTGATTGGTTAACAACAGGCAGTTAGTTCAGAGTAAAATCAATGAATCAATTGATTTAATGAGGAATTTATGGGGAAAATCGCATGGAGAACAGGACAGGAGCCAGAATGTAGCGATGAGCGTGGTCGCTGCTCAGCGAGCGCCTGTACAACTGTGTGCTTTTATGAGGGCCCCCGTAGCATTTCATTGCCAGTTGACATCTGCCAACACGCTGTACCGTTAATGGACATATAAAACAAATAATCTTTTGATTTGATTTGATTGCTTTTGATTGGTTCTGATTTGATTAGATTTGATGGCGCCGGCTGTGGTGAAACCGCAGCCTTCCCGGCAGTGGATTTTGACCAGCGGCTCCCAGGTACGTTTCTCCTCAGGCGCGGCGCCTGACTGTGGAAAGTGCAGAGCGTGACATTGCTGGAGACAGCCTGAGATGCGGTCCCGGCAGATTCATGTTAAATTAAAACTCGTATATCTTCCAGGGACCATTAGAGGCGTGGGTGTTCACAGGAAGAGCTGAGGTGTCAGTTATTCACCAGCCTCCATCTCATTCGCCGCGGCAGTGACAAGGCAGATAGGGCTAACTGTGAAAGAGAGTTCCCGGGTCCAGCCGTATAATTAGGTTTTGGAGGATTTGACAGGTAAGTCTATTTCTGCCCATTTCGCCTGCTCTTCATCTCTAATAAACACTCTTATTTCTCTCCATTTCTTTAATTACGCAGCGAACATCTGATAACAAAACATCTTTAAAAATGAACATGCAATTATGCTAATTTATATCCTTTATTAAATTAAATGATGATGAGAAAATCAAACTGGGCTTACAATTTCATTTTGAAAAACTGTCTCTCACAGAATGAGTACTATCACTCAATCGTCTTGAGAGAAGGAACCTACCTCTCTCAAACAAAGCACAGTTCTGGCTTTGTTCACTTGAACAAGGCTGAATAACAATAATGACATGACATGTATAAATATTTGTGCAATTCAATAATAAAACTTGCCCACGTCCTACTGTATATGCAACCTATTGTATGTGCAAGGTGCCACTTCTGACCCCAGTACTGAGCAGATCTGGCCTTGCCAACCTGGCTCACCTTCATGGTGACATTGAGATTTTTCAGCAATGTTTGACGAAAAAAGATACATTCGATGTGCAGACAGGAAAAGCAGAACTGCTCTTTAGAGCCAGGAAGACAGGCTGGTGAGCACGCACTTGGATTCCTCATGAATTCTCCATGAGTAAGCGGGGCTTGGGTTAATTATTGAATCAATGGCTCTTGGAAGTTCTCCCGAGTCAAATGATATCCTGCTTGTGAATTAAATGTGTGTGACCAGGACAAGGGCCACCAATGATGCGCCAATCAGATATGCGAAGCGCTTGCAAGACGGGAAATAAAAACGCTTCCGCTGGAAATGCCAAGCGAGGGAATGTTTTTTTGTTGTCTTGTTTGTTTACTATGCTATTGGAACCAGATGTGTCCCTGCAGTGTTTTTAAAGGTCTGGAAGAGAAGCAGGCCTTTTAGCACACAGCTAATTAGCAAACATACAAATAGTCTCCGGGGCTCCGGCTTTACAGAACAAAATTTTGTTTAATTTTCTACAAGATACAGTGAGAGGAAAAGCCCGTGCCAGACAGAAGAGAACGAGAAGAGAGAGAGTGTTTGTCGTTGCCTGTTGTGCACAGATGTTTCCTCCGCATCATAAACGTCAGAAAAAATATGCATCGCCACAGGAAAAATCTACATGAGATTACTGCATACATTCAAAAATCAATTAAGACAGGGGTGCCCAATCCTATTCCTGGAGACGTATCGTATTGTAGGTTTTCATTTGGTGCACCTGATTCTACTAATTAGCAACTCATCTCTAGCTCTTGAATGAGGTGTGGTTTGTTAGGGTTGGAATGAAAACCTACAGGACTGTTGATCTCCAGGACCAGGATTGGGCAGGCCTGCATTAATATCCATTAATAAGTAAGATTACTGGGGTAGGCGGGAGTGGAGTTTTATTGATGATTTGCTTCCGCAGGGTCATGCCAAACGTCAAGCAGCAACTATCATTTACTGCCATGTGTGTCCCATTAATCCAGCACACCCCATTTCTGATACAGCACGCGCCACTACAGCGATACAACACTCCTCCTGCTAATCTTACTGTGTAAACACCTCCCAAGTACCATGCACATTGACTGCTTTCAGCACTTGGCTATGTTTCTGAACCCTGTGAATATGGTATGGCTGTCAAATCTCGAGTAATTATATACTGTAGAACCCCCCTCCTCCATGTAGCCACTCAATCTTGGCTGATACTCCCTATGGAAGTGCTTTGGTTTCATGTGTTGGTGTGTGTGTGTGTGTGTGTGTGTGTGTGCGTGCATGTGTGTGTGAGAAAAAGTATGGGTGTGTGTTCGTGTGTGTGTCTGTGTGTGTACGCGTGCATGTGCGTGTGTGTGTGTGTGTGTGTATGTAATATGTGTGTGCTTTTACTCCCCTGATACTGAGCCAATGGTAGGACCTCAGGACCAGAGATCTGCCCTCTTACTGTCCAGCCGACTCGATTCCTGGCAAGAGCTCAATGCCACCCAGGGAGGAGTGAGATGCTGAAAACGAATAATCAATTTAACATGCAAGACTATATAAACAAGTATACTAAAGGGCATTTTATTTTAATATTATAAATGTTACCTCTTATCACAAAAAAGTAACCGCAATGTAAGGTGAATTTTTTCATGCATGTGTCATTTCTTCTTTGCCTTCCTGACCTTATCACTCAGAAAGTGGAATCATCCTGAGATCCTGCAAAAACTTTTTTCAAAAATATGATTTATTTTATTTTTATTGAAAGTCCCTTCAGCATAGAATATATGGTATGGCTCTTCATATTGTGAGCAGAGACCGTCCCTTATAGTGGACAAAAAATGAACTGCCAGGTCTCAGGAAGATTTATATTTATCAAATGTGTATTTTTATTTCACATAATGTCCAGTAATAGAGATAATGTTGAGTACGTGTGAATATGATGCTAATTCATTTACTCTTTAGACATAAACAGCTTTGGAGAAACTGTTGGAAAAAGAATGATGGATCACTCCTCAGTCTCATTCGGTTCTTACGTACAGTAAAACAGCCTGTTTATATGAGTGGCTGTAAAAATCCCATCAGTGTTAGGAAGAGGAATAAAGCACTGAGGAAAGATGGCCTGCTGCTTCCTGTTTTTAATATATGATTCTATATAAGTAATGTGAATACAGAAATAAATTCAGAATTTTACACAACCATATGTTTTTTTGTTTTTTTTTGGGGGGGGGGGGGGTTATTCAAACACTTAAGTAAGATTAATCAATGCCCGGGATTTCACTGATTTTTTTTTTTTCTTGGCTTTCCTTTGGAGGCATTGAAGAGGGGATAATCTAGTCGTACTCACCAGTGAAGTAAATCTGGATTAGGTCCTCCAAAGGGAGGGCTGTCTTCACTGGGAATGCAGTTTTCCCATCCGCAACCACGTGACTCACGGCTGCTCGATTGACTTTGTGAGGATATGTTACGCTCAAGGGGGCGGGGGCCCAGCAACGTTGTCATCTGCCAGGAAACCCGGCGAATCCGGTCGGTATTGATCCGTTAAAAACCATCCCCCCCCGAATCTGCTCGTGCGTTGAGCAACTGCAGTGGAGTATCTCAGAAAGATCTCGGAGGGAAGGAGCACATTGATTTATCGGCAAAACAATTTGGGTTACAGATATCTCTCTCAGGCAGGCCCCATCGGCTGCATCTGCTCAAAAGACGATGTTGCCGTTTTTCCTCCGCGAGCACTTGGCTCGTAAAGCTTCCCCCCACCCCCCCCCACCCCCCCTTCGCTGGTGATGCGTTTTCATGTATCGGGGCGAGAAGCCGTGTGCGGTCTTTCCGCCGTTCATCACGTCCGCTCACACATATGCACCTGGGACGTCAGGCAGACATTAGGCAGAGAGAGACGCGGCTGTCTGACTACCCCACCGCCCCCCACCACCCCTACCCCCACCCCACCCCACCCAAGCGGCCGGTCCGCGTGGATTAAAGCACCCCACACATCTGCGCTTCGTCATCGCCTCTGTTTATTCCCCCGATAATCCTCCTTTTCCTGGTGTTCACCCGCTTCACCTCACACCTCCTCAAGAAAAAAAAAGAGACAGGCCTGTATGGGGAATCTCATAATATTATTAATCTTTTTTTATGAAGTCAAGAGGAAAAAAAAAAAAAAGCTTGGGCAAGGAAAATGGATTTCATATGCTCTTTCAGCAATTTTTCATATGACGGCCTTGTGGTCAAAAGAAACTAGATCATTGCAGGAAGATCTGGCACCACTGGGTTAAGAAAACAAAGCATTGCCTCGGTATATTCTCATAGTTGAAATGTCTTTATCTTTATTGATAAAGTTAAAAAAACAAAGACAGATATTCCAGTTTAAATTAAAAGATCAGTTCATTGATTTAGGAGATTTATGGATGTATGACTATTATTCAAATTCTAGTATGATCAGTACAATTTTGTGGCCTGTCACATCAATGATATTAGAATTTTAATCAAGGGACAAGGCCAAAAATGAAGTTTTCCAGCCATTTGATTCTGTGATCAAATCCCTGCTCAAATCCAAATGACACAATCCAAATGATTATTATAATTATTTTCTGAATGTATAAAATGTTCCCCCTTCAGCATTCATGAAGGAGAACACAGGAACCCTGCATTACATAAAAGAAAATTCACTGATTATGCAATTTCCTGTCTGAAAGTGAGTAAACGAAAATCTTGCTGAAGAGACTCATTAATTTTTCATAGAAAGATCTGGAGTGTAAAATGGGGGGTGTGGGGGGTAGCTGCTGAATATTTAAATATGAAATTATATTTGGCCTTCTGGGTGCTGTGTCCAGCTAATGCAATTGTTCTTGGTGCATCGAGAAACAAATCATATGACTGTGCTGTTGGACAATACAAAATTGGCTCTGGCATCACCCAGGGAGAAAGGACCGCCTCATCGCACCTAGCAACAGCGCCCTCTCTGGTCTTTCGAGTGCCTGCAGCCGCGTGGGGCTCAGTCCCGTGGTGCAGCAACAGTGCTGCCTGGCTGGTGAGCTATGGACCGTGGAGTGAAAGGAAGCTATAGCATGGCTGATTGGCCTCACATACCACATTTTGCTCAACAGGACACAGAAGAAGTGGCCTCACGAACCGGCTTATATGAAATTATTAGAAAACGCCTGCGTCTGCTAAAAGCACAATGTTTGAATTGTTGAAACATATGAAGGGGAAGTTCTGTTTTTTTTTTTGTTTTTTTTTGCTCAGGTCTTCTTTCAGGATGACAGCAGTTTCTGCAGATTCTGAGATTTGCAGGCTGAGGAGCGTTTTTGACAGGTTAAGACTTGGGATCGTTCCCAAGCACCTCAGCGCCTTCATCTCTTACACCATATTACATGCTTTTTATTTAGGAGGATTGGGGGAATTTTGTTCTTTGGCTGAAAGCTTACATTTCTTTACCTCAACAGAATTTGCAATAAATGATTTTGTTTATGTTCCCCTCGGTCTGGAAACACTTAGCTAGATTAACCGAAAGTTCACGATTCCCTGGAGACAGGCACTTAAATGCATTACTTATACTTCAGTTTTCTGCAACTCTCTGCATGCAATGTTTTGATAGTTCTGTAAATTCTGATAATTTGTTTAGACATCATTACTCGATCAGTACATCAGCACAAAAATAAAAGCTGCAGCAGTTACTCTGCTCTGAAAAATATGGAAAATTACATTTTAATCATTTTACTTCCTGCTTTGTCAGTCTGCAAGCGTATTGGGGATCAGGAAACTCAATGCCTTATTAAGACTGGGTCCAATACAGTTTTTCTTTTTTACACAGATTGCTTAATGAGTGATGCATATTTCTAATAGTGGATGAAATTGTTCATTATTTTATCATTGTTCAACTTCAGAATGATGTACATCAGCTATTAATGCGTTTGGAATAAAAATGAAAATATTTAATTTCAAACTCATATCTGGACTTTATAGCTGTTTAACTTAAGACTGCATGAGTGTTCTTACAATCAATGATTTATGAATCACCCAGCTCACCCACTAAAATTGGTAAGATATGCTTATTTCAAAGTAATTCTCCTTCAGAAGTAAATAAAGTATTTTATCAGTCATCCAAAAAGAATACCCAAGATGATTACCAACAGGTTTAACATTGTTGTAGCTGTTAGATCAGAGCCAGTCAATGGGCTTGGGAGCTATTACAGTTTTGTTCTAGCTTGCTATTGGGATGGGGAACATGATAGCATATTCAAATTTGGTTGGTATATACTTTCTTTCTGTTGTCCAGCACATTAGCGTATAAATAAAACAATGGATATGAGACTGTCAGCTTTAATTTGAGGGTATTTATATTCATATTGGATGGTACATGTAGGAATTACAGCCATTATTATACATACATATAGCCTACTGTGATTTTGCAGAGTGGCCTTTTGCAGTCTCTATGGGTTCTGCATTAAAGCTCATCTGACAATAATTTGAAACCTATTTCGCCCATTTATGCATTCATAATGTAAGTAGAGACAGATAAACACATTTTCTGAGTAGGCTTGCAGCTTTTTTTATTTAAATAGCAGAGCCTGAAGAATGTACATTCATCACGCTGGCCAAACAGAAACTGAATATGGGCTGTAAATCAATACAAAAATTGAGTATTTTTTTTCTTTCAGAATAATGGTGATGACTAACAAGGATATTTTCTCACAAATGTACAGACACCTCACGATTTCATGAGTTCTTCAAGTTAATAGTTTTTTCTCAAAATATTGTCGGTGTTTAAAGGAGTGGGAGATACTAATAATGCAGTGTAAGTGAAATTCTATCAGCACTATTTTCTTGTCATTGTGTATATGTATATTTTTGTATTTACTTTTTCCAATGCAGGCATGGAAGAGCCTCCCAATAATAGTGATAAGCAGGTGTTCAAAACAGGTTTGAATACCTGTTTAGAAAGCACATTTTACTCTTTCTTAGCCAGAAATGCATAAGTTGGTGTGTAAATCTTCTGAGTCTGAATAGGGCCCTTAGTGGACAAGGATAAACCAATTACGTTAAACCAAAAAGTGCTTTTATAAAATGATCCCTGGAAGAATAAATGTTTGTAAATGTTTATATGTCGCTGACACTCTGGCCTTTTAAAAAGTAATCCAAAGGAAATCCAAGCAATATTTGAAAAGCCCCTTTGATCTTTTTCATGGGTATGAAACCGTGTCTGCCCGCCAACATCTTAATGACTTAATTCCTCCCTGACATATTTATTTGCTCGGTGTGCGAAACTTAAAAGAGGATATTTTAATTTCTAGGTTTGTTAAGTTGCGGTTTGGAAGCATCCTGTGCCTTTTATTGGTTCAAAACATGTGGATGTGGCCTGCCGTGTGGTTTTTAATTGGAACCTGTGCGTTTCTTTTTTCATTTACGTTTTTATGGCTCATTGCCATGCCCCTACATTTTCCAGCTGCTGTTTTCCAGAACTTGCCATACGTGCTCCCAGTTAGCAAAGTTTAGTAGGTGTCAAAACAAGACAAGGGCCTTTTCTAAACCGCCATGTGGATGCGAAAGCTTTAATGGCCTTCATGTGGACATTTATGGATGAGAACAGGCCGATCCTGCTAATCCTGCCCATCTTTTCTGTATCATCCACTTCCTGTTTTTCCTGTGCAATTACCTCAGACGTCTGAATACCCTAAGCTGAGTGATGTTTCTGGGTGGAGAATAAAGTCTAGTGACTGGGGTCACAAACGAGGCCTCGACCTGTCCCCACCTCCCGTTCGCAGTTTTGAACAGCGCCATTATCTCAACAACATCTCAATGCCCCCCACCACCCACATCTCTCGCTCTCTCCCTACGGGACCAACAGACGAACCAATGTGTGCCGCTGTCTTGTTTCTTTCGCTCTCTTTCTCGCTCACCCAGATTTATTGAAGTTTACATTATCCGAGTCAAGAGCTTCCATCTGCTTTTCAAGCACAGACACCCTCAGCTGACTCCCAGCACCCCTCACTGAACCCTGCATGAGCAGCAAACTCAAAGGCCGAAGCTACAGCCAAATATGCATCACTCCGTGGGGCTGCTGACCACAGTTAGCACTGGAGAGCTAGCACAGTCGCCTGTGTCTCCAACATCACGCTCTTTTGCTCTGTCCTGGCTAGTCGTTCTCTGCGGTATTAATTAATTTCATAAATTAAACATTGATCTATCTATCTCCATCTTTTTTTTCATTTGACTCCCTTTACTTTGGTTGATTAATCCAGGCAAAGTTTTACAGGTGAATGTGCCAGATAAATCAAAAGCTAATCAACATAGGTATGCGGTTAATTAAAGTATAAATTAGCAAGAGATAAATGAGGAAATAACTTTCTACTTTCATATGGGTAATTGTATCCGTGGCTGTGTCAAATAAAAGTAACAGAAAAGCACTGTGCGAAACTGTGCAAATATGAAAGTCAAACAATTGTTTAAGCAAGTGATGAAGGCTGTTAGCGTTTCAGAGGTATTTTATCCCCTGAAGGCAGAGTTTCAATTTCTCCCATACTGAAGGAGTTAAGAATACCTAGGGCACTGAAGGAACAACAACAAAAAAATTATATTTTATTTATAAATGTGTTCTTTTAAACCAGCGTGAGCAATCAAGTCAAAGTATGCTAAAGCTTGGTTTGCATGACCAAAACGTCCATTCTAACTTTGAGGTAATTTGAAGCCTAAGCGTAGCGTGTGGTAAGAAAAATGGCAGGGCTCGATGGGTATCAACACCAGTCACTTCTCATTAATTTTTACAACGCGGACGCAGAGCAGGGCTGCATGCAAGCTTACGGGAGAGTGGAAAGAGTGGAGAGAGCAACTGGAGAGAGGGTCCCCCTCGATGCCCCGGTTCTAAGCCAGCTCGTGGAGACGGGCGTGAGAGAGACATGCAGCGGTGTGCTTTCTGAGCTCAGGAGGGACAGCGCTCATGAAGAAAGGTTGCAGGTTTGCGTCCTGTTTGGGATGCTGAATGATGCTATTGTGTTTCTGTGAATGAGGTCAGTAGAACAGCCTATGAGCGTGAAACCTGGACCTGTATTGATAAAGGTTCTCAGATTAGGGACATTGATACAGGATTGGTTTGGGTATTCAGCTCATATTGAGGCTATAATATGTACAGAGAAAAGCTGGGCCCATATTAATAGTATCTCACAGTAGGACTGTATATCAAAGATCAGTTCAGCCATTTAGCTCCTATTGGAAAGGGTTAGTGTATGGAAAGTGATCCTAGATTAGCATTTCTACACTTTATACATTATGAAAATGAACTCAGACCTGCATAATTGTTCCCATATACAGAGAGTTAGCACATAACAGAAGGTGTTAACGAACCAGAGTTGTGATCAGATGTTTGACTTGATCACCCAGGAGCGGAACTGTGATTGTACCATTGAGCAAGGCAATTAACCTGAATTGCCGCTTTAAATATCCAGCTGTATAAACGAATGTCACATGTGCCCAATGTGAGATGTTTAAGTTTCTGTGGGCAGTGGTGTCAGCAAAGCATTAAAATAATATCTGCTCCAGGTGTTCAAATGTCCTTCTTAGGTGAGAAGGTGAAAGAAATCTGCCTAACACTTTGTAATATAATAATAATAATATTAATAATAATAATAATAATAATAATAATTATTATTATTATTATTATTATTATTATTATTATATTTTTATGTCTGGAAAACAGTTACATATTCCTGTTTGCATCATAGCAGGCGCAGCTGAAGCAGCATGTGACTGGGAGTGTCCCTGGAGGTGGGCTTAGCGTGACTGGAGTCCCGAAGCGGCAGCCGGCAGTCTCCAGACAGCCCCACACACACACACCACACACACCCACACACACACACACACCACACCCACCCACACACACACACACACACACACACACACACACACACACACACACACACACACACACACACACACACACACACACGCACACACTTTTCTCCTTCTGGTATAAAGTCGCCCGAATTCTGCGCGTGGGACACAGAAACATCATGGCAGGACCAAACAACAGGCTGGGAAAGCTAGGGGCTAACCGGGCTTATGACATTAAAAAAATAACATAAAAAATAATTTAAAAAAATAAAACCTCCCCATTTATTACATGCACAAATTAAACAGATCTAACACTCCTTTCCCCCAGCCTCCTAGGGAGAGAGAAAAATGTGTTTACTCAGGCTGTCAGTGTGGCCCAGACCAGTCTCCAGAAGACATGTCATATTTGCATCCTTCTCATGCCCCAGTATGATCCCTACAGAGAGAGCCATCCTTTGCTAAGACAAAGCACAGATCCCAGCAACCACAAATCACCCTGGCAACCATCTCCTGTAGCTGTGTGTGTGAGGTGGGGGTGTTAGTTTGGAGGGGAGAGACGAGGGGAGGTAATGACCTGCTCGACTGAGAGACATCGTCAACCTGTTTGTTTGAACAGCTTGGCTAGCGGGGCTTAAAGCCCTCTGCTGTGTTTTGGACCCAAAGTGCCGTGAGGGGGGCGGGGCGCGGGGGTGGGGGTTTCAGGACCCTCCCATGGCTCTTTTCCATGTTCAGAGCGGGATAACTCAACAGGCTGCTCAGAAACTCCAGCCAATGACTGCTTCCAAGAGAAACATGAGCACAATGGCTCTGCAGGAATAGAGCATTAGATCTGCTATTGAACTGTTTCCGACACATTGTGTAGAACTTTTGAACCCTTTTTGAGTGGTCAGCCTGAGAACACTTTGTATGCACATTTTTGCTATTATTTTAATTGTTATTATCCTTTAGTATTATATGTTACTTGCCATATTTTAAAATTTAATATTTTGAGACAGAATAATAACTCCAAATAATGGCAAGAAATAACATTAAAAGGAACCTATGAAATTTTGCTTTGAAAAAAGTCTATTTGAGATGCTGCTCTGCAATGAGGAACAGAAATGAGGTCAACAGCAAGACCGAGGAGATAAGGGATGTCTTGAGTGATGAAAAACATGCAGTACACAGAAAACCGCCGCAGCTGTCAGTGGCATACGAAGAGTCGCGTGTCGCGGGTAGAGCGTGTCCAGCGGCACTGGGAAGAGATTGGGATCAGATGAAATTCCGGGGGGGGCGGGAAGCTCGGGATTTCAGTGCCAGGAGAGTGGATTTGCAGCGCGCCGTGAAGCTCCGAACCAGACCGAAAACCGTTAACGTTTGGGGCCCGGCCTTGTCTAACCCGGGTCCAGATTTGGGTGCGCAGTCACTGCTGCCAGGCTGTGAGCATAGCCATCTGTCCGTGGGGCAGTCTACACCAGGTATGAGGAGGCGATTTGGGGGGGGACTTAGAGAGTTTAACCCTGAAAAGTACCATGCTGCTTGTAAAGCCAACAGTCTCTGATGCCTGCCAAGGGGAGACATGTCTCATGTGGAGGGCTGATCACTCTCTCATACTGGGAACAGATTCAGTCTGACTGCATTTGCATTTATGTTAGCATTTAAATGATATGTTGATTTAAGGAAGCAGTACATTTTTTGTCTTATTTACCTCAGTGACCATCAGCTCAGGATGTTCTGTAATAAAATGTACTTAAAATTTTACATCCAATCCACATTGGAATTAATTTTCAAGGATTTTGTCTCATAAGAGTTTTCTTTTTTTATCTCCAGAAATTTTGTTCTATGGGTTTTATTCTTTTTGTTTCAGCTACTCTTCAAAATTAGAACTCTGCACCATTGGCAGGCTAAGATGACATCCTTGGAACCACATCATCCAAAAGCCTGAGCCTGGTCTGAAATGAATATTGCTTAATCTGCTTGAAATGTGGACAATTATTATTGTTGTTATTATTATTATTATTATTACCATGTTATGAATGTGTCCCCCATGATGGAACTATGGAATTTGAAACTAAAATTAGAAAAGGGGAACAATTTACACGTTGGATCTTTAGATTAAATAGGATTGGTTATCATGCAGCAAAGTTGTCCCGCTTCGAGCTTGAAGTTTAAAAAATTAAACTGGAGCTATCTCCCCTGCCAACCCTCTGGCTCACCCTGCACCATCAGCTGTCTCATAATAGCTAGCTGATGCAGCCAGTTGCTTGTCATTCAAAATGAGAGTTGAGTTGTAGTAGTGGTAGAGGTAGCAGTAGTAGCAATGGTATTTGATCACTTTAAAGTTATGGGAAACTCATTGGTAAAAAGCTCTTCCACACTGGAGAAAAGTCCTTGTTTTCTGAAACGTAGTATAGATCCTGCCTCTGCTGAGCCATTGCAAAAAATCGCCCACCTTTCCTGAGAGGAGAAGTAAGACACAGGTTTGATAATCATCCCTTCAGTTCTCTACGCTTATCGGTCGGGCAATGAATAACCTCAGAACAGCCCGCCGTACCCTTAATGGACGGCATTTTTCTTCTCACCCAGGGCTCCAATTATGAAGAAAATATGGCAACCCAGCTGTTTGCCAGTAAAATTTTATGAAACCTATCTTCCCTTTTTTCTCGGAGCACTTATTCAAGCTCTGAGAGGCTGGCATTCAGCGGCGTCCTTTGAAATGGGGCGCCAGCTCTAAACCGCTCGCATCTGCAGCGGGCCTCCGCACACTCTGGGCTTTAGAGGCTAAAAAAGACACAAAATAAATCCGGCGCAGATTCGTCTTCTGCAGCTATTGCTTCTGAAGTTTCCAGAGAGAGTAGCTGAGGAAATCCAGGCACAGCTGTTTACTATTGCAGAACACAAAAGGGGCTATTAAAACAAGTCTTTAAAAAGCTGAGTGGGTGCAGAAACAGCCTGAATCTCACCAGGAATATAACCCGATGTAAAAAATATATTTTTTTAACATGTCGTCCATTGAGCTAATGATTAAGGAGATTGAGACACGCTGAGCATTAAGCAAGGTGTTTGTAAGACACCGTAAAATGAGGTTCATTTCCTGAGGACCACATCCAAGGCACAAAAAACAGCATACAGACACAAAGCAGCCGAACTGTCGATGGACGAATGCAGAAACCTCTCAGAATGAGAAAACCCCAGCGTACAGAACAGATTGCTCACAGCAGTGGCAGCCTCCAACCTGTGTGTGCTCAGCCCGGGCCTTAACACTGACAATGTCAGACACGCGTCCTTGAACTGCGCACTGCACCCATACCCCGGGGTGGAATGTTAACGGCGTGCGCTCCTCGATTTGACAGCAGCGGGCTACTGTATCTGCGAGTCACATGATCAACGGCCCGCCGGCCTCGCACCACAGCGGAGTTCTGGGAGGAAGGATGCGCAGCGGAGACCGAGCCCAGGGTTCTGGAGAGGTAAGGCAGCTAATCGGGCTTTCCCCGAGAAAGAGGAAAGAGTGACAGAGAGAAAAGACCACCGGAGTAGACGGTTTCCTGGTCGCCACGGTCACTGCCGAGGGGCAGTCGCAGCTTTGTAGATTTCAGATGTGCGTACGCGGTGGAGAGGTTCCGAGGAAGCACCTTGTGACACAAATGTGGGCGGTTATTTTTCTTGCCCAGGAAGAAGCCGGGAAGTGGGCGCAGCGCACCGAAAGCATAATAAACTAAAGGAGCTTAGCGGGTTTTTAGCATAAAGTGAATCACATCACAGCCCGATTTGAGACGCACATTTTATTTTGTTTCCACTTAGTCAAATAATAGGAGGGATGCGGAGGACAGACCGCTGTGTGAGGGAAGTAATGGTAGGTCTTTGATTAGGTTGCTTTTATGTCTGAGAAGAGCTTGAGTCCACTGCGCCTCCCCTGCCTAAAGAAATCAAGACTTCCGTCTTCAAACGGTTCAAGAATGTTTCTCTGAGAGAACCTGATGGAGTGGACATTCAAAGACTTTAGCTGAGTTCTGAAGCGTGCAATCTGGTGCATGTAAGTTTGCGAATAAGCACTGTTCTATATTTGCATAGCACAAAAAGGAGAAGACTATTTGGTACTTGTGCCATACAAAAATTATTATATATATTTTTTAATACTGCAGGCTGTAACTGAGAGGCAATAGGTTCAATTCCCAAGTTGTTGTCATTACCTTTAACAGAGATATGCACATCATGTTGGGGTGATTATGATGATGACAATGACAGCAACAACAATGATGATGATAATGATGATGATGTTGATGAGAAAAAAAAAGTTATACAAGAAAAAAAATCCCTGAGGGCTTTTTGTGAGTGACAGGCCAAAAGAGGAGGGGCTCAAGTCCCATGGACCTCTATCTCTGCACGTGCCTGACCCTTAAACAAAGTAATCTGCTTTCCTTCAGCAAACAACCAGCTGTATAAATGGGTAGCATGTTAAACTATGATCTGCGTAAGCCACCCTTGACATGTTCAACTGCCAAGTAATTAAATTCCCTAAGGTTAAAGATGTGTCTACTGACATATATATAATTCTGTTTGCCAATGAGATTAAAAAATATGAAAATTGGATTGGAGGAGGAAAGTGTTACATAAATGTTGTTTTTCTTTTCTTTTTTATACTTGGAAATCCATAAGAGGCAATCTAATAGAGAAGGAAATCTGGGAAAGCGTTTTCAAATTATTTAATTGTGTAAATATTAGTTCATGTACTTTTCTTACATTGTCTTTGGACTGTGAGTGAAAACTTAATCAAATCAGTCAAATAAGTCTCTGTAGTGCCAAGGGGAAGTTTTCCAATCTTTCAGACAGCTTTCCAAGGATAAATTCAAATATATACTGTATTATAATAAAATAATAGCTTGTTATAAAGAGATTTTCAAACTGTGTGCTCAAATTGTGTCACAACAGCAGTACCACAGATGAGAAAAGAAAACCAGGTAGCATAACATGTATGACATCACCAAGTGACTTAAATCTAGAAATGGAAGCTACCTCTCTGATGTTTCCCTGAAGGGTATTTTACTGTTTTGGCCTTAACTGTGAAGGCGAATTGACTGTTGGACACATTGTTCCACTTTTCCAACCTAGCACTGTTCTATCCTTGTCTCATGCATTTACTTGTAGCAAGCAACCATGTATTAATATGTGCATGTTTTACACTTGGAACTACAGATCAAACTGCCATAGACTTCAATTCAATCAAATTCAACTGAAATGTGTCCTTCCTCTGATTGCAAATACATGTAAGTGCTGCTTTGTTTTATGTTTTTTATTTTTTTATTTTATTTCACAAACACAGTTTAGCAAGTTGATTTTGGTAAGCACCGTGGAAATGTCAAACTGAACTTGTATTCAAGATGAACTATGCATGAACTCTTCAAATGAAAAAAAAAACAGTCATTGAACAGTAACTGGACATCAGTTTGATAAAAGTTGGAAAGTTCTTTATTGGAAGCCTCAGTAACAGGCTCAACTCCTCAGGCCTTGCAGTGGGTTAAATCATATTTTGCCCTGCTTAGTGTCCAGGAACTGTCAACGGCAGCTTCCATTACAACCCCCTGAGTGCCTGAAAAATACTTTTCATTTTAAAGACAGAACAGAAACAGGCCTCAACTGTCAGCCGGTGATCCTAATAATAAAGTAAGAGACTTTTTATAATTCCGCCACAAGGTTACGTCAGCCATTTAATTAAATACCATCTGTTGGAGCTCTCTTCCGTGGTGTGGTTTTAATGCGACATTGGAGTCATTTGATTTTCTAATTTGTGTGTCTGCATGCGCATATCCTTGAATTTGCATGTGGGTGTACGTGTGTCCGTACATGCGTGCATGCATGCGTGTGGTGCGTGTGCATGTGTGTGTGTGTGTGTGTGTGAGCCTTTTCGTTTCTGAGGGTTATGGGAACTCCAGAAAAGTGTGGCAGGTGTCAGTGTGCACTGGAGTGTGATGGGGCCATAAGCCAGACAGCACATCGTAGCATAGCACAGCACAGTGCAGCGCACATTCAGCTCTTCACCAGAAACCTGCCAGCTGCTTCCTTCTCCTCCTCCTCCTCCTCCAGTCTTCTGTAAATCTCCCGTTACGTAAAAACTCTGACTGCAGCCTTTCAGGTCGCACAGCCACAAGGCAGCTCGCTGAGACGCGCCATGCTGTCGCGCTCGCCGCAGTGCTTTCCCTGCTGAAACGCGCATCTTTAAGAACGAGAGACAGAGCCAAACTGGGACATCCAGGTGCACTGCATGACGGGAGCTCTCCGGGAGAACGAAGTGACCCTGTTTCAAAGTGACACCACAACCGCAGTTTTTGTCATAAAACCACTAAATGCAAAATGCAGTTGGGAATGAAAATGGGTGTAATGGATGTCATATTGTTTTCAACCATGTTAATTTAGCTATATTTGAAATGGCATTCGTTGTCACAGTGATGGAAAAATCTTATGTCAATGGAGGCAATCAGAAAGTGATTTTTTTTTACTGTACTCCTCATTTTAAATCAGCGGAGTGGATTTTAGAGAGCAATCTTCCCTTTATCTCATAATTAGTGGCGGCATGAGTGATATACACAGTGTGCCCACCTGCACTGGATCAGCACTGGAATGACGGTCCAGAATTCTGTGGGGCCATGATGTCATCCTGAGACCGCCCCTTCACTTCCTGTCTACTCAGGTGTTGGAACAGGAAGCCCACAGATTACAGTGCCTTACAGTGCCCTAGAAGCTCCTCACAAACCCATGGATCCAAAATTGTTTATCCAGGACACAACTGTGTCTTCTGCTTCTGCCTCCTGAAGATGGACATTGCAAAGGTTCTCTTTTATTTTCTCAAATTTGACTTTAATTGTGCGATCTTCCCCAGGGCGTTATATCTCTGCTCTGCTCTTCCGTAACTTTAATCTTAAAGTCTCTTTCCGCTGCTTTGCTCTCTAGGATTTGGATAAAACGGCAGGATGTTGGTCATTGTGTCTGCGTTTATGTGTGTGAAGGAAGCATAACTCTGCTCCTATTCTAAACAAAAGAATGAAGTAAATAATTATGAGGAGCTTCAATGATTAAGTCTGACATCAGGCTCACACAGCGAATCCTTACCCACCGTTAATTTAAGTCTGCATCACGGTTCAGTCATTTTGGGGGTCATGGAAGAATGAGCTCGTAACTATCAAGGTTGGGAACTGTTTAATAGAGATTCTTGCATGCAAGAGTCACACCAGAACCTGGGTTAAGAATCATCTCTCCTTTTATATGCACTTGATAGATTTGATGAAGGTTGTTCACTGAAAGTGGTTAGAAAATAAAACAGGATGTACTGCACATTTGCTTGCCAGTAATATATGTGCTAACCTTATTGTATTATGTCAGCAAGCCCTGCCTTTGAAATGGCTTTTGTGATAAAAGGATACCAATTTACAAAGCTACTGTCCATGAGGATAAAAGTCAGCCATGGCAAACGGTAAACCATAACATTGTTGATTAAGCTTTTCCCCCTCTGTAAATAGTTCTGTTTTTGAATGGACGCATTAATGTTAGGTAGCTGGAAACTAATGATTTGTGTCAGAAAATGTGGGTTGGAGTGGACCTTCAGTGTCATGACGTCTGACCCTGTTCCAGCTTTAAGCAATATTGTTCTGACCTATCACTAAAAGGTTGCTGTGGGCAAGGTTATAAAAAGCAATAATAATTATCTAATGTTTGTGTGAAATATGGATCAAAGCACAGACAATACGTGGGGTAAGGGAGATAATGCAGCACTGATGGTACAAAATAGCTGTAGAAAGGCAACCGTAATAGCAGCCTTTGGGGCGATGCAATGACATCATCGCCGCGCTCTCTCCCTGACTAATGCGGATTACCAGGGAACATGCATTTGTGCACCGCCTGCGGGGATTCCAGCACTTGTCTTCTACTGGTGGAGGGGTGGGAAGCTCTTTGGCCCCTAAAGCTGATTGGAGAATTGAATATAAATCCATCAGAAAGCTTTGTATTAACATACGTATTGCATTAAACATGAAGGTAATTCTCACTGACATGATCTTATATCTCATAACGCCATACATGAAATAGTAAAGAGGATATTATTATTATTATTATTATTATTATTGTTGTTGTTGTTGTTATTATATTGGTGCATGGACTAACTACAGTTGGTTAAAAATTATCCTGTGACACCATTTTGCGAGTTCAGCTATCACTGAAATAGACTCACCGAAAACATTTATTTCTATAAGCAATGTTTAAGGAAATTGAACTGTATTACAGTGAATTACAATCCATATGTTGCTACTTAAGGTTATTTTTAATTATGCCATGCTCAGCAAAAACATTTTCCAATTTGTAATGTAATTGCAATTCAGTGCTCATTAACCATTACACCTTTCATAGATATCAGAGACAATTGCTGTGCTGTGAACTAAGGGAGTTTGAGGCAAGGGGAATATGAAAATGACTGCTTGCAAGAAATGATTAAAGAAAGATTTAAAGATAAAAAACATCACATAGAGATGCCAAATTCTTATATTGACAGATTTCAAGTATCCACACATGTAGAGGATTGATTTTTAAATCTCAAAAATAAGGACATGCAGTGGGGAGCATTATTGTGAATATACACATACTTTTCATATTAACAGGAGCTGAATTTACATTTTCAACTGAAGCAACTCATATGGCTTCAGTTCTTCACACAATCCAGTCATGCAGCTGGATATCTTCTGAATCAGCCTTTACAGTATGAAAATAGAATAAATATGTGGACCTACTGTATGTGGAAAATATAATGGCAAATGGATTTCACAAAAGTGTAATGTATTACTATTTGAAGTGGTAATAATTAGTATAGCTGTCAATGTATTATGAATTGTTGTGATATATGGATAATATATTTATTTCAGTATATTTCATTATATATTCCAGTTAAGTAAGGGATTTGGGTTTAAGTACTTTGCTCAGGAGTACAATGTCAGTGTCCCACCTGGGAATCAAACCTATAACCTGAGAGTTGCAAGCCCAGTTCCCAAGCTGCTGCCCAGCTCTCCCCAACTGCACTGTCAGAAGGCGATATATTTATGATGCATGGCATTGCACAAAATCAAGCTTGGGGTGCTTGTGCTTGGCTCAGATAGAAAAAAATATATATTTTCATGTGATTTTTTTGTTGTTTTTGGGTTTTTTTTGTTGAATCCTGGCCTATGGAGCCATGATGGGTCACTTTAAATAGACTCTTCTTACAGAATTGTGTTGTTGGCTTGGTATGCTGTTTATTCCTGGGCATCATTCCTCAGCCAGTTTTGCACAGTTCAACTCATCTTCATATCATCTGTATGGAATAATAGTCCGCCACATAAAAGAACAATTACTGGATCTGTGCAGTCTGCAAAGAACGGAGACCCATGAGAAGACTGTTAATGGTGTGCTGTAATTTACATTCAACGGCATGACAGTGTTATTATATTAGCTCAGATATGTTTCTGCCTGCCAAGACCAGGGATCTTTAACTATTTCAGTTTCCAGCATGTGGCCCCCCTTTCACTTAGTACCTGCATGGACTTGTTTCTTCTGTATTCTTAGATCATTCAAAAAAGTCAAAAGTCTCTGTTCACCTCTTTCCATGAAAGGACATAGCTAGGATAGTTTGTGTACTTTGTTTTCAGTATGATCTGGGATAAATTGTTTGAATGCAGCCAATAATTTTTTCCTTCCTGAACAAGGATTATACTATTTCATATTTCATATAATTTGGTCACATAAGCAAATAACTATAATTTAGAAACTGGTCTCATATACTGACAACATTTCCATTCTTTTTAACAGTGACATTACCCAACCTCTCACAATCAGTTGCAAAAATGTGACAGGATTCATACAATAGCAGTACTTGAGAACCTTGCTTTTTTAGCATTTAGCAATGTGTGAAACCTGGTCCTCATGACCCGCAACCCAATGAGCAAACGCTTGAATCTATTTATCTAGAGGGATGGAAATCTAAATCTGAGATATATTGGAGCTAACCTGGACTAACGTAGTCCGTTAATGTCAAACCATCTCTCAACCTTTTGCTCACTGGGAAGGGTCTCTGTACAACCAGATTCTGGCGAAAACGTTTTTCCACCTATGTGCTCCATTTATTCTGATCAAACTCAGCATATTATTCTTTTTAAATTCTAACAAACATCAAACATCGTCTTAGTCTCCTTCTCACAAGACTGAACACGTATCCACATGTATCCTCATAATCGGTCTTGTTGCCCTTCTCTTTTTTCTTCATAGTGTTTCTTTCTGTTTGGTACCAAGAAATTGACCCAGAAACTAATGCAGTTTTCATTTGGAGTAGGAATCGTATAATATATATATGTTGGCATTTATATTATGTAATAAATTATGTACTTTTTGTCACTTATCTTAGAATCATATCCATCCTTATGGCGTGCATGCTACTTTATTTAATGGCAAGGATTGGAGGAGTGGGGGGCGGAGCCCCCTGGGGAAAGGTCAGCTGGTTAAGCTGAATGCTCACCAGAAGAACGGAAGATAGCAGTTTGCGGAGCATGAGTTCTGCTCACGTGGAATTTAGGTCACATCTGCCACGACACAATGAGCAGCAAGCGCGGTGGGTGCGCTGGAGCAGCGCGCGATACGCTGTCGGCGAAACTCCGGCAAAACCGAGGTTTACCGCCAAGCAGAGTGGCAGACAAAAAAAACAAATAAGGGTTTGTCACAGCCGTCTCCTCAAACAGCCGTTCTGCTGATGCGCTCCGTCGACCATGTCCCCCAGATTAGAGGGGTCCCCAAAGAAACATTTCACAAGCCGCTGGGTTCGGGTACGAGCTGACATCATGCACCTCATTTGTTACCGGTGGCCCACAGAGCTGGGAGTCTAAGCTAGCCTTGCCTGGAAACAATGGAATAACCCCCCACCCCCCCCCACCCCCCCTCCAAAACACACCTGCGCACTTCTGTCTCTCCCCAAAAATCACTTTCTCTGCGTGAGACACTAGCCCTCTCCTCTCTCTGCAGGTATTCCTTTCAAAGCTTCACGGTACTCTGATATTTTTTACACAAAGTCACCGACAAGATATATGTTTCCTTCAGAAAGAGCAACTTGCCATCTGTTATCCTCCTGCACACTGAACAATGTATTACAGTATCTCAGCAGTACATCAGTTAAATTTCATTTTAATGGGGCTGCTGTTAGTCTCTGGTTTTTGGGTTAAAAAAAAAAAAAAAACAGCAAAAGCCTCAACTACGTCAACCAAAAAAAGGATAGTGCTAAATTGCAATCATCTGAGATTAAGGAAATAGCTACCTGCATTCCTGCTGCAAAAACCTGCAAACATTTCAGCTTTCGCAGAATGGAGAAATCTCCTTCCACATTACAGATTCCTAAACTGCCGCACCACACATGTGGGCTAAAGCACGATAAAATAAAAGGAAGATACTGAACAAACACTTTTCATCTCCGACTTAGGATCCATCTGCCAACGCAGGCGCTGTGAGCTGTGAATGCCAGGTCTATCCTGGAAGACCGCCAAAAAATAAATAAATAAATAAATCATGCCAGCGGACAAAGATTGGTTAGGCATGTTCCCAGTTCTACCTTTCTCTTTGAGAGTTAAAAAAGAGGCTGTTTTTCAGTACCCACAACAGCTTGGCACAGGTCTGATTGACAGATGGAACCCAGTAAACAGTGGACAGGGCATGCCAGTTGGGTGAGGGAGCTGGGCACTGTTCACCTATAATTGGAGGAATTGGAGGGGCTGTTATCAGCTACCAAGAACAGGGAGCCTCTGCCCACAGAATTCAAAACAATTGGAAGCACCCAAGAGCCTGAAATCCAATTTTGCCATTCATGTGAAAACAATCAAATCGCACAATCTCATATATCTATGATGTTGTGTGTGTGTGTGTGGGTGTGTGCTTGTGTGTAGACACACACATACGTAATATGCCTGTACACACACACGCAATTGCCCACACACTTACACACACACATACACATACACACATGCACACACATACACACACACAAGCACACAAAAAAGGAAGAAAATAGAGGCCTCTACAGTGCTTGTTTGTATGCTTAGAATTACGTGATGCCTTTACTAGGTTGCCTTTAGTTTTAGATTGCTCATCAAAGTATTTTTTGCATTTGCTGGTTTCATGGGGTCATGCTTGGTACAGTTATGCAGTTATGTTTCTCACTGTAATTCAAACGATTCTGTGAACAGATGACGCCTCTCTCAGTATGGTACTCCCAATGTGTTCAAAACCATTAAAATATGTATTTTTTTTATTCTGGATCAAGATGAGCCATATGGGATCCTGAGATGTGGTTTGGTGTCCAAAATAAGCTTCTGACTTCCAGCAGCCTTGTAAATGTGTTTTCTTGTGACAAAGCACAGTCTTGGGTCTAGTAAATCATGTTCATTAAGTCCTGTGCCCTTTGGTTTAGTATTTTACTATTTTATTCATTTATTTCTCTTTTTTCTCCTCTGGCAGACCAATAGTCTTGCGAGCCAAGGCAAGTGGCACTGCCAGCTAGCTTTTGCTTACTTTACCGTTACACCCTCTTTGACTCAGGAGGTGGACATATTAATTCACTGGCTTGGTGCTATTTTTCAAAAATCTTGGGCCTCTGTGGTCAGCTTTTACATTTCTTCAGGGGTTTTCAAATGAGATATTAACACACTTTATCTTAATAACACTGCATGCATCGGCCCACACAAATACAAAAAAATTATCACCATTACATGTTGTTTGAAATATAACTTTGTGACTCCATTACGGTGAGATCATAAGCATGTGAAAGTTCATTGCTGTCTGTTGATGGAGGTCATAGCTGTGTGCAACGGTCATGTAACTGCTACACCTTAGCGGTAGTACGCCTATCTCACATTTTGCAGAGATCGTTTCATGTTCCAACTCCCTGGTCCATACCTTTTTTGATAGTCTTTGAGGAAGGAATGACAAGCTCCAGTCCAGGAGGGCCACAGTGTCCTCACAGTGTTTTGAGTTTCCCTTTCAATCAGCAGTCTTGGAAACAAGGGGTGTGGACTCCTTAGCCAATCATGCACAGTAGACACGTCAATGGTGTAATGTGTTATAACATGTACAATTTACAACTTTATAGAGTGACACTAGTCAAAATGGCAGGCTGTGCTGGTTGGGTTTGTTTATTGTTCCCTTCTGGAACATTTAGAATTTAATTTTGTATTTTTATTATTTTCTCAATAGTGGCTAAGTGAGGTATTTTTCAATATTGTCGAATTAAAAACAGACCTGTATCATTCGTGCTGATATGTACCAGCTACCATTTTTTTGATGACATCATTCATGTTAATATTTAACAGCGCAAATTAATTTCCTGATAAATGCTAAAATTAGGGATTCGCCTTTTAAGTCAGAGAGGAAATGAGCCTGAAAGAGGGTGTGGTGAACATGGACGCCTGGTTCACAGTTGAACGGGTGTGTTTGTGAGGGGGGTTTGGCTCGCTGACCGATTTCAGTGCCCCGGTGGAGTGGGTTAATCGTGTGTGTACGAGACTCCCGGCCTCTCTGGAGAGACAGTCTCCCCTCCCTGCGTGGCGGCGTGACCTCGGCCTTCTCCTGCCCCGTTAAACGTCTGTTTCGAAAGCGGACCGCTGCAGGGACGTCCATTTCATAAAGCACCTTTTGTCCCCGCGACCTACTCCACGCCACCGAAGGAAAAAAAAAAAACGTTCCAGACCGTGAGGTATTTACTAGAGTCAACCTCCCATGGCTAGTGGCCATCAGCTTGGGACAAATGGTCCAGGTTTAACTTTCAGAGGTTGTTCCTGGGGTGCCTGGAGCCGTAACCCGATGAGGTAATGGCTTTACCAGGCCTCTGTGAGCAGCATGCCCCCAACTCCTGCGGCGAGGGACACAAGATGACAAAAGACTCTGCGAACTGTTCACCCTTCTTTCCACCAATCAAAATCCAGTGCAGATGTTACTGTAAAAAAAAAGGGTGGAAAAAAGTATAGATTTAGCAAGGAGGGGTTGGGGTATGAACTGATGTTCAGGTTCGGTGATAATAAACTCAGTGCATATTTTATCCCAGCTGAAGTCATATCAGCTGTTTTAAATGATTTCGATGTTATAACACAAGCGGTTGGTTTCAGACCTGTATCACGCGAGGGTATTGTATTTTTATCATTGAGTTATTGCAACACATAAATGCATTGTTGATGTTACAAAAACTTTATGTGCAAAAACAAAACGTAAAACAAATCAAATTTTCAGGAGCAGCAATGAAAAATAAACAAATAACTTATGGCTTAGTCACATGGGGCTTTGTCTTTTATTGCTTCCTTTAGTCATGAGATATTTACATTGCACGTAGCTGGAGATCTTTCCATTTTTGGCATCCAGAAAAAAAAATGCATAGTACCGAAAGCACATAGAAAATTAACCATTTGTCTTCCACTGTGACCTTGATTCAGCCTCTAAATAACAGTCCAGAAGAAACAGCCAATGGGTGATTTGACTGAAAGGCCACTTAGCTCCCTGCCCTTTGGAAATCTTTCATGGGCATTCAACCTATATTACTTTTCAGCTGGCTGTTAGGAAAGAATTTTTGCCACCGCAGGATCTCGCCACAGATATCTCACATGCAGACGGGCCAGTTGTTCGGGTCCATCGCTCCACACGGAGCAGGCATCTCAGATAAATGATATGTACACTTTTCTCATTTTTTTTTCTCAGACTTCCACACCCCCGGTTCCACCTCGCAGTCTCGTGTGTTCTTCTGACAGATCCCCTCGCCTCACGATTATGGCTTCCACATGTCTCCTCGTATGTGCTTCTCATAGCAGGATTCCACCCCAAAAAAAAAAATGAAGTTGACGTAAAAATGATGAATTGCCTTGCGGCCTCCTCGTGTCCACATTGGCATCCCTTTAAGGCCCCGTCTGGACAGACCAGCGTGTCGCGTGATTGGTGGCCCAACTCCTGCGGTCCATATTACGCATGTAATTGATTAATCAACTGCATGAGGTTTTTTATTTTTCTTCTTTTTTTGAAAGTCTGCTAAACTTTTTTATTCCAAAAATCACTGAAAGGGAAAACTAAATATGATCATATATTGCCATGTAAAGTTTTTATTTTATTTTATTTTATTTTTTCTGACAGAGTATTGCAGTCTTAAAAAACCCTAATAATAATGGATGCCTGAAGAGGTGCCCGCTCTTGTTTTACTAGAGTCCACTGTTTGTGGAGGAAATTAATAGTGCATTACAGCGAGGCCCCAGGCTGTGTTAGCACGGTGGGTTGTACCGTAGCATAGTGTCAATTTTAAAACACGCAGAGTGCAAGTGCTGGGCAAACAGACGCCGTCTGTGGCTGGGGTGCTTATCCCAGTCTGAGGGGCCAGCAGGTAAGAGGTGATGACTGAGGTTTAAAGAGCTCTGTGGACCACCAGCGCGAGGGAAGCATTATATAGCGTAGAGGAAGCGTATATCTGACATCCAAGATTGATTGGGGTCAGACGATGCAACAGGAGAAGAGAGGATTTTCTTTTCAAGATCCACCGCGGTAATCAGAGCTCTTGGCTCGTGGCCAAGAAGGTGTCGGTTACTAATTAAGGAATTCATACTTTAAATGCAGCTTTCTTTGAGCTGACAGTATCGGCCAATCAGCTGGATAAACTGCTGCTGCAGAATTATTCAAATGCGTGATCTGTGGCTTCCACGTCTTAAGCTGGAGAGAGCAAGCAAGCAACAGGAATTGTTACTTTAAAAAATAAATAAATAAAATATTTTAAAAAATTTAAAAAATGTCAGCCTGTCATCCTGAGATCCATAGAGTGTGAGCTATTTGAAAAGGAAAGCTTAAAAACCCAGGTTCTGGATTCCATTCCTATTTTAATGAGGCAAGGTGTTCCGGGATAAGAGATTTACAACGGTCACGTCTTAGCTGCTGTTTTAAGGGGGGGGGGGTGTCTTGATCAAGTGGGGCCTGTGTACGGCAAAGCACAGCACGACACCCGATATCACTTCAGTTTCAATACAGAAATACCAATTGTGCAATTGATATCACGTTGTCTCAAACTAATGGAGCACGTAATAATTTAATTTATTGCTGGGCCGCTTGGCCGTTGTCCTGGAGGGCCACAGCAGAGCAGGATTTCCACTTCTTTGGCCAGGAATCCCAAACTCCTGTCCTGGAGGATTGCATTGGCTGCAGGTTTTTGGAGGTTTACTTTCAATCAGAGCCAATGTAGGCCTTGGAGACAAGGTGAGTCAACTCTTTCGGTCAATCAATGTCTATAATTATGTGCTTGATTGGTTGAAGGCATCAAAAACCAGCAGACGCTCTGGCTCAGGCCTGTTTAAGAGTTTGAGATCCCTATCTTAGATCTCAAAGAATTTCTTTTTTTGTGGTGGGGGGTGGGGGGGAGGTGGTGGGGGGGGGGGACTTTATGGACTCTATCAAAACAATGAATCAGTCTGCTCAATCAAATAGCTAAGTAGTGTTTTCCCCAAGTTCCATTTTGCTTCAATCAGCCTGAGAGAGAGAGGCAAATGAGCTCCAATGAATTCTTCTCCATTCCTCCCTTCCTTTTCTCCCTCAAGGCCCTTGTACTGCACTGTCTGTATCTGCCTGCAGCAAGCCCAGTGAATTTGAATTTTCCACGTGGGGGTAGCCGGGTCATTTTCATATGTCTGCAATATTTCTATACAGAGGCTGTTTTTTTTACTGTCGTTCTTGTCTTAATTTTTGTTGTGATTTTTAAAACTGATCGTGTTGCGCGGCCAATTCCTAAGCTCGGGTAATGTTTGTTTATTTGTGGAGATTTTATATTTGTGTTGTGGGGACTCGGGAAAGTTGCGTACCTGCTGTTTTTAATAAGTTATAATAGCATTGTTGACCCCTGCCCCGCCCAACTTTCACAGAAGAACATTGGCAGGGATCAGGAAAACAAGTCCCAGCTGACATAACCCCATGTTTTAAAACCGCAGCATATAAACAAGGTGTGTGTGTGTGTGTGTGTGTGTGTGTGTGTGTGTGTGACAGTTTCATAAAATAATTACCAGTATGACTATCAATGAACTATATCAAATTAGATTATTTTAACAGGCTTTCATTTCAGGACTGTAGGGAGCGGAACAGCCAACAAGGCAATTTCAGTAATAGTGGAGGTTATTGCTGTGCTGTATGAGAGTCTTCCATGCTGTATGGCTTGTAGCCACAGAGGAAATAATGGGACTTAATAGGGCATCTTTGATAAATATGTCAAATTAATTTCTTCTACAACATGGACAAAGCTATTATCATTTTGATATGAAATATTCATATTTCATATGACAAAAAATAGGCCTAGATATTTATTTATTTATTTATTTATTACTTTTTCAGTATTCCCATATACCTCTGTTTTATATTGTCTCATTTTTAATTAAAAATTGATTAAACTGGTTCAATTCCTCCATGTAAATAAATCACTTTTTGTTTAATAGTTGCAAGAATTATTTTTGTTATAACAAACAAGGTTTTTGTGTGACGCGCAATATTTTATTTTTATTTTTTATTTTTATTTTATTTATTTTTAAAGTCAGTTACTGCTGAGTTTAAAGATGTGCTGTTCAGTACACTATGAACAGGTATTATGTGACAGGAATAATGTACAATTTTCAACATTGCAAAAGTAGTTCAAAGCACAGTTAGCACATAGGCTAATTTTCATCTGTAGTCCCTGCATAGATACCTATAACATATAATTAAAAAAAAAAAAAAACATTGATATACTACTAGACGTAATGCTCAAATGAATAAAGTTATGACAATGAGGTTATTTGATGCTTGGATGCACCAATCATTGTGAATAATCTGCATAAGCTCCTTGTACTCTGTGTTTGTCAGTTTAGTGTGTCCATCACAAAGACCTTCCTAAATATTTGTCAGCTAATTGCGGCAAATTCAAAAGTAAACAAGCTCTAATTGAAAGAATATTGCACATAAAGCATTTTCACATAACAAATATACTCATAAATATGAACATAAGTCATATGCCTGTACACACACGTGTGCTCACATACACAGACACACACACACACACACATACACACACACACACACACAAAATTCCAGTATTCTGCCTACACAGTAGCAGTCCACTGTTGAAAACACTAAACACTGTGTATTTTTTATGCCCCTCCAAATGTAACCCAGGTGTCGTTCAAGGCACATCTACGTCATCATATCTGCACTCCCCAGTCGGAACAATGCACTCATTGTTCCTTCAGAACTATTGGTGAACCTGCCAATAGAGAAAGCCGCTGAATAGCTATACCTGCTGATTATCCTGTATATTTAGCCTCAGCTTGTCCGCAATGGCCGCTCGTGCTCGCACAGCTCTCTCTGTCTGCCCACAAGCGGATGCATGTGGGAAACCAGCTCGGGCCCCATGCATCCAGCCTACTAAAGCGGGGCGCAATAGGGCCAAACTGGGGAAAGGCCAGGGTCAGAGGAACACGCTGTAGCACCCCGCCCTTTAAAAAAACAACCCCAAAAAATGTGCCTCATCTTGACATCTGATTCCTTTGTTCTACACTGTCTGGGTTTTTGTTTGTTGCTTTCTTTCTTCCTTTTTTGCAATAATTTCCGTTTTGGCAATTTCTGTTTATTTTCTTTTTTTCATCAGTGCCAAAGGGGCTGAGAAGGCTGAGCAGTCATCGCAGGCTTTTCTAAATATACACTGACCACTGAAATGCCACTGGCCATAGAAGCACTGTCCAGCATCCTGGGCTGGGTTTCAGTTCTCTCAGGCTGCATGCATATTATATTAAATATTATATGGAAAGAGGTTTCTGGCTTCCTCATGAGGTCCTTTCCATGTACGCTGTTTTGTTTGTGTGATAAATTATCATACATATTGCAGGTTTGCACATTATTATTCAACAATAAATTCAGTTCAAATGTGTCACATGGTAAGTATTGAGTTATGTGCATCATTGGCAGATTTTTATAAAATTCTTTATTTTATATATACTTTTTTTTAAATTTTGCAGCTATTGTCTCCCATTTTGGAAAGGCCAATTCGGGAGGGCACACACTAGCCTCTGATGCCACACCACTGTTTCTCTTCACTCCAAAGTCTACAGATTAAGCTGGCACAGACAAGGAGCTGCAGGGGGAAGATTCATACGCAGCTTGTGCTGGCAAACCGAGAGAGCCTAGAGGACATCGCTGATGCATGATTAGCCATGGACATCCCACCGACTGAAATCCTTCCCCCCCTGATTAGTGCCAATTATGGGCTGCTCTGCAGAGCTTCTGGCCACAGCCAGCGCTGGTTCTGTCTTGATTCAACACCAGAGCACAGACAGAACCCAAACACTAAGGACCACCCCGCAGACCCCTGTCAGAAATAGTTTAATATTAATAGTAACGATAATGCAGAAAATTTGTGTTGCTGTAATAATTTGTACATCTTTTAAAACATTCTGTTGTTGCGGTTAGGACCTTGTTTTTTTATAGCCTGAGGACACTGACTAATGATCAAAATTATTTTCTTCTTTTTGAAGGTACTAAGGTTGCATTTGAAGTGTCTTACTGGGGAAAAAACAATTATTCTAAAATAAAGGTGATTCAGGATTTATACTAGTATTGTACTATGATTGCATGGTGTGATAAAAAAGTACTAGCATAAGGAAACTAAGCTAATCAGATTTTTTGTGATTCATGCATTGGGTTTAATACTAATTAAATGAGACCCAACAGGCCTTGTATTCAAGTAAAATCAGGACTATGCGACAGAAATATTGTTATTGTCATATAATATCAATTTTAGGCTTATTTTTCCTATTGTGAAGTAAATTCAATGCTGAGACCTCTATTCAGGTCATGAGCAATCTAAATAATATGTTTTTTCCTTTCTTTTCTTTTCCTCATCCAGTCATTATTTAATGTTCAGTAATTCATTGTGACTCACTCACAGAGTTGTTTTCTTTTCATCCCAGACTCCTTTCATTGCATTAGTAGCACAAGTTTTCTGTAGTTTTTTTTTTTTTTTTGTCCTTCCACTTGTAAGGAACTTGTTTTCCAGCAGAGAGAGAAGGTGGGTGGTGTGAACAGCAGGAATCCTCCAGCTTTTCTGAATCCCCACACCACCCCACCCCACCCGCCTGTGGCTGGAATGCTATCAGAACCGCGAGGAACAAGGAGGATGGTTATTGCTGCCGCCCAGTGGGTTGCCTGGCAGACCCTGTCGTCTGAAACGTGAGCTTCGGCTTGCCCTCCGCTAAAAGCTCTGGTCTAGCACTGATAGTCTGATTCAAAGTGACAATGGTTTCATCCCATATGACACTGGAGGTTTGCAGCTGCTGGTTTTAAGTGTGTTTCCACGCTTAAGTGATTCAATAAAATCGTTGATTGGCAAAAAGGTCCAAACACCAATACTTCCAAGCCCTAAATTGACGTCTGATTAAAAGGAACCCACAAAAATGTCTTGGACTGAAGTCTGAGATCCCTGAAATCAGATTTGGGGAAGATGCCGGACTCTTCCATTGAACCTGTCATCCTCTTTTCCACTTTCACTTACCAATGAAAACATAGGCCTGGCTTCAATTGTTCAATTCTAAATTATTTGTCCTGAACTTTGAATTGCAAGTGTTAGTTTTAATATCAATATCAGAATTTGGAGAGTTCTCAATCTCCAAAAACTGGTCCCCATACAGTGTGTGAAGGAAAATGAGTCAATATTTTTTCCCTGCTTGGACGGGCATATATATGTGACCCAGAAGCCTTGGAGAGTTGCTTTGAAGGCCTGAAGTATTACCTCACATGGCCTTGCTCGAGCCCCGGGTGGCTCTGGATGTGTGAACTCCTATTTTAGAGAAACAATAAAGAGGTCCCTGTTTCCGTCGTGTGAACTGAGATCAGTCACTTGAAGGGACAATATTTTGTAATAGGCTTCATGTTTTGTCAGTGTTTTGCCTAGCACACTCTAACTAAAAACACATGGTGTGAAAAAGCAATAAGTTAAACCATAACCATAAATTTTATGTTGAATAGCTGTTTGCCTCTTTTTGGTGGGTGGGGAGGGGAGTCAAGGCTTACTCTGGCAGCTCTAGCCTGAGGCTGAAAGAGAATACTGTTAGCTCAACATTTTGGCACATTTGTGCCTAAGTATCATCCTCAACCCCCTGGCCATTATAACCAGCATAAAATTACACACCATTTCTTCATTTCTTCACAGCTATATTTTTGCCCTTCATTGGGTTGTCAGCAGTGTGTTCTCTAAAGTGAAGCTCAAAATCTCTAATTTTATTATGATTTATGTTATCTACATATATTTATATAGCCATTTTCTGGCATGCTGGTGTATGAGAAAAATGGGGTGAAGACTGCGGCAGGCTCTTGGCCAGCATTGATGATGTCACTGGATCATTAGTGCTCTTTGCGCATTGCTGGGATCCAGTGTCTCTTTCCTCCTTTTGCCATGTGACTGACTCTGATTGGTCAAACACACTGAGAATGTGATAATGGCACTGCTACCACATTCTCTGTGCATGTAAGTAAATCATGGGACCGTTACATGCAGAGACTACACATGGTTCCCATTTTCTCATCAAATCCAGCGAAAGCCGTTGTGGCAGCAAACTGTCTATCTGCGGAAAATCCTGTGTGCGCCAGAACATTGCCAAATACTTCATTTGAAATATTTTAGCCCTTTAAACACTCTGGACACTCTGATCTCTTAATTCCTGACCATTTTTAAGGGAAATAAATTCAATAAAATTCAGAACAAAATATTTTGCTGTGATTGCATGTTTGGTTAGTAACATGTTTTATTAAAGATTCCTAGAGATGTCTAGTGCAAATCTGATGTTATCATAATAATAGAGTTAAAATAATTTCAAATATATGTCGGCAGAAAACAAAGATCTTACTGAAACTATGCCTTTAATTTCATTTCAGTGGTCACTTCTTGTTTATTTTTTTAAATTCATGCATTATTCTGTCAAATTATTAAACGGGAAAGCACAAATACCCAGTCGTTACCTGCAGAACCTCCATTACTGCTTCTGGATTTGTTTAAAAGCATTGGCTCACATGCTGTTTGTTCAATGCTATGTGCACTGTCATTTGGTAAAGGCCAAGATTTAATGGAGACTAATTACACTTTCCTAATTTGTGAATAAATGTGACCAATGCTCGTCTAATTAATGCTCCACACGCCCTAACCTTGAAATAACAATTAATTGTCTGTTGACAAAACCCCCTGTGCTGGATGCTTATATTGTAAACACGATCATTACTCACATCTAAAAATAAGATAATAACATATTAAAGAAACATGAATATCATTGCCTGAGCATGGATATTTGTTATTTTAGTTTAAAGGCATGAAGTGCATGCATAACCTTAAAGCTGAACATTTTTTAACAGTAAGGTCAATTAACCCAGTGGTAAATCTCTCATTATATATTACCGTACTATATTAGAAAAGCTGGCCTTTCTCTACTTATATATTATAAATGACATGTGAAGTATCTGGTGAATGCCAGGATAAGCATCTTACCTTGATTAGAAACTGCAGTATAGTTAAACACAGGTTAAGGTGACTGCCTATCCTGTCAAACGTGTGCAATTGAGTGCCTGTGTCCATGTGGAATCTGGTGGGGTGAGGACATTCAGGGTGAAGTCACAGTGAATGTATTGAGGAGGATTCAGTGTGCTGATGTGCTCAGAGACGAATTTCTAACTTTGAGCCAATGGCAATCAGTCAAGCTCTCCTCGTAAACTCTTTCGTTTTTCTTCAAGGTCGTCTGAGTAGAATCTCGCACAATTTCTGGGTGAAGTACTGCTTTATCTAGAGACACGTGCCTTGGATTTGGTAATAGGCTACGTGGTGTACTGGTTAAGGAAATGGGCTTGTCAGTCAGGATGCAGGAAATCACAATTATTAAAAATGATGGGTTTTTTTCTAAAACACATTTGAATCGAGATTACCTAAACAGTAGAGCATGTGCCCCTCTGATCTTCACCCTGGTCTGGTGTCTCTTATTTTTTATTAATCTTCTTTTTTATGTTTCTTTAGTGCCACCTCTATAGCTTTTCGAAAGTTACAGTATATGACGGACATTTTAAATAGGAATTGATTGCACTCTTATTTCAGCCTTTGGGTAGAAACTAGAGGTGTATAGATCAAAAGAACTCTGTAATTACATTCCTGAAAGGTTCACACTTGACATTTCTCATTTAAGATGAGGCAGAAGATTGAAATGTTTTGGCATACCAGTGAAATAGTGCTATGTCTCATAATATTGTACATGTTATATATGGTTGGGTTCATCTGAAACAAAACAGTTTGAGTGTGAGAGCAGGAATGAGAATGAGAATTGACATTTTCAAACTTGTTTCTATCAAATTCACCTCACCTTATGTGAGTCTGCGTGTGTGTGTGTGCGCATCTCACTATTGAAATGGTTAGGAGAGCAGACATGAAGACCACTAACTTCCTTGGTATTTCAGATAGTCCCAGGGGAGTGTGAGAGTAGAGGAGGCAGGTGGATGACCTGTGAGATGGAGTTTAGGCCCAAGAGAGAATCTGGCTCTGCAGGAACAGAGGCGATGGTTCCATTCCATCCTGAGATCAACAGACACGTTTCCCACGGTGAGAAACGCTGTTTACAGGAGATCAGTCCACACATTGCAAATACAGCCCCTACCTGTCAGCTCCTTAACTTTTCCAAGATGGATTTTTTTTGAAGATATATTTAAAGGGTGTACTCTAAAAATAAATGCTTTAGAAACTGGACAAACTAAATTTGTCCTCTGGCTTGTTTTTTCAATATTCCATCAAACGCAAGATCATATTGGAAAAAACAGCGCAATGATTATGTGACTAGGAGTAAAATGGCAACAAAAAAAATCATGAGCTAGTCAGGTAGCACAAGTGTCTACTCCAAAACACAGAGGCAGTGTGTATGTGGAGTCTGCAGTGGGTTTCTGCTGAGTGCTGTGGCGTGTCACAGATCTGTCCTGACAGCCCGCCATTCACAAGGCGGAGGCGGAATGTGTGGACCGCACAGAACACATGCAGAGATATCTCTCCCTCTCTCTCTCCCTCTCTCTTTCTCTTTCCCTCTTTCTCTCTCTCTCCCTCTCTCTTTCTCTCCCCCCCTCTCTCTCTCTCTCTCTCACACTCACACACTCTCACGCACTCTCTCTCTCTCTCTCTCTCTCTCGACATGAATAATTACACCGCCTTCTGTGTTCTGCTGTCCAGTGGAGTGATTTCAGATCTTGTCTCTGTGGTGGTTAGAAGGTAAGGTTGCCACAGTGACCCATTTAAACTGTTGGTGGTGATGGCTGGAGTTAAAAAAAGAGAAGAATTTCTAATGAAAGAGGTGGATCGGTGCCTCTTTCGGGGTGCCGAAGAGATAAAGCAAGCCTGAAAGAACACCATGCCGGATTCTTAAGCACTTCTGCTGTGCAAGTTGTTAAAAATGTTGAAAAAAAGACCTATTTGAACGCCCATTTCACTCCAGTTCTGAGGCTCAGTGGGGTACAAATGCCTTTCCATGCCATTCAATAAGCCATTCCCTAAACCGTATCACCCCCCTGATGCCTCCGGGATATACTGCATAAGAATGTACTTCATCCACAAATGTGCCTCTTCTTCTCAAGGGAACTGAGACACACAAAACAATCAAGAGTAATGACTGGAAGATCAACCGGGAGGACTTACAGCGCACAAGAAGCTTTGCCATTTTTCACCAGAAAGTTTCAGAGCAAATGTACGTTCATAGTTTGGAGTTGTATTGATATGAATGTTTCATTTCCGTCTTTCAAGAAGCTACTTTCAAAGACCTTGGGATTTTCCGTGTGGTCAAATTGGAAAATACCTTTCGGTCTGGCTTAACTCCCACTAAATAAGTAACAGCACAGTGCTGAACTGAGAAAAACAGTTTGTAAATGGAAAGCTTGCTGCTGCAGGGTATTCTGCCGACCTGGGTCAAATACAAATACTTATTTGTATTTGTATTTGAAAATGTAGTTAAATACATATTTGAAGTATTTTCAAATACATTTACACATGAAATACTTTGTATTTGATGTATTTCAATTATTTTCATGGAAAACCGAATAATATTTTTCAGTGCATGCTTTGGTACCAATAAACCTTCAAGGTGAATGTATATTTCTGCACTGAAATAACTTTGACATTCTATGTTCTACACTTATCATTGGCAGCTGGCTCTCTCTTGTGGTTAAAATTAATATATAGCCAATTTTAGTACATAGCCTAAGGTTACGAAAGACACTTTATAAGAACGTTGCATAGTTTCATTGTTGCTAAGTTTATTAAAAGCTTTCTGATGAGACCGATAAAGAGTTTTATTTTTAGGATAAGATGATTGATGTTAATGTCTCAGCTGTTCTGTCTTCATTGGCCTTTAGAGATATGTAGCTGTAAGTAGTATGATTGTTAAATTGAACAAAATAATTATCCGTGTTTAATGTGTATTAATGTAGGGAAATCAGAATATGTATCATGCCTACCATCTTCAGACGACCGCTAGTCTTTATGAATGCTAGCAATAATCTGATCATTCCGATATATTGCACCGTAAGTGTAGATATACAAACAAAAAAAAGAAATGAACAATGCAAGTTCAAAACAATATTTATTTATATCATTTCTGTGCATTTTTACAAAAAATGATTGTGACATTCATTTCTTGTGGTATGGTAACACTGAGAAAATTCAGTTTCCTAGAATTTGTGATATATAAACTCTGCTATCATGTTTGATGGTGTTCTCCTAAAGTTCCCATAAAGTTTAAAGACCTGCTGAAGTGCAGCTCCATCTTTGTCCCCATCTGTACATATGAAAATCTTGCAAGCATGGAATTTTCTCACATTCCTGTGCTCTCTCTAATCAAACAGTTCTTTTTTCAGGAGCCTGTTTCTTTTTGCTGAAGTATATTAAAAAAGTGCAGTATAGCAACCGGTTCTCTAGAGGTTGTAGAATAGAAATGAATATATGAAAAAGAGGATACAGTAGAGGCTGTGAAAACCAGTCCTTGTTCTAAGAGAAAATATTTCTGTGTACTTAAAGTGACACCGAGAAGACTAAGTAACTCACTGTTCAAGGTTGTTCAAGTTTGTAGAGCACATTCATTAAGCATACAGACTGTTAAAGTGATTCACTTTTCTTGGCAGAACTTCTTGACACAACTCAAAATATGCTCCTGTATCTCCTCCTGAAAATTGCACCGTGACTCTTAATACACTAAGTTAATTAATATACAGCTGAATGTAAAAATTTCATATGATCCACTAAAAAAATAAATATATAAATAAAAAATACAAATAATATGACCAATTTCATGGTACCTTTCATTAAAGTGAAAATACAAGGATTCTTTTAATTAAACAGCTGGGCTGTAAGAAAGAAACAGAATAGAAATATACTGAAGCCAACTGTACCAATATGTAAAAGTCCCAAACGTTCAAAGAGGCTTTCTTACCTACTTACAGTATCAACCATATTGGTTTGTGTGTCTTAACAATACATACATACATACATACATACATATAATACTTTTTGTGGAGAATAACCAGCCAGATGCATATGCGTGCATGTATGTGCAATGCATGTGTACAGTATGTGTGTATATGTATACATATTCCCATGTATATGTATTTACAGCACACGTGTATCTGTGAGCAGATCTAGGAATGCATCACAGCAGAGGCCTGAGATAAAGATTTCTGTAAATCCAGTTAAGACACCCTCTTGGAAAATCAGATTAACGGGCTGAGAGACAGATCAGGCTCCCTGTGAGCTAATCTCCAAAGGAAGGCATCTGTGTTAATAGCGCCAAAGCTTCCCGTGCGTATTGGCTAATGGAATCTCACAGCACTTGACCTGACTTTTCAACATACAGTACCCAGCGATCATCATCTCTCTCTCTCTCTCTCTCTCTCTCTCTTCACTTTCTCTATCTCACTCTCTCTCACCTGAAAGGACAGCTCATCAGTTCATTCACAGAGCTGCTCTACGCTACCTGCTCAATGTGCCTCTTCACTGCCCTAATCCTGTCTGACCAATTAGAGCCCTTGCTTTGCCGTGTCCAAACTGCTCCTCCTCTCTGTGTGTATTTGCTTTCTGTCGATCCCTCTCAATAACACACATGCTCGTGCACACACACACACACACACAAGCACACACACACTTGGACACTTCCTCTTAACAACAGCATCACCAATGATAATAATAATTGTCCACTAAATAAATGTAATCTCCCTTGTGGACAATAAAGAACATATATCTAATGTAATGTCTGCATTATTATCTACCTCTCCATTTCAACTATTTTTCCATTGTGAGTTCAGTTTAAATCTCGGATAGTGTGCTAAATTATCTCCCATTAAAAGAGGCTAAAAGAGGATGAGGAATGTATGGGAGATCTTCATTGCTGATGTGACAGTGCTGTAGTTCCTCTGCAAGAGGTGCAATATACTGAAGCTTAGGGTGTTATTAACTCCATGTAGCATAGTTTATTACTGATTATCAATGTGTAAATGTGCAAAAGTGCGCTGTGCATTCATCAAATGGCCGTTGTGACAGCGCACTCTGATTGAATGTGCAAAGAGGACCATGTATAATGAACACAGCTATTTTAAGTTTGACCTTTGGAATTTTTCATCGCCAACATATTTAATCATCTTCTAATGTCGTTTTATTAAAAATGAATAGGCCTTGTTTTAATTGCAACTCATAAAAAATTCATGTCCGCATAATAAAATGGTGAAATGCAGGGGACGCCATGTCCACCTCCGGGCCCATTTATTCTACGCGGTACGCGACCTCCGTGGTGACCCCTGGGAAATTTACTAGGGCGGGGACCCTTCAGTCTCGAAACGTGAAGGCATAAATATGATTAAAACCCTAGCGTAATGCTTAGACTGAATGATGTTACTTTGCAAAATAACCTGGTTTAAAGTTGTATACATATTTTTTTTTCTTCTACTGGCCATTCAATAGCCAGTTGTAAGTTACAGAAATAACAGCAGTAATAATAAGTGGGGGGGGGGGGGGACACAGGTCCCTAAGACATGTAAACACAGGCATAAATTTGATATGTTTCAGATGGGGTAGTCCATGGGTACTACAGCAGTACTGCACTTGGGTAGCGAACCGTAATGTTCAAATTTGAATGCCCGCCTTCCTGACCTTCACACTAGGATACATTTTATGTACACTGTCGTGCTGGCTGAATGTCTCGAACCCAAACCCCAGCTCAGTGTTTTATGTCTGAATTAGACTCTGTGATCCCCTCCCTAAAGAGTCTCTCAGTCATGTCTGTTCTCTACTCAGTACCACTGAAAACCCAGTACAGACGGGACAGCCAAGTCATTGTCTATTTTCTGCCACAGACTGAAAACATACATGCTTACACAGCATCTTGGCTCAGCAAACACTGATGATTTATTATGAGTTCACGAGCCTTACCTATGTTTCGTCTAACACTATAAACACCATATCTTAAAAGCTGTTTTCTTCTGTTCTTGCAGGTTTATTTTTAGTTGTGACACATTGATCGACATTCTCTGCTCTTTGCTGAAATCTTTTGTTTGCATCTTTGCAAGGCACTCTGGATAAACAAAGGTTAGTTTCTCTCTCACACAAATACACATACACACACACACACACACAAACACACACACATACATACAGCATGGCACCTGCACAAATACATGTACAGATGGGAACATGCACACACAGCATTTCATATAATTAGAATCTGTATATGGAGTTATATGGATGCATCCTAATACTGTCTGCATGATGGAATGTGGGGCCTTGTGAAAGTGAAAGCTAATGTTTTAGGGATGATGTATATTGGGGCCGTGTGCCGGTTCATAACTCCTCATACAATTCAAGCATTTCCCTGAGATGATGCTAAGGAGAGCATTTTATGAATACACACACTGAAATGAAAGCCTGATCAATCAAATTTGGTATAGTTCATTGATAGTCACACAGGAAATAATTTGATGAAACACACACACATACACATGCACATTTATATTATAATAATAATAATAATAATAATAATAATAATAATAATAACTAAACAATTCCTGCAGAAATTGTGATGTGTGGTTGCCGCCAATGCAAAGTTGACTTTGTGCTGAACAGAGTGAACAGTGTCTGTAGTATGAGCAGAAACAGAGTATTGTGTATGTGCTATAATATCACGGCAACGAGGTGATTTGTGACACATATATACAGAGCTAAATTAACTCTTCATCAAAACTTGATGTGTGCTATGGTGTTCAAAGTGGTTGCTAGGGTGTTGCTAGGTGGTTGCTATGATGTTGTATGCAGTTGCTAGGGTGTTCTGGTGGTTGCTAGGGTGTTGCTAGATAGTTGCTAAGGTGTTTTACATGGTTGCTAGGTGTTCTAGATGGTTGCTAGGTGGTTGCTAGGGTATGCTAGGTGGTTGCTAGGGTGTTGATAGATGGTTGCTATGGAGTTCTAGGTGGTTGCTATGGTGTTGCTAGATTGTTGCTATGGAGTTCTTGTTTGTTGAAAGGATGTGGCTAGGTGGTTGCTATGGAGTTGGAGGCAGTTACTATGGAGTTCTAGAAGGTTGCTAGGGTGTTGTTAGATAGTTGCTATGGAGATCTAGGTGGTTGCTAGGGTGTTCCTAGGTAGTTGATATGGAGATCTAGGTGGTTGCTAGGGTGTTGCTTGGCTTGGCTTGGTTGCTTGGCTCCTAGGTAGTTGATATGGAGATCTAGGTGGTTGCTAGGGTGTTGCTTGGTAGGTGATATGGAGATCTAGGCAATTGCTAGGTGGTTGCTAGGGTGTTGTATGCGGTTGCTAGGGTGTTGCTTGGTAGGTGATATGGAGATCTAGGCAATTGCTAGGTGGTTGCTAGGGTGTTGTATGCGGTTGCTAGGGTGTTCTAGGAGGCTAGGGTTACGGTTACAGCTAGGGTTAGGCTTAGGTTTACAGCTAGTGTTAAAGTTAGGTTTACAGCTACTGTTAGGCTTAGGGTTAGGGTTACAGACAGGGTTAGGGTTAACGTTACAGCTAGGGTTATGGTAGGGGTTAGGGGTAGGGTAACAGCTAAAGTTAGGGTTAGAGTTACTGTTAGAGTTAGGTTTAGGGTTACAGTTAGGGTTACAGGTATGGCTAGGGTTAGACTTAGGGTTACAGTTCGGGTTAGGGTTAGAGCTAGTATTAGGGTTACAGCTAGGGTTAGGGTTAGGGTTAGAGCTAGGGTTAGGGCTAGGGCTAGGGCTAGGGTTAGAGTTACGGTTACAGCTCGGGATAGGGTTGGGGTTATAGCTAGGGTTAGGGTTACAGCTAGGGTTAGGGTTAGAGCTAGGGTTAGGGATAGGGTTACAGCTAGGGTTAGGGTTAGGGTTACAGCTAGGGTTAGGGTTACGGTTATAGCTAGGGTTAGGGTTAGGGTTACAGCTACGGTTAGGGTTAGGGTTACAGCTAGGGTTATGGTTACAGCTAGGGTTTGGGTTAGGGTTACAGTTACTGTTAGAGTTATAGTTATAGCTAGGGTTCGGGTTAGGGTTAGGGCTACAGCTAGGGTTGTGGTTACAGTTAGGGTTAGGGTTATAGCTAAGGTTAGGGTTAGGGTTACAGCTGGGGTTAGGGTTAGGGTTACAGCTAAGGTTAGGGTTAGGTTCATAGCTAGGGTTAGGGTTCGGGTTATAGCTAGGGTTAGGTTTAGGGTTACAGCTAGGGTTAGGGTTAGGGTTACAGCTAGGGTTAGGGTTAGGGTTACAGCTAGGGTTAGGGTTAGGGTTACAGCTAGGGTTAGGGTTACGGTTATAGCTAGGGTTAGGGTTACAGCTAGGGTTAGGGTTAGAGCTAGGGTTAGGGTTGGAGTTACAGCTAGGGTTAGGGTTGGGGTTACAGCTAGGGTTAGGGTTACGGTTATAGCTAGGGTTAGGGTTAGGGTTACAGCTACGGTTAGGGTTAGGGTTACAGCTAGGGTTATGGTTACAGCTAGGGTTTGGGTTAGGGTTACAGTTACTGTTAGAGTTATAGTTATAGCTAGGGTTCGGGTTAGGGTTAGGGCTACAGCTAGGGTTGTGGTTACAGTTAGGGTTAGGGTTATAGCTAAGGTTAGGGTTAGGGTTACAGCTGGGGTTAGGGTTAGGGTTACAGCTAAGGTTAGGGTTAGGTTCATAGCTAGGGTTAGGGTTCGGGTTATAGCTAGGGTTAGGTTTAGGGTTACAGCTAGGGTTAGGGTTAGGGTTACAGCTAGGGTTAGGGTTAGGGTTCCAGCATGGGTTAGGGTTAGGGTTGCAGCTAGGGTTAGGGTTAGTGTAACAGCTCAAGTTAGGCCAAAGGTTCTTCACCCTTCAACAAAAAGCTCTCTACCAAGTCCAATGAGGCATCCCGCAACTCTCTATGGCAAGCAGTTCAAAAGCTCTGAATTGCCCACAATAAATTCGATTTTTTCATAGACCGTGCACTGAAACTTTCCACAAAGTAATAGCACACCATTCCCGATGTTTAAATTAACCCTCCTGTTATGTTGCGGGTCAAATTGACCCTTTTTAAAGTTTGAAAATCTAGGAAAAATACTTAAAATTATTTTTTCAGTATGAAACTTCTTCTACTGGCCTTAATTAGTGTAATCAACATTTTAAATGAAAATGGTTCATTTCATGTATTTGCAAACCCCCCCTGTGTGGGGATTGACCCGGGAACATTTTTGCTGTACCTAAAAAATGAACAGAACAGGAGGGTTAAAGCTAAATTGGAGTTATTGTACACTGAAGGCATGTGTAACGCATGTGAGTCCCACAGGCCTCTCTGCCTCAGTGGCCACAGCTAAGCTAGCTAATGCACTCCATCATAGCGCGTTGTCCCCGTAAGGGCAGCTTTGAGAGAGACAAATGTGTTTATAGCGCGGGAGCGCACCATGCAGAACTGCTCCCGATCATCATCCGAAAACGATTTTTTAAAAATATATATATTGTTTTTTGAGGCAACTTAAAAGAAATGAGAAGCGGTTGCCGGCGGGAACGGGGCGTCGGGCAGAGCCTCGTGGCAGACGACACGCGCGCGGGGCGCGCGCGGCGCTCGGCGTCCGCGTGTGTTCGGCAGACAGCGGCGCGGCGGCGGCGGAGCGGAGCCGCTGCATGCTAATTGAACGAGCGATGTCTGGCGGAGACGGCGGGTCATGAATGGGCCCCTTTTAACGCGGCGGAGATAGCGCGAGGGGCATTATTTTTCACTCTGCCGACGTCACGAACGTTTTGTGATATGCATGGGAAATGCCCTGGGATGAGAGAGCTTGAACATGCACTCCATGCAGGGAGAGAGAGAGAGGGGGAGAGGGAGAGAGGGAGGGAGGGGGAGAGAGAGAGAGAGGGAGAGAGGGAGAGAGAGAGAGAGAGAGAGAGGAGCAGAAAGATTGCGTGAGCCTACACCTTCCCCTCTGTGACAATATGATACAGCGCAGAGTTTATAAAATTCAAAGTTGGCAACAAAAAAGTAATTTCACCGCAAATTTAAGCAGCAGTCTGACAGCACGTTGCTGATAAGCAGAATTTAGAGAGAGCCTTGTTATTCCTCTTCTTATTTATCTCTGTGTGCAGTGTAAGGATGGTCACTGCTGGAAAAAATCTTGCAGTTATGCCCTAGCTACTTCCAAGCCGTTTATTAAAACGATTTATTTTTCACAGGCAGCCCTGGCACTGCGCTCATTCAACTTGCATTAGTAAAAATCTGAAGCTGGATGGTCATAATTACAATTCCAAAAAAAGGGTAAAACTAAAAACATACACACAAACACGTGTGTGTGTGTTTCCTACTGCTTCTACTGTACCACACAATTGTTAAACTTCAATCCACAAGCCTCCCAACAAGCTTGTACTAACATCTGTTTTTTTGTTCTTGTTTTTTCCCCATACACAGGTTCTTTTTTTGCTGTTTAAAGTAAGGCTGAAAAAAAGCTTTAAGCACAACAATGCTGAGAAAACACTTGCAGGTAGTTTTCTGGAATCAGAAGTCAGCTTTGATTGCTACATCATGCATAAGAGTAAACACCAAACACAAACAGTATGATCTGGGCGCATTTATGGCATCATTAGCTGGGGTGATTTTTATGTTTGTAAATGCCCCTCTGCCCCTTTCCTCGCGTTTTTTTTTTTTTTCTTGTAGCTTTCTTTGCCTCGTGTTTGTTGTTCTTGATGAGTAGATGCTCTGTTTATGCCTAGTAATTAATCAAGAAAAAGCAATCTGACTCACACAGAAGAAAGTATACACAATGCATCTATAAAATAAATAAATAAATAAATCTGTGCGGATACTGAATTCTTAGATATCAAAGCAGTTCCAATTGCAATAGCTTCATTCATTCAAGCAAGTTTTTTCGTGTAACAGAAAATGGGTATTCATTGTCTCAATAAAATTGAGTCTCAGCATTATGCCATTTCATAAACAATCGGGACTCGTGCTTAGCTTTCAACAAATGAATAAAGTCATGTGATTTGTGCACCGAAAATGGGGAGCAAGTCAGCAGAATTGCCAGCCAGATAAGGCATCATCAGTCGCAATTAAGGAATGTGTGTTTTGTCATAGCTTATATAGAATCTGTAATGTAATCATAATGGGTATGTACTGTGTGGCAGCCTGGGGCAAGGACGCACAACAGAATTTATTGTGCCCTGCCGGCATGAACTTACTGCTTGAATGACATTTTTAGAGACCCCACTCTGCAGAATAGAAAACACTGGTTTGACGAGCATACAGTAGAAGTACAGCAAGATTGACTTCACCTTGCCTTCTAAGGTCATGACTAAGTCCAAACCATGACTGTAAAATGCAGCCCACATCATTATGGAACCAAAAAGAATCCGCTGGATCACTGTGTTTCCCTGTTTTATGGTCACTTCCTCCAAGAAGGGAATAATAAAGTTTGTTCGCAAATGAATAGAGTATTCAGAGTATGAAAGCAGAATGCACGCAGAAGTAAAACATATTCTGAATATGCTCTGCATGTAAACTTGCTTGGAGCCAGGCCTTGCCAGAGCCTTAATCATCCCTGATCAATTTTCGCCTCATAATCTCGGGCGTTTCTTACATTCCTGTGGTTGCATCACGTCTATTTCACGTCCAATTACCCGCACCTCAGATCTTCGCGAAAAAGAGAGCAAAGTTTATCACCGGCACCAAGATGCTTCGGAATACAGAGCAGCAGTGCGCATCTTTTATGCACAAGCCAGAAAACAAATGTTCTGGGACTCATATTCAAAATTAATATTAATGTTTTTTTTTTCCCCCCTCTCCTGATACCTCCCCTGAAAGTCTGAAAACACCTTTGGTGTAAATCATTCGGCATTCTGCTTTAATGGGAGGCGCATCAGCCATGCGAAATTAGGCGGGGGGGTCCTCCCTGGGAATTTAATTTCCGAGCCGGGGACGGTGTTTTTAAGAGCCTCGGAATGGTTTGTGACCAGGATGAGAAAATGATTTGAAGGGGCAACAACTCATTGGGTCCCCAGATGGCTTCCGGAGATATGTAGTTTTTACTGAGCCCAATCCTGGTGGAGCAAATTAAAGCGCGGGGGCTCAAAGTAAGAGAGAGCTAAGTAAGTTATCCACGCTGTCATCCACTCCACTCTCTCGCTCTCTCCTGGGGAGGGGGCGCGTGAGGGTATTTCGGCACAGGTGGAAGGCTTAGAAATCACGAATCCGGAGATGTTTCCTTTTCAGCTTTTACATCTCTGCTGTTTGCTGACGCTGCCCAATCTTATACTCTCCATGTGCACACACTTTAAATGTATACTGTAGGCAAGTTTGCAATCAAGCCCTGCCTTTTCAAGCAAACCAATGGACTTCAAAATCCAGGTATGTAGACTGATTATGCCTCTTCAAACAACATTTGGTGAAGAAGAAGAGTGATGCTTACCGTTTGTTTTTGCCTCATTTCTCCAATGAAAATAATGTGAAAAAAATAAGCTGCACCTTTTTTTCTAATATGATGAAGCATAGTCTGTCACTGTCAATTTCCCTTGCAGGCTTCATGTGACAATGAACAATTCTCTATTTGGAAGTAATTCAGTAATTTGACCTTACGGTATGTCCCTTCAGTAGAATAGACATGTGTGATGGAGTATTATATGACAATAGCACTGAGTTCTGAATAAATATGTGATCCTGTTTTTTTGGGATAATCAGATCACAAAGTGTCTGTTCTTTAGATTATAATATAGTTCAGCCTCCAGTTTCATTTGATTCAAAAGCTCGAGAACTCCGCTTTGGGTTGGCTCCTGTGCATTTGAGAAGAAAATATTGATTAGCTACTTCAAATACTTTTCAGTAGATTATTCCATTGTGGCTACTGAACTGATTTTGTGGCAGGAAAACATATTCTCTGGCTGCATATCTGAGCTCTGCATGTTCCATTAAAACCAGTCTACTGCCTTGCTGATTTTGTGTTCAGTTCAGCCTGAATCCAGGCTCTGATTTCCCCCTCAGAGCTCTCAAAGCGTTCTGTCACAGCCTCATCCACGGACATCTGGCCTCAGATGAAGTTTGAGCCAGACCTGTCTCTGTTAGGCCAGACAGAATTTGTGTGAAACATACATTCTGTCCATTATTATTATGGGAGGCTGAGCAGAGATTGCTCGATGGCTCAGGAAAAAAGAGAGACAAAAAAGCATTCAAACCGAGTTTGCTTTTACTGAGAGTGAGGCACTGCAGGCAGATTGGCTCAAATAGTTGCATCTGGCGGCAAAGTTATAGCCCTGAACTTTCCAACCTTGGTCCTGGAAGACCACAAGTTGTGTTACTTTTTTACTGATTGCTAATTTATCTGGTTTCTTAGGTCTGAGCTGGCTGTTGATTTTAATGGGAAAAGTGTATTCTTCTGAATCATGCCTGTGCAAGCCCGACTTGTGAAGTGGGGTGTGAAAAGAAGTCGTGGTGACATCACCGACTGTGGAGGAGAGCACATGCCTGTCTGTACTCTCCCATATCTATAACAGAGGCTGTGATGAACTTTTA